>NC_133361.1:69528723-69631728 GCF_049309525.1 Garra rufa
AGCTACTTATGCTTCATAAAAACTTAAGAAAACTTGCAGATATACTTTATGGACCGGGAGGATTCCAAAAGGATAGTCATCTCAAAATTATTTTTTTTACTCACCGTCGTATAGTCAGGTAGGCCGAAACACAAAACCAGGGATTAATTTCCATTCATCTTCAGAAGTTATCGCATCCAGCGGTTATCCTTGTGTGAGGGTGATGTCTGTTTGCGTTGCCATAACTTTTAGGAGGGAGGTCTGGTAGAAGCTTGATGCTTGACATCCGCCAGTCACGACCTTCGACCTTTCGCCGTCCGTTGCCTTTTTTGGCGCTTATGTGGAAAATTCAGTCCTAAATTATGCTATTTTAGACTCGGTTATTATATTAAGGCCTCTAAATAATCTCAATGGCTACATAACCTTTTAACTCCACTATCTAAACATTCAATTACAGATTGACCTTTGACCTTACGTGGTTGTTTTAGGCCATTTAGGGCGGCATTTCAGTCCTTATTTCTGTTATTAGACATCTAACTTTGACTTTTACATTGCTCTTTCTAATTTACTTCAACCTACACTGGTACTGCTTTATTGTTCAATGCAAGTAATAGCATTTAATGTTTTTAAAACTCGTTTTAAAGGACAAATTCGTTCAAAACTCAAACCAGGCCCCAACTACACGATTGTGGGCCTGACCAAACTCGATTAGCAATTGGCTATGAGACACTCGCCTGGAAATGATCAACCAAGGCGGGCCGCCTCAGAGGAGGGTGTCTAGTGTTTAAAGTGCCGAAACACCCGATGAATCTGAGGTCCACTACTGATGAAGTGTCTTAAACATTTCCCTCTCGTAACCATACTTTGAGGGAGTAGAGAAAGTATGGCAAGAGTTGCCTCTTTGAAGAAATATTATACACATCTTCTACTTGATCTATCACCACTCAAACCAACACTCAACCTAAACCTACCGTTGGTAGACCTAAGGACTAAATCTAGCCCCGAACCAACACTTAAACCTAAACCTACCGTCGGTAGACCTAAGGACTAAATCTAGGCCCGAGCCAACACTTAACCTAAACCTACCGTTCGTAGCCCTATGGACTTGAACCCTAGTCTTCCCAACACAACGGAACTACAAGCTAAGAGTTACCTGACGTTAACTTGACCACAATTTGAGCAAAGGCTGGTCGCAGTCAATTTTGAAACCTTAAACAGCACTCGCTGACGGAATGCAATGCCCGATCAGGATTATCGGGCAGTGACTTTCGGGTTACTGCCTGATTCGCTGGTCTGGAGTAAGTTTAGTCAAAAACTTTGCGTTCCCAGAGCCGATTGATGTTCAGATCGAACTTCGAACCAACCTTCGCACTAAATCTAACCGAAACCGAATTCCTGGTCTTCCACATTCTTAGCCCCATGCCTACTAAGGCTATTCTCCTGGAATGGGAGATAGATAAAGGCTTCCTTGGTATAGTCAGACATGCGTCGGCCCGTGCACTATCCTCAGTCTCCCTACTTCAAACTTTCCTAGACGGGTGCTAGGTTGGGGGGAGCTGTTGTAATTTTTCTAACCTAACCTTCGCCAGAGCCATCGGACTTGACATACCAGATTTTACGCACAGAATCCTCTATAGGGGCTTGTTTTTTGAATGCGATTTGAAATTCGCTCCCTCCGATGTCTCCTTCCTGTTTGTGCGGGGAGGAGATGTGGGAGGGGGAGGTGAACCTAAGCCCAGACAGGCTTTTTGGGGGGGCGTGTGGCCCAGACAGGTCTATCGCCTCCTGGTTCACTGTAAATAATTTCATTTAGCATTTAGATACAAAAGATTTCATCCTATTCAAGAATGTCGACAAACCAGGATTTCAGACACTAAACCTAGCATTGGTAGACCCAGGAACTAAATCTAGCCACGAACCAACACTTCGCCTAAACCTAGCATTGGTAGAACAAGGAACTAAATCTAGCCTGGAACCAAGACGTCGCCTAGCCACGAACCAACACTTCGCCTAAACCTAGCATTGGTAGACCCAGCAACTAAATCTGACCTCGGACCAAGACGTCGCTTAAACCTAGCATTGGTAGACCCAGAAACTAAATCTAGGCCCGAACCAACACTTCGCCTAAACCTAGCATTGGTAGACCAAGGAACTAAATCTAGCGTCGGACCAGGACGTCGCCTAAACCTAGCATTGGTAGACCCAGGAACTAAATCTAGCCTGGAACCAAGACGTCGCCTAGCCACGAACCAACACTTCGCCTAAACCTAGCATTGGTAGACCCAGCAACTAAATCTGACCTCGGACCAAGACGTCGCTTAAACCTAGTATTGGTAGACCCAGAAACTAAATCTAGGCCCGAACCAACACTTCGCCTAAACCTAGCATTGGTAGACCAAGGAACTAAATCTAGCCTCGGACCAAGACGTCGCCTAAACCTAGCATTGGTAGACCCAGGAACTAAATCTAGCCTGGAACCAAGACGTCGCCTAGCCACGAACCAACACTTCGCCTAAACCTAGCATTGGTAGACCCAGCAACTAAATCTGACCTCGGACCAAGACGTCGCTTAAACCTAGCATTGGTAGACCCAGAAACTAAATCTAGGCCCGAACCAACACTTCGCCTAAACCTAGTATTGGTAGACCAAGGAACTAAATCTAGCCTGGAACCAAGATGTCGCCTAGCCTCGAACCAACACTTCGCCTAAACCTAGCATTGGTACACCCAGGAACTAAATCTAGCCTCGGACCAAGACGTCGCCTAAACCTAGCATTGGTAGACCCAGGAAATAAATCAAGGCCCGAACCAACACTTCGCCTAAACCTAGCACTGGTAGACCCAGGAACTAAATCTAGGCCCGAACCAACACAGTAATTCAGCTCCAAGCTAAACGTATTCTACCCGCAAATGAAGAATAACTTAACTGCGATCAAGGCACAACTTATACCACAACCCAAGGGTAACCCAATTATAACCGAGAGACAACATAACTGCAGATTAAAACCAAAAATTTGAAGAATAACCCAACTATAACCTTCAAGCAACGTAACCATAACGTAACCACAACCTAGGAGTAACCTGACGGTAACTTAACCAGAACTGGAGCAAAAACTGGTTGCAGTCAATTTGAAACGTAATTATAGCTTACTTGCAGTGTATTCCATATGTTTTCTTAACCTTAATAGCACTTTATTAGGTTTAATTAACATAAAAGCCTGAGCCATTCTCTTGTCTGAAAGATGGGATCTAAGCGGATGTGAGAGGATTTAAGCTCAAGTTAGATTAACATTTAAAGCTCATTAATTACAGTATTTTAGCCTTATTAGTGTTCTTTTAAGAGTTAATTGATTAATATTAGCATTAGCATGCTAGCAGTAATGGACTGGCACCAGAAACAGAATATCTATACGATATAGATCCGCAAACAAGCGCCACAGCAACAAAAATACACCCTTTTTCCACCAAAAAACAGGCCAAAAACACACATTGGCTGAGCTGAATTGCATATGCAAATTACTGCTGTAAAAATCGGTTTAAAAAGGCTAAAAAAAAGCTACTTATGCTTCATAAAAACTTAAGAAAACTTGCAGATATACTTTATGGACCGGGAGGATTCCAAAAGGATAGTCATCTCAAAATTATTTTTTTTACTCACCGTCGTATAGTCAGGTAGGCCGAAACACAAAACCAGGGATTAATTTCCATTCATCTTCAGAAGTTATCGCATCCAGCGGTTATCCTTGTGTGAGGGTGATGTCTGTTTGCGTTGCCATAACTTTTAGGAGGGAGGTCTGGTAGAAGCTTGATGCTTGACATCCGCCAGTCACGACCTTCGACCTTTCGCCGTCCGTTGCCTTTTTTGGCGCTTATGTGGAAAATTCAGTCCTAAATTATGCTATTTTAGACTCGGTTATTATATTAAGGCCTCTAAATAATCTCAATGGCTACATAACCTTTTAACTCCACTATCTAAACATTCAATTACAGATTGACCTTTGACCTTACGTGGTTGTTTTAGGCCATTTAGGGCGGCATTTCAGTCCTTATTTCTGTTATTAGACATCTAACTTTGACTTTTACATTGCTCTTTCTAATTTACTTCAACCTACACTGGTACTGCTTTATTGTTCAATGCAAGTAATAGCATTTAATGTTTTTAAAACTCGTTTTAAAGGACAAATTCGTTCAAAACTCAAACCAGGCCCCAACTACACGATTGTGGGCCTGACCAAACTCGATTAGCAATTGGCTATGAGACACTCGCCTGGAAATGATCAACCAAGGCGGGCCGCCTCAGAGGAGGGTGTCTAGTGTTTAAAGTGCCGAAACACCCGATGAATCTGAGGTCCACTACTGATGAAGTGTCTTAAACATTTCCCTCTCGTAACCATACTTTGAGGGAGTAGAGAAAGTATGGCAAGAGTTGCCTCTTTGAAGAAATATTATACACATCTTCTACTTGATCTATCACCACTCAAACCAACACTCAACCTAAACCTACCGTTGGTAGACCTAAGGACTAAATCTAGCCCCGAACCAACACTTAAACCTAAACCTACCGTCGGTAGACCTAAGGACTAAATCTAGGCCCGAGCCAACACTTAACCTAAACCTACCGTTCGTAGCCCTATGGACTTGAACCCTAGTCTTCCCAACACAACGGAACTACAAGCTAAGAGTTACCTGACGTTAACTTGACCACAATTTGAGCAAAGGCTGGTCGCAGTCAATTTTGAAACCTTAAACAGCACTCGCTGACGGAATGCAATGCCCGATCAGGATTATCGGGCAGTGACTTTCGGGTTACTGCCTGATTCGCTGGTCTGGAGTAAGTTTAGTCAAAAACTTTGCGTTCCCAGAGCCGATTGATGTTCAGATCGAACTTCGAACCAACCTTCGCACTAAATCTAACCGAAACCGAATTCCTGGTCTTCCACATTCTTAGCCCCATGCCTACTAAGGCTATTCTCCTGGAATGGGAGATAGATAAAGGCTTCCTTGGTATAGTCAGACATGCGTCGGCCCGTGCACTATCCTCAGTCTCCCTACTTCAAACTTTCCTAGACGGGTGCTAGGTTGGGGGGAGCTGTTGTAATTTTTCTAACCTAACCTTCGCCAGAGCCATCGGACTTGACATACCAGATTTTACGCACAGAATCCTCTATAGGGGCTTGTTTTTTGAATGCGATTTGAAATTCGCTCCCTCCGATGTCTCCTTCCTGTTTGTGCGGGGAGGAGATGTGGGAGGGGGAGGTGAACCTAAGCCCAGACAGGCTTTTTGGGGGGGCGTGTGGCCCAGACAGGTCTATCGCCTCCTGGTTCACTGTAAATAATTTCATTTAGCATTTAGATACAAAAGATTTCATCCTATTCAAGAATGTCGACAAACCAGGATTTCAGACACTAAACCTAGCATTGGTAGACCCAGGAACTAAATCTAGCCACGAACCAACACTTCGCCTAAACCTAGCATTGGTAGAACAAGGAACTAAATCTAGCCTGGAACCAAGACGTCGCCTAGCCACGAACCAACACTTCGCCTAAACCTAGCATTGGTAGACCCAGCAACTAAATCTGACCTCGGACCAAGACGTCGCTTAAACCTAGCATTGGTAGACCCAGAAACTAAATCTAGGCCCGAACCAACACTTCGCCTAAACCTAGCATTGGTAGACCAAGGAACTAAATCTAGCGTCGGACCAGGACGTCGCCTAAACCTAGCATTGGTAGACCCAGGAACTAAATCTAGCCTGGAACCAAGACGTCGCCTAGCCACGAACCAACACTTCGCCTAAACCTAGCATTGGTAGACCCAGCAACTAAATCTGACCTCGGACCAAGACGTCGCTTAAACCTAGTATTGGTAGACCCAGAAACTAAATCTAGGCCCGAACCAACACTTCGCCTAAACCTAGCATTGGTAGACCAAGGAACTAAATCTAGCCTCGGACCAAGACGTCGCCTAAACCTAGCATTGGTAGACCCAGGAACTAAATCTAGCCTGGAACCAAGACGTCGCCTAGCCACGAACCAACACTTCGCCTAAACCTAGCATTGGTAGACCCAGCAACTAAATCTGACCTCGGACCAAGACGTCGCTTAAACCTAGCATTGGTAGACCCAGAAACTAAATCTAGGCCCGAACCAACACTTCGCCTAAACCTAGTATTGGTAGACCAAGGAACTAAATCTAGCCTGGAACCAAGATGTCGCCTAGCCTCGAACCAACACTTCGCCTAAACCTAGCATTGGTACACCCAGGAACTAAATCTAGCCTCGGACCAAGACGTCGCCTAAACCTAGCATTGGTAGACCCAGGAAATAAATCAAGGCCCGAACCAACACTTCGCCTAAACCTAGCACTGGTAGACCCAGGAACTAAATCTAGGCCCGAACCAACACAGTAATTCAGCTCCAAGCTAAACGTATTCTACCCGCAAATGAAGAATAACTTAACTGCGATCAAGGCACAACTTATACCACAACCCAAGGGTAACCCAATTATAACCGAGAGACAACATAACTGCAGATTAAAACCAAAAATTTGAAGAATAACCCAACTATAACCTTCAAGCAACGTAACCATAACGTAACCACAACCTAGGAGTAACCTGACGGTAACTTAACCAGAACTGGAGCAAAAACTGGTTGCAGTCAATTTGAAACGTAATTATAGCTTACTTGCAGTGTATTCCATATGTTTTCTTAACCTTAATAGCACTTTATTAGGTTTAATTAACATAAAAGCCTGAGCCATTCTCTTGTCTGAAAGATGGGATCTAAGCGGATGTGAGAGGATTTAAGCTCAAGTTAGATTAACATTTAAAGCTCATTAATTACAGTATTTTAGCCTTATTAGTGTTCTTTTAAGAGTTAATTGATTAATATTAGCATTAGCATGCTAGCAGTAATGGACTGGCACCAGAAACAGAATATCTATACGATATAGATCCGCAAACAAGCGCCACAGCAACAAAAATACACCCTTTTTCCACCAAAAAACAGGCCAAAAACACACATTGGCTGAGCTGAATTGCATATGCAAATTACTGCTGTAAAAATCGGTTTAAAAAGGCTAAAAAAAAGCTACTTATGCTTCATAAAAACTTAAGAAAACTTGCAGATATACTTTATGGACCGGGAGGATTCCAAAAGGATAGTCATCTCAAAATTATTTTTTTTACTCACCGTCGTATAGTCAGGTAGGCCGAAACACAAAACCAGGGATTAATTTCCATTCATCTTCAGAAGTTATCGCATCCAGCGGTTATCCTTGTGTGAGGGTGATGTCTGTTTGCGTTGCCATAACTTTTAGGAGGGAGGTCTGGTAGAAGCTTGATGCTTGACATCCGCCAGTCACGACCTTCGACCTTTCGCCGTCCGTTGCCTTTTTTGGCGCTTATGTGGAAAATTCAGTCCTAAATTATGCTATTTTAGACTCGGTTATTATATTAAGGCCTCTAAATAATCTCAATGGCTACATAACCTTTTAACTCCACTATCTAAACATTCAATTACAGATTGACCTTTGACCTTACGTGGTTGTTTTAGGCCATTTAGGGCGGCATTTCAGTCCTTATTTCTGTTATTAGACATCTAACTTTGACTTTTACATTGCTCTTTCTAATTTACTTCAACCTACACTGGTACTGCTTTATTGTTCAATGCAAGTAATAGCATTTAATGTTTTTAAAACTCGTTTTAAAGGACAAATTCGTTCAAAACTCAAACCAGGCCCCAACTACACGATTGTGGGCCTGACCAAACTCGATTAGCAATTGGCTATGAGACACTCGCCTGGAAATGATCAACCAAGGCGGGCCGCCTCAGAGGAGGGTGTCTAGTGTTTAAAGTGCCGAAACACCCGATGAATCTGAGGTCCACTACTGATGAAGTGTCTTAAACATTTCCCTCTCGTAACCATACTTTGAGGGAGTAGAGAAAGTATGGCAAGAGTTGCCTCTTTGAAGAAATATTATACACATCTTCTACTTGATCTATCACCACTCAAACCAACACTCAACCTAAACCTACCGTTGGTAGACCTAAGGACTAAATCTAGCCCCGAACCAACACTTAAACCTAAACCTACCGTCGGTAGACCTAAGGACTAAATCTAGGCCCGAGCCAACACTTAACCTAAACCTACCGTTCGTAGCCCTATGGACTTGAACCCTAGTCTTCCCAACACAACGGAACTACAAGCTAAGAGTTACCTGACGTTAACTTGACCACAATTTGAGCAAAGGCTGGTCGCAGTCAATTTTGAAACCTTAAACAGCACTCGCTGACGGAATGCAATGCCCGATCAGGATTATCGGGCAGTGACTTTCGGGTTACTGCCTGATTCGCTGGTCTGGAGTAAGTTTAGTCAAAAACTTTGCGTTCCCAGAGCCGATTGATGTTCAGATCGAACTTCGAACCAACCTTCGCACTAAATCTAACCGAAACCGAATTCCTGGTCTTCCACATTCTTAGCCCCATGCCTACTAAGGCTATTCTCCTGGAATGGGAGATAGATAAAGGCTTCCTTGGTATAGTCAGACATGCGTCGGCCCGTGCACTATCCTCAGTCTCCCTACTTCAAACTTTCCTAGACGGGTGCTAGGTTGGGGGGAGCTGTTGTAATTTTTCTAACCTAACCTTCGCCAGAGCCATCGGACTTGACATACCAGATTTTACGCACAGAATCCTCTATAGGGGCTTGTTTTTTGAATGCGATTTGAAATTCGCTCCCTCCGATGTCTCCTTCCTGTTTGTGCGGGGAGGAGATGTGGGAGGGGGAGGTGAACCTAAGCCCAGACAGGCTTTTTGGGGGGGCGTGTGGCCCAGACAGGTCTATCGCCTCCTGGTTCACTGTAAATAATTTCATTTAGCATTTAGATACAAAAGATTTCATCCTATTCAAGAATGTCGACAAACCAGGATTTCAGACACTAAACCTAGCATTGGTAGACCCAGGAACTAAATCTAGCCACGAACCAACACTTCGCCTAAACCTAGCATTGGTAGAACAAGGAACTAAATCTAGCCTGGAACCAAGACGTCGCCTAGCCACGAACCAACACTTCGCCTAAACCTAGCATTGGTAGACCCAGCAACTAAATCTGACCTCGGACCAAGACGTCGCTTAAACCTAGCATTGGTAGACCCAGAAACTAAATCTAGGCCCGAACCAACACTTCGCCTAAACCTAGCATTGGTAGACCAAGGAACTAAATCTAGCGTCGGACCAGGACGTCGCCTAAACCTAGCATTGGTAGACCCAGGAACTAAATCTAGCCTGGAACCAAGACGTCGCCTAGCCACGAACCAACACTTCGCCTAAACCTAGCATTGGTAGACCCAGCAACTAAATCTGACCTCGGACCAAGACGTCGCTTAAACCTAGTATTGGTAGACCCAGAAACTAAATCTAGGCCCGAACCAACACTTCGCCTAAACCTAGCATTGGTAGACCAAGGAACTAAATCTAGCCTCGGACCAAGACGTCGCCTAAACCTAGCATTGGTAGACCCAGGAACTAAATCTAGCCTGGAACCAAGACGTCGCCTAGCCACGAACCAACACTTCGCCTAAACCTAGCATTGGTAGACCCAGCAACTAAATCTGACCTCGGACCAAGACGTCGCTTAAACCTAGCATTGGTAGACCCAGAAACTAAATCTAGGCCCGAACCAACACTTCGCCTAAACCTAGTATTGGTAGACCAAGGAACTAAATCTAGCCTGGAACCAAGATGTCGCCTAGCCTCGAACCAACACTTCGCCTAAACCTAGCATTGGTACACCCAGGAACTAAATCTAGCCTCGGACCAAGACGTCGCCTAAACCTAGCATTGGTAGACCCAGGAAATAAATCAAGGCCCGAACCAACACTTCGCCTAAACCTAGCACTGGTAGACCCAGGAACTAAATCTAGGCCCGAACCAACACAGTAATTCAGCTCCAAGCTAAACGTATTCTACCCGCAAATGAAGAATAACTTAACTGCGATCAAGGCACAACTTATACCACAACCCAAGGGTAACCCAATTATAACCGAGAGACAACATAACTGCAGATTAAAACCAAAAATTTGAAGAATAACCCAACTATAACCTTCAAGCAACGTAACCATAACGTAACCACAACCTAGGAGTAACCTGACGGTAACTTAACCAGAACTGGAGCAAAAACTGGTTGCAGTCAATTTGAAACGTAATTATAGCTTACTTGCAGTGTATTCCATATGTTTTCTTAACCTTAATAGCACTTTATTAGGTTTAATTAACATAAAAGCCTGAGCCATTCTCTTGTCTGAAAGATGGGATCTAAGCGGATGTGAGAGGATTTAAGCTCAAGTTAGATTAACATTTAAAGCTCATTAATTACAGTATTTTAGCCTTATTAGTGTTCTTTTAAGAGTTAATTGATTAATATTAGCATTAGCATGCTAGCAGTAATGGACTGGCACCAGAAACAGAATATCTATACGATATAGATCCGCAAACAAGCGCCACAGCAACAAAAATACACCCTTTTTCCACCAAAAAACAGGCCAAAAACACACATTGGCTGAGCTGAATTGCATATGCAAATTACTGCTGTAAAAATCGGTTTAAAAAGGCTAAAAAAAAGCTACTTATGCTTCATAAAAACTTAAGAAAACTTGCAGATATACTTTATGGACCGGGAGGATTCCAAAAGGATAGTCATCTCAAAATTATTTTTTTTACTCACCGTCGTATAGTCAGGTAGGCCGAAACACAAAACCAGGGATTAATTTCCATTCATCTTCAGAAGTTATCGCATCCAGCGGTTATCCTTGTGTGAGGGTGATGTCTGTTTGCGTTGCCATAACTTTTAGGAGGGAGGTCTGGTAGAAGCTTGATGCTTGACATCCGCCAGTCACGACCTTCGACCTTTCGCCGTCCGTTGCCTTTTTTGGCGCTTATGTGGAAAATTCAGTCCTAAATTATGCTATTTTAGACTCGGTTATTATATTAAGGCCTCTAAATAATCTCAATGGCTACATAACCTTTTAACTCCACTATCTAAACATTCAATTACAGATTGACCTTTGACCTTACGTGGTTGTTTTAGGCCATTTAGGGCGGCATTTCAGTCCTTATTTCTGTTATTAGACATCTAACTTTGACTTTTACATTGCTCTTTCTAATTTACTTCAACCTACACTGGTACTGCTTTATTGTTCAATGCAAGTAATAGCATTTAATGTTTTTAAAACTCGTTTTAAAGGACAAATTCGTTCAAAACTCAAACCAGGCCCCAACTACACGATTGTGGGCCTGACCAAACTCGATTAGCAATTGGCTATGAGACACTCGCCTGGAAATGATCAACCAAGGCGGGCCGCCTCAGAGGAGGGTGTCTAGTGTTTAAAGTGCCGAAACACCCGATGAATCTGAGGTCCACTACTGATGAAGTGTCTTAAACATTTCCCTCTCGTAACCATACTTTGAGGGAGTAGAGAAAGTATGGCAAGAGTTGCCTCTTTGAAGAAATATTATACACATCTTCTACTTGATCTATCACCACTCAAACCAACACTCAACCTAAACCTACCGTTGGTAGACCTAAGGACTAAATCTAGCCCCGAACCAACACTTAAACCTAAACCTACCGTCGGTAGACCTAAGGACTAAATCTAGGCCCGAGCCAACACTTAACCTAAACCTACCGTTCGTAGCCCTATGGACTTGAACCCTAGTCTTCCCAACACAACGGAACTACAAGCTAAGAGTTACCTGACGTTAACTTGACCACAATTTGAGCAAAGGCTGGTCGCAGTCAATTTTGAAACCTTAAACAGCACTCGCTGACGGAATGCAATGCCCGATCAGGATTATCGGGCAGTGACTTTCGGGTTACTGCCTGATTCGCTGGTCTGGAGTAAGTTTAGTCAAAAACTTTGCGTTCCCAGAGCCGATTGATGTTCAGATCGAACTTCGAACCAACCTTCGCACTAAATCTAACCGAAACCGAATTCCTGGTCTTCCACATTCTTAGCCCCATGCCTACTAAGGCTATTCTCCTGGAATGGGAGATAGATAAAGGCTTCCTTGGTATAGTCAGACATGCGTCGGCCCGTGCACTATCCTCAGTCTCCCTACTTCAAACTTTCCTAGACGGGTGCTAGGTTGGGGGGAGCTGTTGTAATTTTTCTAACCTAACCTTCGCCAGAGCCATCGGACTTGACATACCAGATTTTACGCACAGAATCCTCTATAGGGGCTTGTTTTTTGAATGCGATTTGAAATTCGCTCCCTCCGATGTCTCCTTCCTGTTTGTGCGGGGAGGAGATGTGGGAGGGGGAGGTGAACCTAAGCCCAGACAGGCTTTTTGGGGGGGCGTGTGGCCCAGACAGGTCTATCGCCTCCTGGTTCACTGTAAATAATTTCATTTAGCATTTAGATACAAAAGATTTCATCCTATTCAAGAATGTCGACAAACCAGGATTTCAGACACTAAACCTAGCATTGGTAGACCCAGGAACTAAATCTAGCCACGAACCAACACTTCGCCTAAACCTAGCATTGGTAGAACAAGGAACTAAATCTAGCCTGGAACCAAGACGTCGCCTAGCCACGAACCAACACTTCGCCTAAACCTAGCATTGGTAGACCCAGCAACTAAATCTGACCTCGGACCAAGACGTCGCTTAAACCTAGCATTGGTAGACCCAGAAACTAAATCTAGGCCCGAACCAACACTTCGCCTAAACCTAGCATTGGTAGACCAAGGAACTAAATCTAGCGTCGGACCAGGACGTCGCCTAAACCTAGCATTGGTAGACCCAGGAACTAAATCTAGCCTGGAACCAAGACGTCGCCTAGCCACGAACCAACACTTCGCCTAAACCTAGCATTGGTAGACCCAGCAACTAAATCTGACCTCGGACCAAGACGTCGCTTAAACCTAGTATTGGTAGACCCAGAAACTAAATCTAGGCCCGAACCAACACTTCGCCTAAACCTAGCATTGGTAGACCAAGGAACTAAATCTAGCCTCGGACCAAGACGTCGCCTAAACCTAGCATTGGTAGACCCAGGAACTAAATCTAGCCTGGAACCAAGACGTCGCCTAGCCACGAACCAACACTTCGCCTAAACCTAGCATTGGTAGACCCAGCAACTAAATCTGACCTCGGACCAAGACGTCGCTTAAACCTAGCATTGGTAGACCCAGAAACTAAATCTAGGCCCGAACCAACACTTCGCCTAAACCTAGTATTGGTAGACCAAGGAACTAAATCTAGCCTGGAACCAAGATGTCGCCTAGCCTCGAACCAACACTTCGCCTAAACCTAGCATTGGTACACCCAGGAACTAAATCTAGCCTCGGACCAAGACGTCGCCTAAACCTAGCATTGGTAGACCCAGGAAATAAATCAAGGCCCGAACCAACACTTCGCCTAAACCTAGCACTGGTAGACCCAGGAACTAAATCTAGGCCCGAACCAACACAGTAATTCAGCTCCAAGCTAAACGTATTCTACCCGCAAATGAAGAATAACTTAACTGCGATCAAGGCACAACTTATACCACAACCCAAGGGTAACCCAATTATAACCGAGAGACAACATAACTGCAGATTAAAACCAAAAATTTGAAGAATAACCCAACTATAACCTTCAAGCAACGTAACCATAACGTAACCACAACCTAGGAGTAACCTGACGGTAACTTAACCAGAACTGGAGCAAAAACTGGTTGCAGTCAATTTGAAACGTAATTATAGCTTACTTGCAGTGTATTCCATATGTTTTCTTAACCTTAATAGCACTTTATTAGGTTTAATTAACATAAAAGCCTGAGCCATTCTCTTGTCTGAAAGATGGGATCTAAGCGGATGTGAGAGGATTTAAGCTCAAGTTAGATTAACATTTAAAGCTCATTAATTACAGTATTTTAGCCTTATTAGTGTTCTTTTAAGAGTTAATTGATTAATATTAGCATTAGCATGCTAGCAGTAATGGACTGGCACCAGAAACAGAATATCTATACGATATAGATCCGCAAACAAGCGCCACAGCAACAAAAATACACCCTTTTTCCACCAAAAAACAGGCCAAAAACACACATTGGCTGAGCTGAATTGCATATGCAAATTACTGCTGTAAAAATCGGTTTAAAAAGGCTAAAAAAAAGCTACTTATGCTTCATAAAAACTTAAGAAAACTTGCAGATATACTTTATGGACCGGGAGGATTCCAAAAGGATAGTCATCTCAAAATTATTTTTTTTACTCACCGTCGTATAGTCAGGTAGGCCGAAACACAAAACCAGGGATTAATTTCCATTCATCTTCAGAAGTTATCGCATCCAGCGGTTATCCTTGTGTGAGGGTGATGTCTGTTTGCGTTGCCATAACTTTTAGGAGGGAGGTCTGGTAGAAGCTTGATGCTTGACATCCGCCAGTCACGACCTTCGACCTTTCGCCGTCCGTTGCCTTTTTTGGCGCTTATGTGGAAAATTCAGTCCTAAATTATGCTATTTTAGACTCGGTTATTATATTAAGGCCTCTAAATAATCTCAATGGCTACATAACCTTTTAACTCCACTATCTAAACATTCAATTACAGATTGACCTTTGACCTTACGTGGTTGTTTTAGGCCATTTAGGGCGGCATTTCAGTCCTTATTTCTGTTATTAGACATCTAACTTTGACTTTTACATTGCTCTTTCTAATTTACTTCAACCTACACTGGTACTGCTTTATTGTTCAATGCAAGTAATAGCATTTAATGTTTTTAAAACTCGTTTTAAAGGACAAATTCGTTCAAAACTCAAACCAGGCCCCAACTACACGATTGTGGGCCTGACCAAACTCGATTAGCAATTGGCTATGAGACACTCGCCTGGAAATGATCAACCAAGGCGGGCCGCCTCAGAGGAGGGTGTCTAGTGTTTAAAGTGCCGAAACACCCGATGAATCTGAGGTCCACTACTGATGAAGTGTCTTAAACATTTCCCTCTCGTAACCATACTTTGAGGGAGTAGAGAAAGTATGGCAAGAGTTGCCTCTTTGAAGAAATATTATACACATCTTCTACTTGATCTATCACCACTCAAACCAACACTCAACCTAAACCTACCGTTGGTAGACCTAAGGACTAAATCTAGCCCCGAACCAACACTTAAACCTAAACCTACCGTCGGTAGACCTAAGGACTAAATCTAGGCCCGAGCCAACACTTAACCTAAACCTACCGTTCGTAGCCCTATGGACTTGAACCCTAGTCTTCCCAACACAACGGAACTACAAGCTAAGAGTTACCTGACGTTAACTTGACCACAATTTGAGCAAAGGCTGGTCGCAGTCAATTTTGAAACCTTAAACAGCACTCGCTGACGGAATGCAATGCCCGATCAGGATTATCGGGCAGTGACTTTCGGGTTACTGCCTGATTCGCTGGTCTGGAGTAAGTTTAGTCAAAAACTTTGCGTTCCCAGAGCCGATTGATGTTCAGATCGAACTTCGAACCAACCTTCGCACTAAATCTAACCGAAACCGAATTCCTGGTCTTCCACATTCTTAGCCCCATGCCTACTAAGGCTATTCTCCTGGAATGGGAGATAGATAAAGGCTTCCTTGGTATAGTCAGACATGCGTCGGCCCGTGCACTATCCTCAGTCTCCCTACTTCAAACTTTCCTAGACGGGTGCTAGGTTGGGGGGAGCTGTTGTAATTTTTCTAACCTAACCTTCGCCAGAGCCATCGGACTTGACATACCAGATTTTACGCACAGAATCCTCTATAGGGGCTTGTTTTTTGAATGCGATTTGAAATTCGCTCCCTCCGATGTCTCCTTCCTGTTTGTGCGGGGAGGAGATGTGGGAGGGGGAGGTGAACCTAAGCCCAGACAGGCTTTTTGGGGGGGCGTGTGGCCCAGACAGGTCTATCGCCTCCTGGTTCACTGTAAATAATTTCATTTAGCATTTAGATACAAAAGATTTCATCCTATTCAAGAATGTCGACAAACCAGGATTTCAGACACTAAACCTAGCATTGGTAGACCCAGGAACTAAATCTAGCCACGAACCAACACTTCGCCTAAACCTAGCATTGGTAGAACAAGGAACTAAATCTAGCCTGGAACCAAGACGTCGCCTAGCCACGAACCAACACTTCGCCTAAACCTAGCATTGGTAGACCCAGCAACTAAATCTGACCTCGGACCAAGACGTCGCTTAAACCTAGCATTGGTAGACCCAGAAACTAAATCTAGGCCCGAACCAACACTTCGCCTAAACCTAGCATTGGTAGACCAAGGAACTAAATCTAGCGTCGGACCAGGACGTCGCCTAAACCTAGCATTGGTAGACCCAGGAACTAAATCTAGCCTGGAACCAAGACGTCGCCTAGCCACGAACCAACACTTCGCCTAAACCTAGCATTGGTAGACCCAGCAACTAAATCTGACCTCGGACCAAGACGTCGCTTAAACCTAGTATTGGTAGACCCAGAAACTAAATCTAGGCCCGAACCAACACTTCGCCTAAACCTAGCATTGGTAGACCAAGGAACTAAATCTAGCCTCGGACCAAGACGTCGCCTAAACCTAGCATTGGTAGACCCAGGAACTAAATCTAGCCTGGAACCAAGACGTCGCCTAGCCACGAACCAACACTTCGCCTAAACCTAGCATTGGTAGACCCAGCAACTAAATCTGACCTCGGACCAAGACGTCGCTTAAACCTAGCATTGGTAGACCCAGAAACTAAATCTAGGCCCGAACCAACACTTCGCCTAAACCTAGTATTGGTAGACCAAGGAACTAAATCTAGCCTGGAACCAAGATGTCGCCTAGCCTCGAACCAACACTTCGCCTAAACCTAGCATTGGTACACCCAGGAACTAAATCTAGCCTCGGACCAAGACGTCGCCTAAACCTAGCATTGGTAGACCCAGGAAATAAATCAAGGCCCGAACCAACACTTCGCCTAAACCTAGCACTGGTAGACCCAGGAACTAAATCTAGGCCCGAACCAACACAGTAATTCAGCTCCAAGCTAAACGTATTCTACCCGCAAATGAAGAATAACTTAACTGCGATCAAGGCACAACTTATACCACAACCCAAGGGTAACCCAATTATAACCGAGAGACAACATAACTGCAGATTAAAACCAAAAATTTGAAGAATAACCCAACTATAACCTTCAAGCAACGTAACCATAACGTAACCACAACCTAGGAGTAACCTGACGGTAACTTAACCAGAACTGGAGCAAAAACTGGTTGCAGTCAATTTGAAACGTAATTATAGCTTACTTGCAGTGTATTCCATATGTTTTCTTAACCTTAATAGCACTTTATTAGGTTTAATTAACATAAAAGCCTGAGCCATTCTCTTGTCTGAAAGATGGGATCTAAGCGGATGTGAGAGGATTTAAGCTCAAGTTAGATTAACATTTAAAGCTCATTAATTACAGTATTTTAGCCTTATTAGTGTTCTTTTAAGAGTTAATTGATTAATATTAGCATTAGCATGCTAGCAGTAATGGACTGGCACCAGAAACAGAATATCTATACGATATAGATCCGCAAACAAGCGCCACAGCAACAAAAATACACCCTTTTTCCACCAAAAAACAGGCCAAAAACACACATTGGCTGAGCTGAATTGCATATGCAAATTACTGCTGTAAAAATCGGTTTAAAAAGGCTAAAAAAAAGCTACTTATGCTTCATAAAAACTTAAGAAAACTTGCAGATATACTTTATGGACCGGGAGGATTCCAAAAGGATAGTCATCTCAAAATTATTTTTTTTACTCACCGTCGTATAGTCAGGTAGGCCGAAACACAAAACCAGGGATTAATTTCCATTCATCTTCAGAAGTTATCGCATCCAGCGGTTATCCTTGTGTGAGGGTGATGTCTGTTTGCGTTGCCATAACTTTTAGGAGGGAGGTCTGGTAGAAGCTTGATGCTTGACATCCGCCAGTCACGACCTTCGACCTTTCGCCGTCCGTTGCCTTTTTTGGCGCTTATGTGGAAAATTCAGTCCTAAATTATGCTATTTTAGACTCGGTTATTATATTAAGGCCTCTAAATAATCTCAATGGCTACATAACCTTTTAACTCCACTATCTAAACATTCAATTACAGATTGACCTTTGACCTTACGTGGTTGTTTTAGGCCATTTAGGGCGGCATTTCAGTCCTTATTTCTGTTATTAGACATCTAACTTTGACTTTTACATTGCTCTTTCTAATTTACTTCAACCTACACTGGTACTGCTTTATTGTTCAATGCAAGTAATAGCATTTAATGTTTTTAAAACTCGTTTTAAAGGACAAATTCGTTCAAAACTCAAACCAGGCCCCAACTACACGATTGTGGGCCTGACCAAACTCGATTAGCAATTGGCTATGAGACACTCGCCTGGAAATGATCAACCAAGGCGGGCCGCCTCAGAGGAGGGTGTCTAGTGTTTAAAGTGCCGAAACACCCGATGAATCTGAGGTCCACTACTGATGAAGTGTCTTAAACATTTCCCTCTCGTAACCATACTTTGAGGGAGTAGAGAAAGTATGGCAAGAGTTGCCTCTTTGAAGAAATATTATACACATCTTCTACTTGATCTATCACCACTCAAACCAACACTCAACCTAAACCTACCGTTGGTAGACCTAAGGACTAAATCTAGCCCCGAACCAACACTTAAACCTAAACCTACCGTCGGTAGACCTAAGGACTAAATCTAGGCCCGAGCCAACACTTAACCTAAACCTACCGTTCGTAGCCCTATGGACTTGAACCCTAGTCTTCCCAACACAACGGAACTACAAGCTAAGAGTTACCTGACGTTAACTTGACCACAATTTGAGCAAAGGCTGGTCGCAGTCAATTTTGAAACCTTAAACAGCACTCGCTGACGGAATGCAATGCCCGATCAGGATTATCGGGCAGTGACTTTCGGGTTACTGCCTGATTCGCTGGTCTGGAGTAAGTTTAGTCAAAAACTTTGCGTTCCCAGAGCCGATTGATGTTCAGATCGAACTTCGAACCAACCTTCGCACTAAATCTAACCGAAACCGAATTCCTGGTCTTCCACATTCTTAGCCCCATGCCTACTAAGGCTATTCTCCTGGAATGGGAGATAGATAAAGGCTTCCTTGGTATAGTCAGACATGCGTCGGCCCGTGCACTATCCTCAGTCTCCCTACTTCAAACTTTCCTAGACGGGTGCTAGGTTGGGGGGAGCTGTTGTAATTTTTCTAACCTAACCTTCGCCAGAGCCATCGGACTTGACATACCAGATTTTACGCACAGAATCCTCTATAGGGGCTTGTTTTTTGAATGCGATTTGAAATTCGCTCCCTCCGATGTCTCCTTCCTGTTTGTGCGGGGAGGAGATGTGGGAGGGGGAGGTGAACCTAAGCCCAGACAGGCTTTTTGGGGGGGCGTGTGGCCCAGACAGGTCTATCGCCTCCTGGTTCACTGTAAATAATTTCATTTAGCATTTAGATACAAAAGATTTCATCCTATTCAAGAATGTCGACAAACCAGGATTTCAGACACTAAACCTAGCATTGGTAGACCCAGGAACTAAATCTAGCCACGAACCAACACTTCGCCTAAACCTAGCATTGGTAGAACAAGGAACTAAATCTAGCCTGGAACCAAGACGTCGCCTAGCCACGAACCAACACTTCGCCTAAACCTAGCATTGGTAGACCCAGCAACTAAATCTGACCTCGGACCAAGACGTCGCTTAAACCTAGCATTGGTAGACCCAGAAACTAAATCTAGGCCCGAACCAACACTTCGCCTAAACCTAGCATTGGTAGACCAAGGAACTAAATCTAGCGTCGGACCAGGACGTCGCCTAAACCTAGCATTGGTAGACCCAGGAACTAAATCTAGCCTGGAACCAAGACGTCGCCTAGCCACGAACCAACACTTCGCCTAAACCTAGCATTGGTAGACCCAGCAACTAAATCTGACCTCGGACCAAGACGTCGCTTAAACCTAGTATTGGTAGACCCAGAAACTAAATCTAGGCCCGAACCAACACTTCGCCTAAACCTAGCATTGGTAGACCAAGGAACTAAATCTAGCCTCGGACCAAGACGTCGCCTAAACCTAGCATTGGTAGACCCAGGAACTAAATCTAGCCTGGAACCAAGACGTCGCCTAGCCACGAACCAACACTTCGCCTAAACCTAGCATTGGTAGACCCAGCAACTAAATCTGACCTCGGACCAAGACGTCGCTTAAACCTAGCATTGGTAGACCCAGAAACTAAATCTAGGCCCGAACCAACACTTCGCCTAAACCTAGTATTGGTAGACCAAGGAACTAAATCTAGCCTGGAACCAAGATGTCGCCTAGCCTCGAACCAACACTTCGCCTAAACCTAGCATTGGTACACCCAGGAACTAAATCTAGCCTCGGACCAAGACGTCGCCTAAACCTAGCATTGGTAGACCCAGGAAATAAATCAAGGCCCGAACCAACACTTCGCCTAAACCTAGCACTGGTAGACCCAGGAACTAAATCTAGGCCCGAACCAACACAGTAATTCAGCTCCAAGCTAAACGTATTCTACCCGCAAATGAAGAATAACTTAACTGCGATCAAGGCACAACTTATACCACAACCCAAGGGTAACCCAATTATAACCGAGAGACAACATAACTGCAGATTAAAACCAAAAATTTGAAGAATAACCCAACTATAACCTTCAAGCAACGTAACCATAACGTAACCACAACCTAGGAGTAACCTGACGGTAACTTAACCAGAACTGGAGCAAAAACTGGTTGCAGTCAATTTGAAACGTAATTATAGCTTACTTGCAGTGTATTCCATATGTTTTCTTAACCTTAATAGCACTTTATTAGGTTTAATTAACATAAAAGCCTGAGCCATTCTCTTGTCTGAAAGATGGGATCTAAGCGGATGTGAGAGGATTTAAGCTCAAGTTAGATTAACATTTAAAGCTCATTAATTACAGTATTTTAGCCTTATTAGTGTTCTTTTAAGAGTTAATTGATTAATATTAGCATTAGCATGCTAGCAGTAATGGACTGGCACCAGAAACAGAATATCTATACGATATAGATCCGCAAACAAGCGCCACAGCAACAAAAATACACCCTTTTTCCACCAAAAAACAGGCCAAAAACACACATTGGCTGAGCTGAATTGCATATGCAAATTACTGCTGTAAAAATCGGTTTAAAAAGGCTAAAAAAAAGCTACTTATGCTTCATAAAAACTTAAGAAAACTTGCAGATATACTTTATGGACCGGGAGGATTCCAAAAGGATAGTCATCTCAAAATTATTTTTTTTACTCACCGTCGTATAGTCAGGTAGGCCGAAACACAAAACCAGGGATTAATTTCCATTCATCTTCAGAAGTTATCGCATCCAGCGGTTATCCTTGTGTGAGGGTGATGTCTGTTTGCGTTGCCATAACTTTTAGGAGGGAGGTCTGGTAGAAGCTTGATGCTTGACATCCGCCAGTCACGACCTTCGACCTTTCGCCGTCCGTTGCCTTTTTTGGCGCTTATGTGGAAAATTCAGTCCTAAATTATGCTATTTTAGACTCGGTTATTATATTAAGGCCTCTAAATAATCTCAATGGCTACATAACCTTTTAACTCCACTATCTAAACATTCAATTACAGATTGACCTTTGACCTTACGTGGTTGTTTTAGGCCATTTAGGGCGGCATTTCAGTCCTTATTTCTGTTATTAGACATCTAACTTTGACTTTTACATTGCTCTTTCTAATTTACTTCAACCTACACTGGTACTGCTTTATTGTTCAATGCAAGTAATAGCATTTAATGTTTTTAAAACTCGTTTTAAAGGACAAATTCGTTCAAAACTCAAACCAGGCCCCAACTACACGATTGTGGGCCTGACCAAACTCGATTAGCAATTGGCTATGAGACACTCGCCTGGAAATGATCAACCAAGGCGGGCCGCCTCAGAGGAGGGTGTCTAGTGTTTAAAGTGCCGAAACACCCGATGAATCTGAGGTCCACTACTGATGAAGTGTCTTAAACATTTCCCTCTCGTAACCATACTTTGAGGGAGTAGAGAAAGTATGGCAAGAGTTGCCTCTTTGAAGAAATATTATACACATCTTCTACTTGATCTATCACCACTCAAACCAACACTCAACCTAAACCTACCGTTGGTAGACCTAAGGACTAAATCTAGCCCCGAACCAACACTTAAACCTAAACCTACCGTCGGTAGACCTAAGGACTAAATCTAGGCCCGAGCCAACACTTAACCTAAACCTACCGTTCGTAGCCCTATGGACTTGAACCCTAGTCTTCCCAACACAACGGAACTACAAGCTAAGAGTTACCTGACGTTAACTTGACCACAATTTGAGCAAAGGCTGGTCGCAGTCAATTTTGAAACCTTAAACAGCACTCGCTGACGGAATGCAATGCCCGATCAGGATTATCGGGCAGTGACTTTCGGGTTACTGCCTGATTCGCTGGTCTGGAGTAAGTTTAGTCAAAAACTTTGCGTTCCCAGAGCCGATTGATGTTCAGATCGAACTTCGAACCAACCTTCGCACTAAATCTAACCGAAACCGAATTCCTGGTCTTCCACATTCTTAGCCCCATGCCTACTAAGGCTATTCTCCTGGAATGGGAGATAGATAAAGGCTTCCTTGGTATAGTCAGACATGCGTCGGCCCGTGCACTATCCTCAGTCTCCCTACTTCAAACTTTCCTAGACGGGTGCTAGGTTGGGGGGAGCTGTTGTAATTTTTCTAACCTAACCCTAACTCGAACCAACCTTCGCACTAAATCTAACCGTAACCGAATTCCTGGTCTTCCACATTCTTAGCCCCATGCCTACTAAGGCTATTCTCCTGGAATGGGAGATAGATAAAGGCTTCCTTGGTATAGTCAGACATGCGTCGGCCCGTGCACTATCCTCAGTCTCCCTACTTCAAACTTTCCTAGACGGGTGCTAGGTTGGGGGGAGCTGTTGTAATTTTTCTAACCTAACCTTCGCCAGAGCCATCGGACTTGACATACCAGATTTTACGCACAGAATCCTCTATAGGGGCTTGTTTTTAGAATGCGATTTGAAATTCGCTCCCTCCGATGTCTCCTTCCTGTTTGTGCGGGGAGGAGATGTGGGAGGGGGAGGTGAACCTAAGCCCAGACAGGCTTTTTGGGGGGGCGTGTGGCCCAGACAGGTCTATCGCCTCCTGGTTCACTGTAAATAATTTCATTTAGCATTCAGATACAAAAGATTTCATCCTATTCAAGAATGTCGACAAACCAGGATTTCAGACACTAAACCTAGCATTGGTAGACCCAGGAACTAAATCTAGCCACGAACCAACACTTCGCCTAAACCTAGCATTGGTAGACCAAGGAACTAAATCTAGCCTGGAACCAAGACGTCGCCTAGCCACGAACCAACACTTTGCCTAAACCTAGCATTGGTAGACCCAGCAACTAAATCTGACCTCGGACCAAGACGTCGCTTAAACCTAGCATTGGTAGACCCAGGAACTAAATCTAGCCACGAACCAACACTTCGCCTAAACCTAGCATTGGTAGACCAAGGAACTAAATCTAGCGTCGGACCAGGACGTCGCCTAAACCTAGCATTGGTAGACCCAGGAACTAAATCTAGCCTGGAACCAAGACGTCGCCTAGCCACGAACCAACACTTTGCCTAAACCTAGCATTGGTAGACCCAGCAACTAAATCTGACCTCGGACCAAGACGTCGCTTAAACCTAGTATTGGTAGACCCAGAAACTAAATCTAGGCCCGAACCAACACTTCGCCTAAACCTAGCATTGGTAGACCAAGGAACTAAATCTAGCCTCGGACCAAGACGTCGCCTAAACCTAGCATTGGTAGACCCAGGAACTAAATCTAGCCTGGAACCAAGACGTCGCCTAGCCACGAACCAACACTTCGCCTAAACCTAGCATTGGTAGACCCAGCAACTAAATCTGACCTCGGACCAAGACGTCGCTTAAACCTAGCATTGGTAGACCCAGAAACTAAATCTAGGCCCGAACCAACACTTCGCCTAAACCTAGCATTGGTTGACCCAGTAACTAAATCTAACCTCGGACCAAGACGTCGCCTAAACCTAGCATTGGTAGACCCAGGAACTAAATCTAGGCCCGAACCAACACTTTGCCTAAACCTAGTATTGGTAGACCAAGGAACTAAATCTAGCCTGGAACCAAGATGTCGCCTAGCCTCGAACCAACACTTCGCCTAAACCTAGCATTGGTACACCCAGGAACTAAATCTAGCCTCGGACCAAGACGTCGCCTAAACCTAGCATTGGTAGACCCAGGAAATAAATCAAGACCCGAACCAACACTTCGCCTAAACCTAGCACTGGTAGACCCAGGAACTAAATCTAGGCCCGAACCAACACAATAATTCAGCTCCAAGCTAAACGTATTCTACCCGCAAATGAAGAATAACTTAACTGCGATCAAGGCACAACTTATACCACAACCCAAGGGTAACCCAATTATAACCGAGAGACAACATAACTGCAGATTAAAACCAAAAATTTGAAGAATAACCCAACTATAACCTTCAAGCAACGTAACCATAACGTAACCACAACCTAGGAGTAACCTGACGGTAACTTAACCAGAACTGGAGCAAAAACTGGTTGCAGTCAATTTGAAACGTAATTATAGCTTACTTGCAGTGTATTCCATATGTTTTCTTAACCTTAATATCACTTTATTAGGTTTAATTAACATAAAAGCCTGAGCCATTCTCTTGTCTGAAAGATGGGATCTAAGCGGATGTGAGAGGATTTAAGCTCAAGTTAGATTAACATTTAAAGCTCATTAATTACAGTATTTTAGCCTTATTAGTGTTCTTTTAAGAGTTAATTGATTAATATTAGCATTAGCATGCTAGCAGTAATGGACTGGCACCAGAAACAGAATATCTATACGATATAGATCCGCAAACAAGCGCCACAGCAACAAAAATACACCCTTTTTCCACCAAAAAACAGGCCAAAAACACACATTGGCTGAGCTGAATTGCATATGCAAATTACTGCTGTAAAAATCGGTTTAAAAAGGCTAAAAAAAGCTACTTATGCTTCATAAAAACTTAAGAAAACTTGCAGATATACTTTATGGACCGGGAGGATTCCAAAAGGATAGTCATCTCAAAATTATTTTTTTACTCACCGTCGTATAATCAGGTAGGCCGAAACACAAAACCAGGGATTAATTTCCATTCATCTTCAGAAGTTATCGCATCCAGCGGTTATCCTTGTGTGAGGGTGATGTCTGTTTGCGTTGCCATAACTTTTAGGAGGGAGGTCTGGTAGAAGCTTGATGCTTGACATCCGCCAGTCACGACCTTCGACCTTTCGCCGTCCCTTGCCTTTTTTGGCGCTTATGTGGAAAATTCAGTCCTAAATTATGCTATTTTAGACTCGGTTATTATATTAAGGCCTCTAAATAATCTCAATGGCTACATAACCTTTTAACTCCACTATCTAAACATTCAAATTACAGATTGACCTTTGACCTTACGTGGTTGTTTTAGGCCATTTAGGGCGGCATTTCAGTCCTTATTTCTGTTATTAGACATCTAACTTTGACTTTTACATTGCTCTTTCTAATTTACTTCAACCTACACTGGTACTGCTTTATTGTTCAATGCAAGTAATAGCATTTAATGTTTTTAAAACTCGTTTTAAAGGACAAATTCGTTCAAAACTCAAACCAGGCCCCAACTACACGATTGTGGGCCTGACCAAACTCGATTAGCAATTGGCTATGAGACACTCGCCTGGAAATGATCAACCAAGGCGGGCCGCCTCAGAGGAGGGTGTCTAGTGTTTAAAGTGCCGAAACACCCGATGAATCTGAGGTCCACTACTGATGAAGTGTCTTAAACATTTCCCTCTCGTAACCATACTTTGAGGGAGTAGAGAAAGTATGGCAAGAGTTGCCTCCTTGAAGAAATATTATACACATCTTCTACTTGATCTATCACCACTCAAACCAACACTCAACCTAAACCTACCGTTGGTAGACGTAAGGACTAAATCTAGCCCCGAACCAACACTTAAACCTAAACCTACCGTCGGTAGACCTAAGGACTAAATCTAGGCCCGAGCCAACACTTAACCTAAACCTACCGTTCGTAGCCCTATGGACTTGAACCCTAGTCTTCCCAACACAACGGAACTACAAGCTAAGAGTTACCTGACGTTAACTTGACCACAATTTGAGCAAAGGCTGGTCGCAGTCAATTTTGAAACCTTAAACAGCACTCGCTGACGGAATGCAATGCCCGATCAGGATTATCGGGCAGTGACTTTCGGGTTACTGCCTGATTCGCTGGTCTGGAGTAAGTTTAGTCAAAAACTTTGCGTTCCCAGAGCCGATTGATGTTCAGATCGAACTTCGAACCAACCTTCGCACTAAATCTAACCGTAACCGAATTCCTGGTCTTCCACATTCTTAGCCCCATGCCTACTAAGGCTATTCTCCTGGAATGGGAGATAGATAAAGGCTTCCTTGGTATAGTCAGACATGCGTCGGCCCGTGCACTATCCTCAGTCTCCCTACTTCAAACTTTCCTAGACGGGTGCTAGGTTGGGGGGAGCTGTTGTAATTTTTCTAACCTAACCTTCGCCAGAGCCATCGGACTTGACATACCAGATTTTACGCACAGAATCCTCTATAGGGGCTTGTTTTTAGAATGCGATTTGAAATTCGCTCCCTCCGATGTCTCCTTCCTGTTTGTGCGGGGAGGAGATGTGGGAGGGGGAGGTGAACCTAAGCCCAGACAGGCTTTTTGGGGGGGCGTGTGGCCCAGACAGGTCTATCGCCTCCTGGTTCACTGTAAATAATTTCATTTAGCATTCAGATACAAAAGATTTCATCCTATTCAAGAATGTCGACAAACCAGGATTTCAGACACTAAACCTAGCATTGGTAGACCCAGGAACTAAATCTAGCCACGAACCAACACTTCGCCTAAACCTAGCATTGGTAGACCAAGGAACTAAATCTAGCCTGGAACCAAGACGTCGCCTAGCCACGAACCAACACTTTGCCTAAACCTAGCATTGGTAGACCCAGCAACTAAATCTGACCTCGGACCAAGACGTCGCTTAAACCTAGCATTGGTAGACCCAGGAACTAAATCTAGCCACGAACCAACACTTCGCCTAAACCTAGCATTGGTAGACCAAGGAACTAAATCTAGCGTCGGACCAGGACGTCGCCTAAACCTAGCATTGGTAGACCCAGGAACTAAATCTAGCCTGGAACCAAGACGTCGCCTAGCCACGAACCAACACTTTGCCTAAACCTAGCATTGGTAGACCCAGCAACTAAATCTGACCTCGGACCAAGACGTCGCTTAAACCTAGTATTGGTAGACCCAGAAACTAAATCTAGGCCCGAACCAACACTTCGCCTAAACCTAGCATTGGTAGACCAAGGAACTAAATCTAGCCTCGGACCAAGACGTCGCCTAAACCTAGCATTGGTAGACCCAGGAACTAAATCTAGCCTGGAACCAAGACGTCGCCTAGCCACGAACCAACACTTCGCCTAAACCTAGCATTGGTAGACCCAGCAACTAAATCTGACCTCGGACCAAGACGTCGCTTAAACCTAGCATTGGTAGACCCAGAAACTAAATCTAGGCCCGAACCAACACTTCGCCTAAACCTAGCATTGGTTGACCCAGTAACTAAATCTAACCTCGGACCAAGACGTCGCCTAAACCTAGCATTGGTAGACCCAGGAACTAAATCTAGGCCCGAACCAACACTTTGCCTAAACCTAGTATTGGTAGACCAAGGAACTAAATCTAGCCTGGAACCAAGATGTCGCCTAGCCTCGAACCAACACTTCGCCTAAACCTAGCATTGGTACACCCAGGAACTAAATCTAGCCTCGGACCAAGACGTCGCCTAAACCTAGCATTGGTAGACCCAGGAAATAAATCAAGACCCGAACCAACACTTCGCCTAAACCTAGCACTGGTAGACCCAGGAACTAAATCTAGGCCCGAACCAACACAATAATTCAGCTCCAAGCTAAACGTATTCTACCCGCAAATGAAGAATAACTTAACTGCGATCAAGGCACAACTTATACCACAACCCAAGGGTAACCCAATTATAACCGAGAGACAACATAACTGCAGATTAAAACCAAAAATTTGAAGAATAACCCAACTATAACCTTCAAGCAACGTAACCATAACGTAACCACAACCTAGGAGTAACCTGACGGTAACTTAACCAGAACTGGAGCAAAAACTGGTTGCAGTCAATTTGAAACGTAATTATAGCTTACTTGCAGTGTATTCCATATGTTTTCTTAACCTTAATATCACTTTATTAGGTTTAATTAACATAAAAGCCTGAGCCATTCTCTTGTCTGAAAGATGGGATCTAAGCGGATGTGAGAGGATTTAAGCTCAAGTTAGATTAACATTTAAAGCTCATTAATTACAGTATTTTAGCCTTATTAGTGTTCTTTTAAGAGTTAATTGATTAATATTAGCATTAGCATGCTAGCAGTAATGGACTGGCACCAGAAACAGAATATCTATACGATATAGATCCGCAAACAAGCGCCACAGCAACAAAAATACACCCTTTTTCCACCAAAAAACAGGCCAAAAACACACATTGGCTGAGCTGAATTGCATATGCAAATTACTGCTGTAAAAATCGGTTTAAAAAGGCTAAAAAAAGCTACTTATGCTTCATAAAAACTTAAGAAAACTTGCAGATATACTTTATGGACCGGGAGGATTCCAAAAGGATAGTCATCTCAAAATTATTTTTTTACTCACCGTCGTATAATCAGGTAGGCCGAAACACAAAACCAGGGATTAATTTCCATTCATCTTCAGAAGTTATCGCATCCAGCGGTTATCCTTGTGTGAGGGTGATGTCTGTTTGCGTTGCCATAACTTTTAGGAGGGAGGTCTGGTAGAAGCTTGATGCTTGACATCCGCCAGTCACGACCTTCGACCTTTCGCCGTCCCTTGCCTTTTTTGGCGCTTATGTGGAAAATTCAGTCCTAAATTATGCTATTTTAGACTCGGTTATTATATTAAGGCCTCTAAATAATCTCAATGGCTACATAACCTTTTAACTCCACTATCTAAACATTCAAATTACAGATTGACCTTTGACCTTACGTGGTTGTTTTAGGCCATTTAGGGCGGCATTTCAGTCCTTATTTCTGTTATTAGACATCTAACTTTGACTTTTACATTGCTCTTTCTAATTTACTTCAACCTACACTGGTACTGCTTTATTGTTCAATGCAAGTAATAGCATTTAATGTTTTTAAAACTCGTTTTAAAGGACAAATTCGTTCAAAACTCAAACCAGGCCCCAACTACACGATTGTGGGCCTGACCAAACTCGATTAGCAATTGGCTATGAGACACTCGCCTGGAAATGATCAACCAAGGCGGGCCGCCTCAGAGGAGGGTGTCTAGTGTTTAAAGTGCCGAAACACCCGATGAATCTGAGGTCCACTACTGATGAAGTGTCTTAAACATTTCCCTCTCGTAACCATACTTTGAGGGAGTAGAGAAAGTATGGCAAGAGTTGCCTCCTTGAAGAAATATTATACACATCTTCTACTTGATCTATCACCACTCAAACCAACACTCAACCTAAACCTACCGTTGGTAGACGTAAGGACTAAATCTAGCCCCGAACCAACACTTAAACCTAAACCTACCGTCGGTAGACCTAAGGACTAAATCTAGGCCCGAGCCAACACTTAACCTAAACCTACCGTTCGTAGCCCTATGGACTTGAACCCTAGTCTTCCCAACACAACGGAACTACAAGCTAAGAGTTACCTGACGTTAACTTGACCACAATTTGAGCAAAGGCTGGTCGCAGTCAATTTTGAAACCTTAAACAGCACTCGCTGACGGAATGCAATGCCCGATCAGGATTATCGGGCAGTGACTTTCGGGTTACTGCCTGATTCGCTGGTCTGGAGTAAGTTTAGTCAAAAACTTTGCGTTCCCAGAGCCGATTGATGTTCAGATCGAACTTCGAACCAACCTTCGCACTAAATCTAACCGTAACCGAATTCCTGGTCTTCCACATTCTTAGCCCCATGCCTACTAAGGCTATTCTCCTGGAATGGGAGATAGATAAAGGCTTCCTTGGTATAGTCAGACATGCGTCGGCCCGTGCACTATCCTCAGTCTCCCTACTTCAAACTTTCCTAGACGGGTGCTAGGTTGGGGGGAGCTGTTGTAATTTTTCTAACCTAACCTTCGCCAGAGCCATCGGACTTGACATACCAGATTTTACGCACAGAATCCTCTATAGGGGCTTGTTTTTAGAATGCGATTTGAAATTCGCTCCCTCCGATGTCTCCTTCCTGTTTGTGCGGGGAGGAGATGTGGGAGGGGGAGGTGAACCTAAGCCCAGACAGGCTTTTTGGGGGGGCGTGTGGCCCAGACAGGTCTATCGCCTCCTGGTTCACTGTAAATAATTTCATTTAGCATTCAGATACAAAAGATTTCATCCTATTCAAGAATGTCGACAAACCAGGATTTCAGACACTAAACCTAGCATTGGTAGACCCAGGAACTAAATCTAGCCACGAACCAACACTTCGCCTAAACCTAGCATTGGTAGACCAAGGAACTAAATCTAGCCTGGAACCAAGACGTCGCCTAGCCACGAACCAACACTTTGCCTAAACCTAGCATTGGTAGACCCAGCAACTAAATCTGACCTCGGACCAAGACGTCGCTTAAACCTAGCATTGGTAGACCCAGGAACTAAATCTAGCCACGAACCAACACTTCGCCTAAACCTAGCATTGGTAGACCAAGGAACTAAATCTAGCGTCGGACCAGGACGTCGCCTAAACCTAGCATTGGTAGACCCAGGAACTAAATCTAGCCTGGAACCAAGACGTCGCCTAGCCACGAACCAACACTTTGCCTAAACCTAGCATTGGTAGACCCAGCAACTAAATCTGACCTCGGACCAAGACGTCGCTTAAACCTAGTATTGGTAGACCCAGAAACTAAATCTAGGCCCGAACCAACACTTCGCCTAAACCTAGCATTGGTAGACCAAGGAACTAAATCTAGCCTCGGACCAAGACGTCGCCTAAACCTAGCATTGGTAGACCCAGGAACTAAATCTAGCCTGGAACCAAGACGTCGCCTAGCCACGAACCAACACTTCGCCTAAACCTAGCATTGGTAGACCCAGCAACTAAATCTGACCTCGGACCAAGACGTCGCTTAAACCTAGCATTGGTAGACCCAGAAACTAAATCTAGGCCCGAACCAACACTTCGCCTAAACCTAGCATTGGTTGACCCAGTAACTAAATCTAACCTCGGACCAAGACGTCGCCTAAACCTAGCATTGGTAGACCCAGGAACTAAATCTAGGCCCGAACCAACACTTTGCCTAAACCTAGTATTGGTAGACCAAGGAACTAAATCTAGCCTGGAACCAAGATGTCGCCTAGCCTCGAACCAACACTTCGCCTAAACCTAGCATTGGTACACCCAGGAACTAAATCTAGCCTCGGACCAAGACGTCGCCTAAACCTAGCATTGGTAGACCCAGGAAATAAATCAAGACCCGAACCAACACTTCGCCTAAACCTAGCACTGGTAGACCCAGGAACTAAATCTAGGCCCGAACCAACACAATAATTCAGCTCCAAGCTAAACGTATTCTACCCGCAAATGAAGAATAACTTAACTGCGATCAAGGCACAACTTATACCACAACCCAAGGGTAACCCAATTATAACCGAGAGACAACATAACTGCAGATTAAAACCAAAAATTTGAAGAATAACCCAACTATAACCTTCAAGCAACGTAACCATAACGTAACCACAACCTAGGAGTAACCTGACGGTAACTTAACCAGAACTGGAGCAAAAACTGGTTGCAGTCAATTTGAAACGTAATTATAGCTTACTTGCAGTGTATTCCATATGTTTTCTTAACCTTAATATCACTTTATTAGGTTTAATTAACATAAAAGCCTGAGCCATTCTCTTGTCTGAAAGATGGGATCTAAGCGGATGTGAGAGGATTTAAGCTCAAGTTAGATTAACATTTAAAGCTCATTAATTACAGTATTTTAGCCTTATTAGTGTTCTTTTAAGAGTTAATTGATTAATATTAGCATTAGCATGCTAGCAGTAATGGACTGGCACCAGAAACAGAATATCTATACGATATAGATCCGCAAACAAGCGCCACAGCAACAAAAATACACCCTTTTTCCACCAAAAAACAGGCCAAAAACACACATTGGCTGAGCTGAATTGCATATGCAAATTACTGCTGTAAAAATCGGTTTAAAAAGGCTAAAAAAAGCTACTTATGCTTCATAAAAACTTAAGAAAACTTGCAGATATACTTTATGGACCGGGAGGATTCCAAAAGGATAGTCATCTCAAAATTATTTTTTTACTCACCGTCGTATAATCAGGTAGGCCGAAACACAAAACCAGGGATTAATTTCCATTCATCTTCAGAAGTTATCGCATCCAGCGGTTATCCTTGTGTGAGGGTGATGTCTGTTTGCGTTGCCATAACTTTTAGGAGGGAGGTCTGGTAGAAGCTTGATGCTTGACATCCGCCAGTCACGACCTTCGACCTTTCGCCGTCCCTTGCCTTTTTTGGCGCTTATGTGGAAAATTCAGTCCTAAATTATGCTATTTTAGACTCGGTTATTATATTAAGGCCTCTAAATAATCTCAATGGCTACATAACCTTTTAACTCCACTATCTAAACATTCAAATTACAGATTGACCTTTGACCTTACGTGGTTGTTTTAGGCCATTTAGGGCGGCATTTCAGTCCTTATTTCTGTTATTAGACATCTAACTTTGACTTTTACATTGCTCTTTCTAATTTACTTCAACCTACACTGGTACTGCTTTATTGTTCAATGCAAGTAATAGCATTTAATGTTTTTAAAACTCGTTTTAAAGGACAAATTCGTTCAAAACTCAAACCAGGCCCCAACTACACGATTGTGGGCCTGACCAAACTCGATTAGCAATTGGCTATGAGACACTCGCCTGGAAATGATCAACCAAGGCGGGCCGCCTCAGAGGAGGGTGTCTAGTGTTTAAAGTGCCGAAACACCCGATGAATCTGAGGTCCACTACTGATGAAGTGTCTTAAACATTTCCCTCTCGTAACCATACTTTGAGGGAGTAGAGAAAGTATGGCAAGAGTTGCCTCCTTGAAGAAATATTATACACATCTTCTACTTGATCTATCACCACTCAAACCAACACTCAACCTAAACCTACCGTTGGTAGACGTAAGGACTAAATCTAGCCCCGAACCAACACTTAAACCTAAACCTACCGTCGGTAGACCTAAGGACTAAATCTAGGCCCGAGCCAACACTTAACCTAAACCTACCGTTCGTAGCCCTATGGACTTGAACCCTAGTCTTCCCAACACAACGGAACTACAAGCTAAGAGTTACCTGACGTTAACTTGACCACAATTTGAGCAAAGGCTGGTCGCAGTCAATTTTGAAACCTTAAACAGCACTCGCTGACGGAATGCAATGCCCGATCAGGATTATCGGGCAGTGACTTTCGGGTTACTGCCTGATTCGCTGGTCTGGAGTAAGTTTAGTCAAAAACTTTGCGTTCCCAGAGCCGATTGATGTTCAGATCGAACTTCGAACCAACCTTCGCACTAAATCTAACCGTAACCGAATTCCTGGTCTTCCACATTCTTAGCCCCATGCCTACTAAGGCTATTCTCCTGGAATGGGAGATAGATAAAGGCTTCCTTGGTATAGTCAGACATGCGTCGGCCCGTGCACTATCCTCAGTCTCCCTACTTCAAACTTTCCTAGACGGGTGCTAGGTTGGGGGGAGCTGTTGTAATTTTTCTAACCTAACCTTCGCCAGAGCCATCGGACTTGACATACCAGATTTTACGCACAGAATCCTCTATAGGGGCTTGTTTTTAGAATGCGATTTGAAATTCGCTCCCTCCGATGTCTCCTTCCTGTTTGTGCGGGGAGGAGATGTGGGAGGGGGAGGTGAACCTAAGCCCAGACAGGCTTTTTGGGGGGGCGTGTGGCCCAGACAGGTCTATCGCCTCCTGGTTCACTGTAAATAATTTCATTTAGCATTCAGATACAAAAGATTTCATCCTATTCAAGAATGTCGACAAACCAGGATTTCAGACACTAAACCTAGCATTGGTAGACCCAGGAACTAAATCTAGCCACGAACCAACACTTCGCCTAAACCTAGCATTGGTAGACCAAGGAACTAAATCTAGCCTGGAACCAAGACGTCGCCTAGCCACGAACCAACACTTTGCCTAAACCTAGCATTGGTAGACCCAGCAACTAAATCTGACCTCGGACCAAGACGTCGCTTAAACCTAGCATTGGTAGACCCAGGAACTAAATCTAGCCACGAACCAACACTTCGCCTAAACCTAGCATTGGTAGACCAAGGAACTAAATCTAGCGTCGGACCAGGACGTCGCCTAAACCTAGCATTGGTAGACCCAGGAACTAAATCTAGCCTGGAACCAAGACGTCGCCTAGCCACGAACCAACACTTTGCCTAAACCTAGCATTGGTAGACCCAGCAACTAAATCTGACCTCGGACCAAGACGTCGCTTAAACCTAGTATTGGTAGACCCAGAAACTAAATCTAGGCCCGAACCAACACTTCGCCTAAACCTAGCATTGGTAGACCAAGGAACTAAATCTAGCCTCGGACCAAGACGTCGCCTAAACCTAGCATTGGTAGACCCAGGAACTAAATCTAGCCTGGAACCAAGACGTCGCCTAGCCACGAACCAACACTTCGCCTAAACCTAGCATTGGTAGACCCAGCAACTAAATCTGACCTCGGACCAAGACGTCGCTTAAACCTAGCATTGGTAGACCCAGAAACTAAATCTAGGCCCGAACCAACACTTCGCCTAAACCTAGCATTGGTTGACCCAGTAACTAAATCTAACCTCGGACCAAGACGTCGCCTAAACCTAGCATTGGTAGACCCAGGAACTAAATCTAGGCCCGAACCAACACTTTGCCTAAACCTAGTATTGGTAGACCAAGGAACTAAATCTAGCCTGGAACCAAGATGTCGCCTAGCCTCGAACCAACACTTCGCCTAAACCTAGCATTGGTACACCCAGGAACTAAATCTAGCCTCGGACCAAGACGTCGCCTAAACCTAGCATTGGTAGACCCAGGAAATAAATCAAGACCCGAACCAACACTTCGCCTAAACCTAGCACTGGTAGACCCAGGAACTAAATCTAGGCCCGAACCAACACAATAATTCAGCTCCAAGCTAAACGTATTCTACCCGCAAATGAAGAATAACTTAACTGCGATCAAGGCACAACTTATACCACAACCCAAGGGTAACCCAATTATAACCGAGAGACAACATAACTGCAGATTAAAACCAAAAATTTGAAGAATAACCCAACTATAACCTTCAAGCAACGTAACCATAACGTAACCACAACCTAGGAGTAACCTGACGGTAACTTAACCAGAACTGGAGCAAAAACTGGTTGCAGTCAATTTGAAACGTAATTATAGCTTACTTGCAGTGTATTCCATATGTTTTCTTAACCTTAATATCACTTTATTAGGTTTAATTAACATAAAAGCCTGAGCCATTCTCTTGTCTGAAAGATGGGATCTAAGCGGATGTGAGAGGATTTAAGCTCAAGTTAGATTAACATTTAAAGCTCATTAATTACAGTATTTTAGCCTTATTAGTGTTCTTTTAAGAGTTAATTGATTAATATTAGCATTAGCATGCTAGCAGTAATGGACTGGCACCAGAAACAGAATATCTATACGATATAGATCCGCAAACAAGCGCCACAGCAACAAAAATACACCCTTTTTCCACCAAAAAACAGGCCAAAAACACACATTGGCTGAGCTGAATTGCATATGCAAATTACTGCTGTAAAAATCGGTTTAAAAAGGCTAAAAAAAGCTACTTATGCTTCATAAAAACTTAAGAAAACTTGCAGATATACTTTATGGACCGGGAGGATTCCAAAAGGATAGTCATCTCAAAATTATTTTTTTACTCACCGTCGTATAATCAGGTAGGCCGAAACACAAAACCAGGGATTAATTTCCATTCATCTTCAGAAGTTATCGCATCCAGCGGTTATCCTTGTGTGAGGGTGATGTCTGTTTGCGTTGCCATAACTTTTAGGAGGGAGGTCTGGTAGAAGCTTGATGCTTGACATCCGCCAGTCACGACCTTCGACCTTTCGCCGTCCCTTGCCTTTTTTGGCGCTTATGTGGAAAATTCAGTCCTAAATTATGCTATTTTAGACTCGGTTATTATATTAAGGCCTCTAAATAATCTCAATGGCTACATAACCTTTTAACTCCACTATCTAAACATTCAAATTACAGATTGACCTTTGACCTTACGTGGTTGTTTTAGGCCATTTAGGGCGGCATTTCAGTCCTTATTTCTGTTATTAGACATCTAACTTTGACTTTTACATTGCTCTTTCTAATTTACTTCAACCTACACTGGTACTGCTTTATTGTTCAATGCAAGTAATAGCATTTAATGTTTTTAAAACTCGTTTTAAAGGACAAATTCGTTCAAAACTCAAACCAGGCCCCAACTACACGATTGTGGGCCTGACCAAACTCGATTAGCAATTGGCTATGAGACACTCGCCTGGAAATGATCAACCAAGGCGGGCCGCCTCAGAGGAGGGTGTCTAGTGTTTAAAGTGCCGAAACACCCGATGAATCTGAGGTCCACTACTGATGAAGTGTCTTAAACATTTCCCTCTCGTAACCATACTTTGAGGGAGTAGAGAAAGTATGGCAAGAGTTGCCTCCTTGAAGAAATATTATACACATCTTCTACTTGATCTATCACCACTCAAACCAACACTCAACCTAAACCTACCGTTGGTAGACGTAAGGACTAAATCTAGCCCCGAACCAACACTTAAACCTAAACCTACCGTCGGTAGACCTAAGGACTAAATCTAGGCCCGAGCCAACACTTAACCTAAACCTACCGTTCGTAGCCCTATGGACTTGAACCCTAGTCTTCCCAACACAACGGAACTACAAGCTAAGAGTTACCTGACGTTAACTTGACCACAATTTGAGCAAAGGCTGGTCGCAGTCAATTTTGAAACCTTAAACAGCACTCGCTGACGGAATGCAATGCCCGATCAGGATTATCGGGCAGTGACTTTCGGGTTACTGCCTGATTCGCTGGTCTGGAGTAAGTTTAGTCAAAAACTTTGCGTTCCCAGAGCCGATTGATGTTCAGATCGAACTTCGAACCAACCTTCGCACTAAATCTAACCGTAACCGAATTCCTGGTCTTCCACATTCTTAGCCCCATGCCTACTAAGGCTATTCTCCTGGAATGGGAGATAGATAAAGGCTTCCTTGGTATAGTCAGACATGCGTCGGCCCGTGCACTATCCTCAGTCTCCCTACTTCAAACTTTCCTAGACGGGTGCTAGGTTGGGGGGAGCTGTTGTAATTTTTCTAACCTAACCCTAACCCTAACCTAACCCTAACCCTAAACCTAGCATTGGTAGACCCAGCAACTAAATCTGACCTCGGACCAAGACGTCGCTTAAACCTAGCATTGGTAGACCCAGAAACTAAATCTAGGCCCGAACCAACACTTCGCCTAAACCTAGCATTGGTAGACCAAGGAACTAAATCTAGCGTCGGACCAGGACGTCGCCTAAACCTAGCATTGGTAGACCCAGGAACTAAATCTAGCCTGGAACCAAGACGTCGCCTAGCCACGAACCAACACTTCGCCTAAACCTAGCATTGGTAGACCCAGCAACTAAATCTGACCTCGGACCAAGACGTCGCTTAAACCTAGTATTGGTAGACCCAGAAACTAAATCTAGGCCCGAACCAACACTTCGCCTAAACCTAGCATTGGTAGACCAAGGAACTAAATCTAGCCTCGGACCAAGACGTCGCCTAAACCTAGCATTGGTAGACCCAGGAACTAAATCTAGCCTGGAACCAAGACGTCGCCTAGCCACGAACCAACACTTCGCCTAAACCTAGCATTGGTAGACCCAGCAACTAAATCTGACCTCGGACCAAGACGTCGCTTAAACCTAGCATTGGTAGACCCAGAAACTAAATCTAGGCCCGAACCAACACTTCGCCTAAACCTAGCATTGGTTGACCCAGTAACTAAATCTAACCTCGGACCAAGACGTCGCCTAAACCTAGCATTGGTAGACCCAGGAACTAAATCTAGGCCCGAACCAACACTTTGCCTAAACCTAGTATTGGTAGACCAAGGAACTAAATCTAGCCTGGAACCAAGATGTCGCCTAGCCTCGAACCAACACTTCGCCTAAACCTAGCATTGGTACACCCAGGAACTAAATCTAGCCTCGGACCAAGACGTCGCCTAAACCTAGCATTGGTAGACCCAGGAAATAAATCAAGGCCCGAACCAACACTTCGCCTAAACCTAGCACTGGTAGACCCAGGAACTAAATCTAGGCCCGAACCAACACAGTAATTCAGCTCCAAGCTAAACGTATTCTACCCGCAAATGAAGAATAACTTAACTGCGATCAAGGCACAACTTATACCACAACCCAAGGGTAACCCAATTATAACCGAGAGACAACATAACTGCAGATTAAAACCAAAAATTTGAAGAATAACCCAACTATAACCTTCAAGCAACGTAACCATAACGTAACCACAACCTAGGAGTAACCTGACGGTAACTTAACCAGAACTGGAGCAAAAACTGGTTGCAGTCAATTTGAAACGTAATTATAGCTTACTTGCAGTGTATTCCATATGTTTTCTTAACCTTAATAGCACTTTATTAGGTTTAATTAACATAAAAGCCTGAGCCATTCTCTTGTCTGAAAGATGGGATCTAAGCGGATGTGAGAGGATTTAAGCTCAAGTTAGATTAACATTTAAAGCTCATTAATTACAGTATTTTAGCCTTATTAGTGTTCTTTTAAGAGTTAATTGATTAATATTAGCATTAGCATGCTAGCAGTAATGGACTGGCACCAGAAACAGAATATCTATACGATATAGATCCGCAAACAAGCGCCACAGCAACAAAAATACACCCTTTTTCCACCAAAAAACAGGCCAAAAACACACATTGGCTGAGCTGAATTGCATATGCAAATTACTGCTGTAAAAATCGGTTTAAAAAGGCTAAAAAAAGCTACTTATGCTTCATAAAAACTTAAGAAAACTTGCAGATATACTTTATGGACCGGGAGGATTCCAAAAGGATAGTCATCTCAAAATTATTTTTTTACTCACCGTCGTATAGTCAGGTAGGCCGAAACACAAAACCAGGGATTAATTTCCATTCATCTTCAGAAGTTATCGCATCCAGCGGTTATCCTTGTGTGAGGGTGATGTCTGTTTGCGTTGCCATAACTTTTAGGAGGGAGGTCTGGTAGAAGCTTGATGCTTGACATCCGCCAGTCACGACCTTCGACCTTTCGCCGTCCGTTGCCTTTTTTGGCGCTTATGTGGAAAATTCAGTCCTAAATTATGCTATTTTAGACTCGGTTATTATATTAAGGCCTCTAAATAATCTCAATGGCTACATAACCTTTTAACTCCACTATCTAAACATTCAAATTACAGATTGACCTTTGACCTTACGTGGTTGTTTTAGGCCATTTAGGGCGGCATTTCAGTCCTTATTTCTGTTATTAGACATCTAACTTTGACTTTTACATTGCTCTTTCTAATTTACTTCAACCTACACTGGTACTGCTTTATTGTTCAATGCAAGTAATAGCATTTAATGTTTTTAAAACTCGTTTTAAAGGACAAATTCGTTCAAAACTCAAACCAGGCCCCAACTACACGATTGTGGGCCTGACCAAACTCGATTAGCAATTGGCTATGAGACACTCGCCTGGAAATGATCAACCAAGGCGGGCCGCCTCAGAGGAGGGTGTCTAGTGTTTAAAGTGCCGAAACACCCGATGAATCTGAGGTCCACTACTGATGAAGTGTCTTAAACATTTCCCTCTCGTAACCATACTTTGAGGGAGTAGAGAAAGTATGGCAAGAGTTGCCTCTTTGAAGAAATATTATACACATCTTCTACTTGATCTATCACCACTCAAACCAACACTCAACCTAAACCTACCGTTGGTAGACCTAAGGACTAAATCTAGCCCCGAACCAACACTTAAACCTAAACCTACCGTCGGTAGACCTAAGGACTAAATCTAGGCCCGAGCCAACACTTAACCTAAACCTACCGTTCGTAGCCCTATGGACTTGAACCCTAGTCTTCCCAACACAACGGAACTACAAGCTAAGAGTTACCTGACGTTAACTTGACCACAATTTGAGCAAAGGCTGGTCGCAGTCAATTTTGAAACCTTAAACAGCACTCGCTGACGGAATGCAATGCCCGATCAGGATTATCGGGCAGTGACTTTCGGGTTACTGCCTGATTCGCTGGTCTGGAGTAAGTTTAGTCAAAAACTTTGCGTTCCCAGAGCCGATTGATGTTCAGATCGAACTTCGAACCAACCTTCGCACTAAATCTAACCGAAACCGAATTCCTGGTCTTCCACATTCTTAGCCCCATGCCTACTAAGGCTATTCTCCTGGAATGGGAGATAGATAAAGGCTTCCTTGGTATAGTCAGACATGCGTCGGCCCGTGCACTATCCTCAGTCTCCCTACTTCAAACTTTCCTAGACGGGTGCTAGGTTGGGGGGAGCTGTTGTAATTTTTCTAACCTAACCCTAACCGTTGCCATAACTTTTAGGAGGGAGGTCTGGTAGAAGCTTGATGCTTGACATCCGCCAGTCACGACCTTCGACCTTTCGCCGTCCGTTGCCTTTTTTGGCGCTTATGTGGAAAATTCAGTCCTAAATTATGCTATTTTAGACTCAGGTTATTATATTAAGGCCTCTAAATAATCTCAATGGCTACATAACCTTTTAACTCCACTATCTAAACATTCAAATTACAGATTGACCTTTGACCTTACGTGGTTGTTTTAGGCCATTTAGGGCGGCATTTCAGTCCTTATTTCTGTTATTAGACATCTAACTTTGACTTTTACATTGCTCTTTCTAATTTACTTCAACCTACACTGGTACTGCTTTATTGTTCAATGCAAGTAATAGCATTTAATGTTTTTAAAACTCGTTTTAAAGGACAAATTCGTTCAAAACTCAAACCAGGCCCCAACTACACGATTGTGGGCCTGACCAAACTCGATTAGCAATTGGCTATGAGACACTCGCCTGGAAATGATCAACCAAGGCGGGCCGCCTCAGAGGAGGGTGTCTAGTGTTTAAAGTGCCGAAACACCCGATGAATCTGAGGTCCACTACTGATGAAGTGTCTTAAACATTTCCCTCTCGTAACCATACTTTGAGGGAGTAGAGAAAGTATGGCAAGAGTTGCCTCTTTGAAGAAATATTATACACATCTTCTACTTGATCTATCACCACTCAAACCAACACTCAACCTAAACCTACCGTTGGTAGACCTAAGGACTAAATCTAGCCCCGAACCAACACTTAAACCTAAACCTACCGTCGGTAGACCTAAGGACTAAATCTAGGCCCGAGCCAACACTTAACCTAAACCTACCGTTCGTAGCCCTATGGACTTGAACCCTAGTCTTCCCAACACAACGGAACTACAAGCTAAGAGTTACCTGACGTTAACTTGACCACAATTTGAGCAAAGGCTGGTCGCAGTCAATTTTGAAACCTTAAACAGCACTCGCTGACGGAATGCAATGCCCGATCAGGATTATCGGGCAGTGACTTTCGGGTTACTGCCTGATTCGCTGGTCTGGAGTAAGTTTAGTCAAAAACTTTGCGTTCCCAGAGCCGATTGATGTTCAGATCGAACTTCGAACCAACCTTCGCACTAAATCTAACCGAAACCGAATTCCTGGTCTTCCACATTCTTAGCCCCATGCCTACTAAGGCTATTCTCCTGGAATGGGAGATAGATAAAGGCTTCCTTGGTATAGTCAGACATGCGTCGGCCCGTGCACTATCCTCAGTCTCCCTACTTCAAACTTTCCTAGACGGGTGCTAGGTTGGGGGGAGCTGTTGTAATTTTTCTAACCTAACGAACCAACACTTCGCCTAAACCTAGCATTGGTAGACCCAGCAACTAAATCTGACCTCGGACCAAGACGTCGCTTAAACCTAGCATTGGTAGACCCAGAAACTAAATCTAGGCCCGAACCAACACTTCGCCTAAACCTAGCATTGGTAGACCAAGGAACTAAATCTAGCGTCGGACCAGGACGTCGCCTAAACCTAGCATTGGTAGACCCAGGAACTAAATCTAGCCTGGAACCAAGACGTCGCCTAGCCACGAACCAACACTTCGCCTAAACCTAGCATTGGTAGACCCAGCAACTAAATCTGACCTCGGACCAAGACGTCGCTTAAACCTAGTATTGGTAGACCCAGAAACTAAATCTAGGCCCGAACCAACACTTCGCCTAAACCTAGCATTGGTAGACCAAGGAACTAAATCTAGCCTCGGACCAAGACGTCGCCTAAACCTAGCATTGGTAGACCCAGGAACTAAATCTAGCCTGGAACCAAGACGTCGCCTAGCCACGAACCAACACTTCGCCTAAACCTAGCATTGGTAGACCCAGCAACTAAATCTGACCTCGGACCAAGACGTCGCTTAAACCTAGCATTGGTAGACCCAGAAACTAAATCTAGGCCCGAACCAACACTTCGCCTAAACCTAGCATTGGTTGACCCAGTAACTAAATCTAACCTCGGACCAAGACGTCGCCTAAACCTAGCATTGGTAGACCCAGGAACTAAATCTAGGCCCGAACCAACACTTTGCCTAAACCTAGTATTGGTAGACCAAGGAACTAAATCTAGCCTGGAACCAAGATGTCGCCTAGCCTCGAACCAACACTTCGCCTAAACCTAGCATTGGTACACCCAGGAACTAAATCTAGCCTCGGACCAAGACGTCGCCTAAACCTAGCATTGGTAGACCCAGGAAATAAATCAAGGCCCGAACCAACACTTCGCCTAAACCTAGCACTGGTAGACCCAGGAACTAAATCTAGGCCCGAACCAACACAGTAATTCAGCTCCAAGCTAAACGTATTCTACCCGCAAATGAAGAATAACTTAACTGCGATCAAGGCACAACTTATACCACAACCCAAGGGTAACCCAATTATAGCCGAGAGACAACATAACTGCAGATTAAAACCAAAAATTTGAAGAATAACCCAACTATAACCTTCAAGCAACGTAACCATAACGTAACCACAACCTAGGAGTAACCTGACGGTAACTTAACCAGAACTGGAGCAAAAACTGGTTGCAGTCAATTTGAAACGTAATTATAGCTTACTTGCAGTGTATTCCATATGTTTTCTTAACCTTAATAGCACTTTATTAGGTTTAATTAACATAAAAGCCTGAGCCATTCTCTTGTCTGAAAGATGGGATCTAAGCGGATGTGAGAGGATTTAAGCTCAAGTTAGATTAACATTTAAAGCTCATTAATTACAGTATTTTAGCCTTATTAGTGTTCTTTTAAGAGTTAATTGATTAATATTAGCATTAGCATGCTAGCAGTAATGGACTGGCACCAGAAACAGAATATCTATACGATATAGATCCGCAAACAAGCGCCACAGCAACAAAAATACACCCTTTTTCCACCAAAAAACAGGCCAAAAACACACATTGGCTGAGCTGAATTGCATATGCAAATTACTGCTGTAAAAATCGGTTTAAAAAGGCTAAAAAAAGCTACTTATGCTTCATAAAAACTTAAGAAAACTTGCAGATATACTTTATGGACCGGGAGGATTCCAAAAGGATAGTCATCTCAAAATTATTTTTTTACTCACCGTCGTATAGTCAGGTAGGCCGAAACACAAAACCAGGGATTAATTTCCATTCATCTTCAGAAGTTATCGCATCCAGCGGTTATCCTTGTGTGAGGGTGATGTCTGTTTGCGTTGCCATAACTTTTAGGAGGGAGGTCTGGTAGAAGCTTGATGCTTGACATCCGCCAGTCACGACCTTCGACCTTTCGCCGTCCGTTGCCTTTTTTGGCGCTTATGTGGAAAATTCAGTCCTAAATTATGCTATTTTAGACTCGGTTATTATATTAAGGCCTCTAAATAATCTCAATGGCTACATAACCTTTTAACTCCACTATCTAAACATTCAAATTACAGATTGACCTTTGACCTTACGTGGTTGTTTTAGGCCATTTAGGGCGGCATTTCAGTCCTTATTTCTGTTATTAGACATCTAACTTTGACTTTTACATTGCTCTTTCTAATTTACTTCAACCTACACTGGTACTGCTTTATTGTTCAATGCAAGTAATAGCATTTAATGTTTTTAAAACTCGTTTTAAAGGACAAATTCGTTCAAAACTCAAACCAGGCCCCAACTACACGATTGTGGGCCTGACCAAACTCGATTAGCAATTGGCTATGAGACACTCGCCTGGAAATGATCAACCAAGGCGGGCCGCCTCAGAGGAGGGTGTCTAGTGTTTAAAGTGCCGAAACACCCGATGAATCTGAGGTCCACTACTGATGAAGTGTCTTAAACATTTCCCTCTCGTAACCATACTTTGAGGGAGTAGAGAAAGTATGGCAAGAGTTGCCTCTTTGAAGAAATATTATACACATCTTCTACTTGATCTATCACCACTCAAACCAACACTCAACCTAAACCTACCGTTGGTAGACCTAAGGACTAAATCTAGCCCCGAACCAACACTTAAACCTAAACCTACCGTCGGTAGACCTAAGGACTAAATCTAGGCCCGAGCCAACACTTAACCTAAACCTACCGTTCGTAGCCCTATGGACTTGAACCCTAGTCTTCCCAACACAATGGAACTACAAGCTAAGAGTTACCTGACGTTAACTTGACCACAATTTGAGCAAAGGCTGGTCGCAGTCAATTTTAAAACCTTAAACAGCACTCGCTGACGGAATGCAATGCCCGATCAGGATTATCGGGCAGTGACTTTCGGGTTACTGCCTGATTCGCTGGTCTGGAGTAAGTTTAGTCAAAAACTTTGCGTTCCCAGAGCCGATTGATGTTCAGATCGAACTTCGAACCAACCTTCGCACTAAATCTAACCGAAACCGAATTCCTGGTCTTCCACATTCTTAGCCCCATGCCTACTAAGGCTATTCTCCTGGAATGGGAGATAGATAAAGGCTTCCTTGGTATAGTCAGACATGCGTCGGCCCGTGCACTATCCTCAGTCTCCCTACTTCAAACTTTCCTAGACGGGTGCTAGGTTGGGGGGAGCTGTTGTAATTTTTCTAACCTAACCCTACCGTTGGTAGACCTAAGGACTAAATCTAGCCCCGAACCAACACTTAAACCTAAACCTACCGTCGGTAGACCTAAGGACTAAATCTAGGCCCGAGCCAACACTTAACCTAAACCTACCGTTCGTAGCCCTATGGACTTGAACCCTAGTCTTCCCAACACAACGGAACTACAAGCTAAGAGTTACCTGACGTTAACTTGACCACAATTTGAGCAAAGGCTGGTCGCAGTCAATTTTGAAACCTTAAACAGCACTCGCTGACGGAATGCAATGCCCGATCAGGATTATCGGGCAGTGACTTTCGGGTTACTGCCTGATTCGCTGGTCTGGAGTAAGTTTAGTCAAAAACTTTGCGTTCCCAGAGCCGATTGATGTTCAGATCGAACTTCGAACCAACCTTCGCACTAAATCTAACCGAAACCGAATTCCTGGTCTTCCACATTCTTAGCCCCATGCCTACTAAGGCTATTCTCCTGGAATGGGAGATAGATAAAGGCTTCCTTGGTATAGTCAGACATGCGTCGGCCCGTGCACTATCCTCAGTCTCCCTACTTCAAACTTTCCTAGACGGGTGCTAGGTTGGGGGGAGCTGTTGTAATTTTTCTAACCTAACCCTAACCCTAAAAACCTTAAAAACCACCATCATTAGAAATACGAATCCCAAATAGGACATCAACTATTATTTCAAGGACGAAATTAGGGTGTATGCAGCCAACGGTATTCCTCGGTAAGGTTTATGTCGGTTTGGTGTTTGCATGTACCACAGAGGGGAGGGCTGGTAGAAGCTTGGCACGCCTCTTCGGGGGCGTGTCCGCCAGTCTGAACCTCGACCTAGCCTCTTAAAAAACCGTTCATTTACATTGGTGAACGGGGAAGCTAGGATGGCCCGTAAAGGGTTTCTCTGATCCCTTCAGGGAGTTTCTGAGTTAAGGGGGGGTGGCGATGCGTTCGTGCCTTCCCCTTTTCCAGTGCTTCAGGATGGGGGTCGGGGGGCCCTGGGGTTTCCCTGGTCCCGTCGGGGGCCCCGGTCTATGGAGGGGTGGCGATGCGTTCGTGCCTGCTCTTGGGCCGGGGCGTCCGGTTGTGGGCTGTGGTTCCCCGTTTTGGGTATTCCTGACTCCTCCGGGGAGCTTCGGGTCAGGGGGGAGGTGGCGATGCGTTCGTGCCTGCTCCTTGTCTGGGGCTCTCGGGATGTGGGACGGGGTATCCCGGGCTAAATCAGCAAGGGGAGGCGGGTGCGCGGCGACTAGCTCGTGGCGGACCTGTGTCCCTGGGTTCTTGGACCCAGCTGATTTGGGCAAGGGTGCTTGGGTGTTCCACGGGAGTTCAGGTGAGCCTGGGTTCTGGTGGGCACTCAGGGACCTGATCTCTGGCTAACCGGAGAAGGCCCCCACAAAATCGGCAGGGGTAAGGGGAGAAGGACGACCTGGTCGCCGCGGATCCCTGAGCCCTGAGTTCAATAGGAACTCAGCCGATTTGGGCAAGGAACCGTGGGTATTTGGGGGTACGGACCCCTTTAGACCTAACGGAACCCTACTCGTATCCAGAGTAAGCCCCAAGATGAGACCATTAGACGCAGACTCTTTCCGGGTAACCTGGGCAACCTCACGGTGATAACAAAGGGTTACTTGGGAGAGTGGTATGTATCCAGCCTCCCTGCAGCCCTCGGGCATTGCACGTGGGGTGGTGGCCTGGGGCTACAGGCCTTAATTGGAGCCCAGTCTTTTAAGGGTGATTAGCACCACTCACACAACAGCACATTTTGCACCAACACCCCTACACACTGATCCTTTCCTTTGCTTGTACTTGAAAATCGTCGATTCTACCATTTTTCTTTCGGCAAATCTTGAGATCATCGATTCAGCTTGTTCTCTTCCTGCCGTACCTTTTGAGTAAAAAAATACTCAAACTGTTCTCCCTTACTTAGACTTCTTACGACGTATATTCTATGGAATTACAACCAAAAAGTTTAAACCTAAATTACCTACTAGACTTCAAAAAAGAACCTTCAAACTAAAAAAAGAGAGACCCAGAACCCAACCTCCTAATTGTGGTTCTGGAAAAATAACCCATTTAGCAATTGGCCATAAGACACTCGCCTGGAATTGATCAACCTAGGCGGGCCGCCTCAGAGGAGGGTGTCTAGTGTTTAAAGTGCCGAAACACCCGATGAATCTGAGGTACACTACTGATGAAGTGTCTTAAATATTTCCCTCTCGTAGTCCTACTTTGAGGGAGTAATCAAAAAGATGCCAAAAGATGCATCCTTATATGAAAAAAACGGAGATCAAGTAGAAGATAGCATATAAACAACGAAAAATTGATCTCAACATTGACCCCAAAACCGCGGGAATTTAAATTGGACGTGGCCATGAACAAAACTTTTTATCGAGTAATGCCTTTCGGAGTGAATAATGATCCTACAACTATCAGATCTAACCCCGAACCAACCCCAACCCTAAACTTAACCACAATAACCCTATCACACTGAAACCTAGCATTTCCAATCCTTCCCATTCCTGACCCCAATTTGGAATTTAACCACTCAAAACCTAGAGAACCGGAACTTGAAGTTTAACTCAGGGGATACCCCTCAAACAGCACTGGCTGACGGGACGCAATGCCGGGCCAGGATTATCGAGCGGTGACTGGCTAGTTATTGCTTGATTCGCTGGTCCGGAGTAAGTTTACTCAAAAACTTTGCATTCCCAGATCCTATCGAGGTCCAGAACAACCCTTGGTACTAAACATAGTTATAATGAGATCAAACTCCTGGTCTTCCACATTCTTAGCCCTACGCCCAATAGGGCCATTCTCCTGGAATGGGAGACAGATACAGGCTTTACCTGGTATAGTCTAACAGGCGTCGGCCCGTGCACTATCCTCAGTCTCCCTACTTCAAACCTTCCTAGACGGGTGCTGGGTTGGGGGGAGCTGTTGTAATTTTTCTAACCTAACAACTTCAGCACTCACCAACATCAGGCTCAATGAATTCAAGCGAGATGCCATCAAGGAACAGGACAGCGGCACATTCAACTCTTTTAAAAAGCTTCTCATCTTACCTGAAATACACAGAATTAGGGTTAATGTTCACCACTCAAAATTCAAAAGAGATGCACAGAGCATTCAAAGCAAATCTCCAGGTACTTCAGAGAAGAAAACATGTTTCACCCAAATTAAATTAAGGGACATCTTCTTTATGATTGGTTGATCTAGGAACAATCAGTAACCATAAATTGCTCATAAAAACACTTTTTTTAAAACCAATAAAATTGTCCATTTCAATGGACGCAGTGACAGAAGAGGTTTAAAAAAAAAAAAAAAAAACTCACACAAACTACATGTGTCACAGTTGCACCAGGTAGATCCAGGACATAATCAAAGATGATTTAAAGTAAAACAAAGAACTCAAAACGAGGAGCAGACATGAAACACATAGTAACGTTATCAACTGACATTGAAACTGAGGAAACAAACAACTTAAATAGGAGTGGCAGGGGGTGTAGCAAATTAACAAGACAGGTGAACCAAATCAAAGCTAATAGGGACAAACCAATAAACACAGAAGTACAGGGGGAGACAAAAGGGAAAAACCAACTGAAGGCCATGTGAGGGGTGAAAACACTGGGAGAACAGAACAAAACAGAGACATAATCCTGACAATGAGTGTTGGACCTTTCCAATTATGTTTTACCACTGTACTAATACTAATTCTGTGAGAACAGTAATGACAGAATTTCCCAAGTGTACATCAAAAAACTATATCATAGGAGCAATTCTGACCTTTGGTTACAATGTGCACAAGAAGTCTTTAAAAAGGCAACAAATGACTAAGACATCTCGTCCACCTAAAGTCTGGGGTTCCCCTACTCATCTCATAAAAACTTGTGGACTTGGATCTGTACCTGCAGGTAACAGACTACCCTGGTCTGCTTCTCAAACATTAAACCTAACACTGCTTGATCAGGATGCATTAAAGAATGATAGCAATCCCAGTAGCTTTGTTGGAGACTATGAAGTTAATTAAATAAAAGGAGTAAATAAATGAGGTCAAGAGTCAAAGCTGAAATTGATTAATTGGCAGCTAAACTTTTCCTGAGTGGGGTGGACCGTATGAATTCATGCCAATGCAAGAGAAATGTATGCACAAAAACATCATTAAACAAACACAAATGGTGTTGATAATGCAAAAAAAAGCAATGTAATTAACTTTCAATCGACTGAAAAATAAAAAACAATATTAAGTCACAGATGCATTTTTATTTATTCTTGTTAGTATTATTATTATTAAAATAAGTTCTAATTACCTTGAGTTTTATTGATGATTATCAGTCTCTGAAATAGAAAAGTTCTATCAGTTATGAATGACATTATACATACATCACATGGAATAATATTTAACAAGAGTTTCAACACGGCATGACAAAGTACAATAGAAACTATTCTAATTAGTGATGCTGTCAACACTGAATGAGGCATGGCATGACAACAAATCCCAGACAGTAAACTGATGGCGTATCCAGCGTAGACATACTTTAGCTGCTGCAGCGCAGGGATTTACTGGGAAGACAATTTTAGAAATTCCAGAAACTTTTGCCCATATGGGTAAAATGAATGTCCATATGGGTAAGATCAAAATGGATTGGTAACGTTCTACAAAATATATTTTGTGTTCCACAGAAGCAAGTAATTCTTATGGGTTTTGGAACGACATGAGGGTGAGGAAATTACAGGATTTATTAGCAATAAAATCAATGCTTTACTCTCAAGTTCATTTCTATGTGACAAAATTGCATTTTTAATTTTGTTGCATTTGCCATGAATTCAGTAATATCTAGGTTATTCGTTTCTGTCCGGTTTTATTTATTCATTTATTTACTCCAATTGAAGGCCCTATGATCCAGCAATTCAATCATTCATGGGGGAACTCGTGGGCCGGATGGGCTGGATTTTTCCAGGGCCGAATTTTAACCCCAGTCCATCCCTGCTGCAGTGTGACGTGACATGGCAACTTGCGTCACGACAACTCACACCACGTCCATTGTAGACACAGTGTTAGTGTGTAGCTTGGGTATAGAGAATAGGAACCTATGTCACTGTGCATTGCATTCTGGGTAAAATTACTATTTATGTTAATATTTTTAAGAGTTCCTCACACTTTATTAGAATAAATAGACTAATAATTGAATCTCGTGTTATTAAAGGGATAGGTCACCCAAAAATAAAAATTAGATGTTTATCTGCTTACCCCCAGAGCATCCAAGATGTAGGTGACTTTGTTTCCTCAGTAGAACACAAACAAAGATTGTTAACTTAAAGCGGTGCAGTCTGTCAGTGATTTAATGGTAGTGGATGGGCACCAGACCTTTGAAAGAAAAAAAAAAAAAACATGCAGACAAATCCATTCCAATCCGATACACTGATGTCCTAAGACACGAAACCTTTGATATACAGCAATGTCCAGCTAAGCTCAGCATCTGGCTTGTTACCTGTGTTCTTGCTCTGGCGTAGTATACGCAAAAGCTGGAAGGGAAAATCAGTGAAATGTCAACAGACCCGGATGAGTTTGTGCACGTAGACGTAATCTTTTAGCTTTAAATTGGTTTGAACAATCAGGATAAGCGCAAGTAATTACTATTTTGAATAGCCGCTATACCCACAATCTCTGTGCTCTGTGTAAACAATGAGTGTCACGCGACATATCGCTTCCGGAGTTTGCGTATTCTACGCCAGATTGCTACACGTGTAACGAGCCGGATGATGTGCTCCTACTCACGACAGTTGGACGTGGCTGTGTATCAAAGGTAAAAAATTATATAAATACTGTTCAGTTTCTCACAAAAAACGATCGTTTCGTGTCTTAGGACATCAATGCATCGTCACGGGCCGCAGGGTGTAATTTGGATTTGTCTGTGCATGTTTTTTTTTTTTTTACTTTCAAAGGTCTGGTGCCCGTCCACTGCCATTAAATCACTAACAAACTGCACCGGTTTTAGTTAAAAATCATTGTTTGTGTTCTGCTCATGAAACAAAGTCACCTACATCTTGGATGCCCTGGGGGTAAGCAGATAAACATCACATTTTCATTTTTGGGTGAACTATCCCTTTAAAGTTTGTGGTCAGTTTTTAAATTTGTGAAATAAGTGTCTTATGTTCACCAAGAAAACTGCACTTATTTGATCATAAATAAAAACAGTAATGTTTCTGATTACATTTTTTTAAATATGTGAATATATTGTAAAAAGTTAATTTATTCCTGTTTTTGCAAAGCTGAATTTTCAGCATCATTTCTGAAGGATCGTGTGACACTGAAGATTGGCATAATGGGTGTGTGTGGGTTCAAATGCGACGTGATTGTTCAGCGCGCACGCCCATTACAGCACGTAGAAATCACCCAATTTACGTAAATATAATATAATATAATATAATATAATATAATATAATATAATATAGCTTTAGAAATATATAGTAATATAATATAATATAATATAGCTTTAGAAATATATAATAATATAATATAATATAATATAATATAATATAATATAGCTTTAAAAATGGTAAGCGTGGTGTAGAAATAACATTGAAAATAACGTTGATTAAAAAGGCATCTAGTACACATATTTACACATGATGAACAATTAAGTTTTTTTAAATATGTTTTCAAAATATATTTTAATTTATTTAACAATGCTTTAGATATATGTGAAGATATTACATGTATGGGTGTAATTAACGTGAATTTATTAATAGGCTACATAAGGGCTGTGGTTTATCTAATGATGTTTTAACTACTGTGATTTATAATGTTTTTATTTATGCATTATAGTCATTTTAATGTAGTGATTGTTAAAATAATTTCAGAAATAGGTGTACTAATGCACAGCACAAGCATTTTCAACGAGATATAACCCACTAGAGGGCACTTATTGCTCGATTTCTGCCATAAATCCAAATATACAGTATGTTTACATATTGTTTGCGAATGTAGATGCTTAATAACAAATAATTTAAGTGCAGGTTTTGCAGTGACACAGAACTTAAAATGATTTCTACAATCTATTTCTATACTTGCTTCATTTATGTGGCTATATTAGAGGTATGTGGTCCGAAATAAGCGTCCTTAGGCTAAATTTGGAGTGAATTAGACGGAACAAACAAAGCCCAGTTTTCAATGTCTATTTTTGGACTAAATTTGGATCAAATCAGATGGCCCAAACAATTAAAGACCAATTTTAAACGTCGATTTTTGGGCCAAATTTGGACTAAATTTAGACGGACCAAACAAGGACCAATTTTCAAGGTCGATTTTTGGGCTAAAAGAAGTCCATGACGGGCCGACTTGATTTAGCCAATATTCAAAGAAGGACAATTTGTCCCCCCCAATATTTGATCATACTGTATGATTATGCGGGCAATATCGATGTGATTGCAAATACGTCTTTCTTTCCAGCTCCGAAAATATAAAATCCCGGCCGGTCCATTTCCCAAATCCATTCGACTGGCCTTACACTATACATTAACAAAACCTAATCCATGTCATGTTTTCCCCTATACCTTTAGTAGCTCATGCACCGTCAGTGAGTTAGGAAAAAACAAACAGAAGAAGAGCGTGAAATCTGACAGACATTTGGCACATATCTATGAATGGTAAATATCCTGTTTTTGGCTGTTTTTGGAAGAAAAAGAAAGTAAGTTTCTGGAGATTTTAGGCATTTTTAACAGAAGTGAGAAGTAATTAATTTAATGTTCTAAGGTACCGGACAGCATGACATTAATAGCTCTTAACCCTTGTATGGTGTTCGGGTCTGTAGGACCTTTACTCTGTCCTCCTCCTGTCAGGCCTTGCTGTTATATATATATATATATGTGTGTGTGTGTGTGTGTGTGTGTGTGTGTGTGTGTGTGTGTGTGTGTTCTTGTATAGTATATGGTTTATGAGGACACAAATGTGTATAATGACTTGGGTATTACAACGTAAACATGGTTTATGAGGACATCTGTGTCCTCATAAACCAAACGGCTTAAAAAACATACTAAATGGTGTTTTTTGAACTTCAGAAAAGGCCAAAAGTTTTCTGTGATTGGTAGGTTTAGGGGTAGGCTTAGTGCAGGAGGATAGATTATACAGTTTGTACATTTGTAAAACCATTACGCCTATGGAGAGTCCCTGTATGAACCTACTAAGGAAGTCAATGGGGTCCATCAACTGGTTACAGACATTTTTCAAAATATCTTCTTTTGTGTTCAGCAGAAGAAAGAAATTCTTACAGGTTTTAAACAACTTGAGGGTGAGTAAATGATGACAGAATTTTCATTTTTGGGTGAACTATCCCTTTAAATTCAGCTTTGTGACTTAATAGCCTGTATGCTGATGCTGTAATCATTACAGGGTGAGTACACGTTGATTTGATGATCAGATGTAATAATTCCTTGTTGTGTTATACAATTACAAACATTTGGACTCTGACTTTTATTTTATTTTGATTTAAAAAATGTGTGCATGCGCCAACACAAAAAGTCCCACAGCTGTCCCCCCAATGTGTGATTGACAATTTCGCCCCTTGACTGTAGTGTGTAACCCTTGGAAACTGTAACGTTGCTGGAAGATACAGGGCGACAGAGGATCTAGATGCAGTAGTTTATTGGGAATCCGTGAAAAAAAAAAATCCAGAGGGAACAGGAACTCAGACAAGGGCAAGAGACAACCATTACACATTTAACAACTGACAAAAGCATAGGGCAAACACAAGGACTATTTATACACAGGTCTGAGGTAATGATCTAATGAGTAACCGTGGGAACTAACGAGGAAGTGGGTGTGGTCAAATGAGTGTCCATGGTGATAAACAAGGGAGCAGAGTGGCAGGGAGAGACAAAAACTACAAAATGAAAGTCCTTAGACACAGACACAGAAACACAGACCGGAATCGTGACAGAAACAGAGCCCTAAGCATACTAGCCCTAATTTGGGATTTTTGTAGCAAAAACAAAAATGTTTTTATTTGGTTTTAGACCCCTGCCATGTTTTGTGGGCCTGGGAGGCCATTTTGTGAACCATGGGCATGTCTGAACAAGTCCCAAAGTGGGCAGTTGAAGTGTGTGCCAGTGCACAACCTGGGTTGGACTTAGTCAAGCCTATGGATTTTTGTTCCCCTAACCCTAAAAAGACGTTGAGATTCGTTTTTTGAGTGGTGGAACCCCACCACACCCTAAACCTAACATTAGTGGAGCACATACACCTAGGAGGAACAGCCCTGAACCTTCTAGCCCTCTTTTGGGAATTTTTTTGCAACAATTTTAAACAATTTTTTGCCTTGGTGGGCCTTGGGGATCATTTTGGAAGCCATGGGGCATGTCTGGGCAAGTCCTAAAGCGGGCAGTTGAAGTGTGTGCCAGTGCACAACCTGGGTTGGAATTTCTTCTGGCCTATGGACCCATGAACCCTAACCCTAATTTGACAGGGGTCGAAAATGGGCACAACACCGGCCCTAGGGGCATAAAAAAGTCGGGCCCCGATGGGCTCGGGCTCGAATGCAGGGCTCTAGCCATGAATAAGCACATGTTGTAAATAAAAGCGCTGAATTTAATTATCTCTCTGTTGTCTACATGCTCATTATTAGTCTTGTGAAGTTGGAGTCACGAATGCTAAGATAAACCGTCATGTCCTGTTCCAACAAAGACGTAACTTGCCTGAATTAAATACAGTCACTAATGAGCGTCTATATGCTCATCATTCGTCTCGTGAAGTCGCTTCCATTTTGCCGTTCACTCACTGGGTTGATGCTCATGAAATGCTCCAGCACAGCCACCGCATATAACTTAACAAGATTCTCTAAAACACCCCGAATTAACATTTACTATATAACCATCATTCCGCTAATAAACATCTTCTAAATAAATATAACTAAGAAATTGAATGCGCTTTGTCAGCACGCATTTCATAATCATAATCTTTTTTCAAAAACGTAATTGTGATAAAACATATCAGAAATGCAATAAAAACGATGTTTTGTTTGTTTTATTTCAATATTTCAGAATATTACTCAGTAAATTAACATTATCCAGCAAATTATTATTCACTCTTTAGCCTATAAACAGCTTTATAAACCTAATAAAACTGTAGTTTTAAATGAGGTTACATTTGTGCAAAGTTGATATGACTCCTGTGCTTGAAGACAGATATTCTATTTTGCTTATTGGTAATGTTGAGTGTTGCTGCTCATGCTTTTCATAAAATATTTTTATTGTTGTAATATGAATATTAAATTTAACTTGAAAGACTGCTAACATTCAACACTTTTTTTAAGATGACCAAAATAAAAAATAGACAGCAATATGGACTTACTTCACTCACTTGAAGATTTTATTTTTGAACAAAAACACTTTAGTGACAGTGCACTTCTCTCTATTTATTGGTGTATAAATAGGAGTTTTGATTTGTATGCAAGGATGGAGTGATTGTTATAAATAAAACGGTTTGTTCAGTTCAGTGGTGTTGTAATCATTGTGTCAAAAACAGAAGTATAATAGTAAATAAATATTGGTTATGAATATTGGTTATCGGGCACATAAACTTGGTATCGGTACTAAAAAAATCAATATCGGTCGATCACTAAATAAGACACAAAATAATTTCACCATTTATTGAAGCAAAGCATTATGGCAAACAGAAACTAGTTTGACAAATTGGTTTTGACAAATTTATAATACAAATCAATTTATTTTAACTACAATTTTGTGAGTAACAAAGACAGTGCACAAATACTACTGATTACTAGATTTCTACAATTAAATTCAGCAAAATAAAACTGCTGTACAAAAAAAAACTGTATATATAGGTTTATAACATTTTAACATTCAAATATATTTTTTAATCAAAATCATTGTCTTGCATTAGGGTTAGGGTTAACAATGCATTGTATTTTAATTTCTTTAACATCCGAGAAAGGAAAATGCAAAATGCAAGTTATGGTGTAACAGGTGCTGAAATTCCCCCCCAAAAAACTAAAGAATAATTATTGCATGTATCAAGTTAATCACAATTTTCATTAAGTAAAACCAAGAGTAATGTATCACAAAAGCAGATGATAGAGTTTTCACAATAGTAATTTTAGGTTTAAATGTGACACATGAAAAAAAAAAAAAACTTTGCAAAATTACATTGTTTCATTCCATAGCAGAAGCAGGAGCATGAACAGCATACTAGACAGAACCGGTGCAACAGCAGAAGATGTTTGCATTATAGTAACATTTTGTGTTGTCTGAGTTTGCTTGGTGGTTGAAGGTGAATCTTGCTGTTGCACTGAAAGTATAGGAAAACAAATACAAACCAACCAATGAAGGACCAATTCCAGCAAATGATTAGCTACATTCAAAAATAGTTTGAGGAAATTAGGAAACTCACCAACAATAATACTGTTAGGAATCACGTCAAGGAACACTTTTGATTCAGCAATTGCTGTCGTTAAAGATTCTTCAATGCTTGTTGCATTTGGAAGCACAGTCTGGTTTTTAAAAATAAGTTCTGTATCCACACCCACTGACCCAGGCCTGAAAGAAAAAAGATAGACAATAACCACTACAATAAAGGTGTAGGCTTGATTTTGACTACTATCTTGCTTTTAGGTTCAGTTATTAAAATGACTAAATTACAGAAAATAAATGATACATTGACTGCAACATAATCAGATATTACTATTTTGTTGGTGGTTCTGTGTTTTTGATTACAACAGCCATTTTCCTAGTCACACACACACACACACACACACACACACACACACACACACACACACACACACACACACACACACACACACACACACACACATACATACATACATATTGTAATGCCAAGCCAGCAGAGGGAGCCCTCACCCGAATACTGACTGCTTACACTCCCTCTGCTGCTTCTACAGTCACTTCCTGTTTGGTACTATTTAAACATAGGCTGCATTCGAAATCGCATACTTCCATACTATTTAGTAGGCAAAAAGCAGTAGGCAAAGAAAAAGTATGCATGAAATCTCAAAAACCACAAAAGAGTAGGCGAGATTTACCTGGATGAAGCACTATTTCTCGCGAGATTCAGGTGTACGTATACCTAAGTATCGTTCGAATATGCCTACTTACCTACTATATAGTAGGCGAAATGGGTACGTGAGAAGAGTAAGCACAAAAGAGTAAGCGAGAGATCCCCGGATGCCTACTGCATCCTGCCCAGATTTCGAAGTGCAGATCGAGGGATAGTTTTCTACTTTTCTATCCCAGAAGCCCAGGGGAGATCAATACGTCATTATCGAACAAGATGGAGAACAGCAGCAAGGGTGTTTTCAAAAGTGAGTAACCTTATGCTGTTCCTTGTGTTACAATCGTGTAGAACAGACTGTTAAATCGTTTAAGGTGTAACAGTATAGTATATTTGTGATTGTTCTGTAAAAACATGTTTTATATGTATAGCAAACAGGGGAGATCCAGTAAACACACGTATATCTCCAAAGTGAATGTACATAAACCATATATATCTTAAAGATGATTGTTAAATGTCTATTTAATATGTGACAGAAAAAAGTTCGAAAAGAATTCCAGATGAGCACGTAATGACATCTGAGTGTTGTGTGCTGTTACAGTAGAATTCACTGCTGTCAACACTGTTTACTTTATATGAATGGAATGTAAATAAACGCATGTACATATAGTAACTAAACATAACTGATCTTTTTTATTAATATAAATAGAGGAGCATTTGTGTTGGATAAAATGCGAGTGTAAATGCAGTATTAAGCACATGAATCACAGACATGACTTGAAACTTTTCTGGATGTTACAGGGACAGGACGTGATGGACGGCAGAGACAGGTGAAGCTGGACACGGTGGTCAGCTGCTTCATCAGAATAAAGCTGCAGAATTGGCACAGCTGCGTTGATGGCAGTAGTTATTTACAGGCTGTGAACACATGATTGTCAGAACAATTACTTTGAATAAAGCGTTGTTTTATGTGTCTTTGACTTGTATTTATTTATCATCAAGGTTACTTTTATTTATTTTTTTACAAATTTATTCATGTTTCTTGTTGTCAGTTAATAAAATATAGCATTAATTTATTACTTGACTGAGAATTGAGATGTATTCACATTGACTGCATAGTCATGAATATGTCATGCATATGGCGTATTAAAAAAAATACATGTAGTTCATTTTACTAAAAATATAATTAATTAGTGGTTAGCATTTATCAGTATTATTGTTCATAAGAGTTGGTGTTGTCTAGCAATGCATTCCGAGGTCATCTATAATTTCTAAGTAATACTTAAATTTTTCGAGTGTAAAATCAAAAGTCTTCTCCAAAGACGTGATCTTCCAGCAGCTGATTGACGTCTCCTTTGTGCAGATATTGCAAACATTGCAAACATGGAGGGCAACGTACTAGGTAGGGTTGTTGTGATGCCATTGGGTGTTCTGTGCACCTGTCACCTTTATTTTTAGGGGTTCGAGTGCGTAGCACTGAAACCCTATTGTTTTTGTTAGGATTTTTATTATTATTATTATTATTATTATTTTTTTTCTGCCGTAAAACTGAACGTGCAGCCCAAACCGTAAGTGCTAGAGACTTGAAACTTGGTCAGAAGATAGAGCAAAAATCGAGGAGAACCTATCAAAGTATCAGCCCAATCGGACCATAGGTGGCGCTACAGCGCAAAAAACTAAAATTTTTGACATTTTGGCCATAATCTCGTAAACCGCTTGTCGTAGACTCAAAAACTTTACATCGTTGCGTTCCTTGGGTCAGGCCGAACAAAAGTGTATTACGAAATTTTTGAGCTGCGACGCACGGTTGACCCCGAAAACTGGACGTATGTCCGAAACCTACTTTTGCGAACTAGTCCTAGGATTTTCATCCGATCGGAACCAAACCAGTGCAGAAAAATTCTCTGGACACTGAATATCAATAATTATCAAAAAAAAGTTGAATTTTTCACTCACGGTCGTAAAGGACCACCAAAACGTTCGAAAGTGAGGGGTCAATTTTACTAAAATGGCTATAACTTTTGAACGGAATGAGATATCTTCACCAAACTCAGTACACATGTGTATAAGCTCGATCCTTGGTCAAATCCAAAAAAATTGCGGAGCTTGAACACTTGGTGGCACTATAAAACGGAAAAAACATATTATTGACTATAAATACACATCCGTTAGTCCGATCGACTTCAAAATTGGTATGCAGTCTCTTGGACCAAAGGGGCACAAGTGTCTATGAGGACATTGGCGTATCTCAAAAAACATGGCCGCCATTGGCCAATGAAGTTTGAGCACCTATTTGACAAGGTTAACGGAGGTCGATCGGAACCAAACTCGGTGGGCATGTTTGACTCATGCCCCGAATGGTCTGTAAGAATTTTGAAAGAAATCGGCCACTAGTTGGCGCTAACGAGTTTTTTGCCTCTGTAATCGCGCGGGGTTTCACTCATCCACACAAGATACATATCATTTGATAGATCTCCTCATGCCGAGAAACTTTGCCTCAAGAACCATTGCTGTCAATCAAATCGTTCATTAATTATTCACAAATATGTTAAAAACCTACTTTTGCGAACTAGTCCTAGGTTTTTTGCCCAATCTCGATCAAACCACTGCAGTAATATTCTCTGGACTGTCTTAATCAATAATTATCAAAAAAATGTTGAATTTTGTCCTTTGGTTGGCTATAATGGGCTAATTTAGAAAAGGGGGTGTGACCATACATACTCAAAAGCCTATAAAAACTAAACAAAAACTCAAAACTTTATAAGAATTGGTGAAAACGTGTACCAGATGACCCTTAACAAGCATGCAAAGTTTCATGAAGATTGGACCATAGGTGGCGCTATAACAGTTAAAAAGGTGTCCAAAATATGAAAATTCTATATTAAATGACCTGAAATTGCTACAATAAAAAAATGCTCATACATTCACTCAAACACTACATCTTCATATGATATGTCATTTATTTAATGTTGGCCAGCACCCTAACAGCGTAAAAGTCGAAAAAGACCTTAAATACTCGAACCCCGCTCAATGCTGCTTGCAGCTTTAATTATTATTATTATTTTTCCGCCGTAAAACTGAACGTGCAGCCCAAACCGTAAGGCCTAGAGACTTGAAACTTGGTCAGAAGATAGAGCAAAAATCGAGGAGAACCTATCAAAGTATCAGCCCAATCGGACCATAGGTGGCGCTACAGCGCAAAAAACTAAAATTTTTGACATTTTGGCCATAATCTCGTAAACCGCTTGTCGTAGACTCAAAAACTTTACATCGTTGCGTTCCTTGGGTCAGGCCGAACAAAAGTGTATTACAAAATTTTTAAGCTGCGACGCACGGTTGACCCCGAAAAATGGACGTATGTCCGAAACCTACTTTTGCGAACTAGTCCTAGGTTTTTCGCCCGATCGGAACCAAACCAGTGCAGGAATATTCTCTGGACACTGAATATCAATAATTATCAAAAAAAAGTTGAATTTTTCACTCACGGTCGTAAAGGACCACCAAAACGTTCGAAAGTGAGGGGTCAATTTTACTAAAATGGCTATAACATTTGAACGGAATGAGATATCTTCACCAAACTCGGTACACATGTGTACAAGCTCGATCCTTGGTCAAATCAAAACAAATTGCGGAGCTTGACCACTTGGTGGCGCTATAACACGGAAAAAACATATTTTTGGCTATAAATACACAGCAGTTAGTCCGATCGACTTGAAAATTGGTATGTAGACTCTTGGACCAAAGGGGCACAAGGGTCTATGAGGACATTGGCGTATCTCAAAAAACATGGCCGCCATTGGCCAATGAAGTTTGAGCACCTATTTGACAAGGTTAACGGAGGTCAATCAGAACGAAACTCGGTGGGCATGTTCGACTCACGGCCCTAAAGGTCTGTAAGAATTTTGAAAGAAATCGGCCACTAGTTGGCGCTAACGAGTTTTTTTGGCTCTGGAATCGCGCGGCGTTTCACACATCCACACAATATGCATATCATTTGATAGATCTCCTCATGCCGAGAAAAACTGCTTCAAGAACCATTGCTGTCAATCAAATCGTTCATTAATTATTCACAAATATGTTAGAAACCTACTTTTGCGAACTAGTCCTAGGTTTTTCGCCCGATCTGGATCAAACCACTGCAGTAATATTCTCTGGACTCTCTAGATCAATAATTATCAAAAAAATGTTGAATTTTGTCCTTTGGTTGGCTATAATGGGCTCATTTAGTAAAGGGGCGTGGCAATATATATCCAAAAGCCTATAAAACCTAAACAAAAACTCAAAACCTTACAAAAATGGGTTACAACATGTAGCAGATGACCCTTAACAAGCATGCAAAGTTTCATGAAGATCGGACAATAGGTGGCGCTGTAACAGTTAAAAAGGTGTCAAAAACATGATATTTCTATTGTATATAGAACTAAAAACCCAATTAAACGTCAATATCTTCACATATACACTATATCTTCATATCATATGATAGATCTCCTCATTCTGAACAACTTTGCCTCTAGGACCAATGTTGTCAATCAAACTGTTCTTTTAATACGTGAGATCATTTTAAAAACATACTTTGGTGAACTCGTCCTGGGTTTTCAAACCATACTCAATAAAATCAGTGCAGTACAATTCTCCAGACTCTCGTAGTCAATAATTATCAAAAAAAATGTTGAAAATTTGCATTTGGACAGCTATAACAGAGCCATTTCATAATATGCTTTTTTATCTAGTGTAGATTAAAGTCTACAAATATTAAAATAAAACAAAAATTCACAAACCTAAGTAAAATTATGTATCATATGATTCAAAACAAGCATATGTTTATGGACACTGGGCAAAAAAGGCAATTTAATAGTTATAAAGCTTAAAAACAATGCACCTCTATTTCAATAAAATTACAACTATAGCCACTAGATGGCAGTAGAATACCACTAATGGGCTTACACATATTAATAGAACAGTGCTTTGTAGGGTTTAATGGCTTTATGTAGTTTTGAATTTATATGTTAGTGATACTAAATCACTGTTATAACTTTTCAAATCACATTTAGCCAAAGTTTAAAACTTAATTTATACAGATATATCATATTTGACAATTACACATGATTATGATTACAGTGAAACATGACAATGATATATCAAATCTTAAAAACACAAGACTTAAGCATGTTGTCACTTATCATTTATTGTACAAATCTCTTATGTGCAACAAAATATGTGTGCATCTGTCTGTGTCTGTAATCATGCTTAATGAACACAATAGTTTAACCATTTCATTTCTGTGTATGTTTCTGTTTGTGAGTGTATTCTTCGTAATGGATATGTTCTGGTGTCAGCCATATATTTTATGTTGGCCAACACCCTAACAGTATAGAAGCCGTAAAGGCCTTAAACACTCGAACCCCGCTCAATGCTGCTTGCAGCTTTAATTAGGGGTTCGAGTGCGTAGCACTGAATCCCTATTGTTTTTGTTAGGATTTTTAGGGGTTCGAGTGCGTAGCACTGAATCCCTATTGTTTTTGTTAGGATTTTTATTATTATTATTATTATTATTATTATTTTTCTGCCGTAAAACTGAACGGGCAGCCCAAACCGTAAGGCCTAGAGACTTGAAACTTGGTCAGATGATAGAGCAAAAATCGAGGAGAACCTCACAAAGAATCAGCCCAATCGGACCATAGGTGGCGCTATAGCGAACCGAAACGCGAAACCTATCATAACTCCTAAACCGTTTGTCCTAGACTCAAGTGTCTTATAGCACTGGAATCCTTGGCTCAATCAAAACAAAATGGCTATCTCCGATTTCATTTCCGGTATGCAAATTTTTCCGCCATTTTGAAATTTGTCCAAAACCTACTTTTGCGAACTAGTCCTAGGTTTTTCGCCCGATCGGAACCAAACCAGTGCAGAAATATTCTCTGGACACTGAATATCAATAATTATCAAAAAAAAGTTGAACTTTTGACTCACGGTCGCAAAGGGCCACAAAAACGTTCGAAAGTGACGGGGCCACTTTTACTAAAATGGCTATAACTTTTGAATGGAATGAGATATCTTCACCAAACTCGACACACACGTGTATAAGCTGAATCTTTGGTCAAATCAAAAAAATTGCGGAGCTTGTCCGCTTGGTGGCGCTATAAGGCGGAGAAGACATATAAACAGCTATAAATACACAGCCGTTAGTCCGATCGACTTGAAAATTGGTATGCAGTGTCTTGGGCCAAAGGGCCACAAGTATCTATGAGGACATTGGCGTATCTCAAAAAACATGGCCGCCATTGGCAATTGAAGTTTGAGCACCTATTTGTCAAGGTTAACGGAGGTCAATCAGAACGAAACTCGGTGAGCATGTTCGACTCACGGCCCTAAAGGTCTGCAAGAATTTTGAAAGAAATCGGCCACTAGTTGGCGCTAACAAGTTTTTTGGCTCTGTAATCGCGCGGCGTTTCACTCATTCACACAAAATACATATCATTTGATAGATCTCCTCATGCCGAGAAAAATTTCTTCAAGAACCATTGCTGTCAATCAAATCATTCATTAATTATTCACACATTTGTTAAAAACCTACTTTTGCGAACTAGTCCTAGGTTTTTTGCCCGATCTGGATCAAACCACTGCAGTAATATTCTCTGGACTCTCTAGATCTATAATTATCAAAAAAATGTTGAATTTTGTCTTTTGGTTGGCTATAATTGGCTCATTTAGTGAAGGGGGCGTGGTAATATATATCCAAAAGCCAATAAAACCTAAACAAAAACTCAAAACTTTCCAAAAATGGGTGACAACATGTAGCAGATGATCTTTAACAAGCATGCAAAGTTTCATGACCATCGGAACATAGGTGGCGCTGTAACAGTTAAAAAGGTTTCAAAAACATGATATTTCTATTATATATAGAACTAAAAACTCAATTAAACGTCAATATCTTCACATATACACTATATCTTCATATCACATGATAGATCTGCTCATTCTGAACAACTTTGCCTCAAGGACCACTGTTGTAAATCAAACTGTTCTTTTAATACGTGAGATAATTTTAAAAACCTACTTTGGTGAACTCGTCCTGGGTTTTCAAACCATACTCAATAAAATCAGTGCAGTACAATTCTCCAGACTCTCTTGGTCAGTAATTATCAAAAAATGTTGAACATTTGCATTTGGACAGCTATAACAGAGCCATTTCATAATATGCTTTTTATCTAGTGTAGATTAAAGTCTACAAATACTAAAATAAAACAAAAATTCACAAACCTAAGTAAAATTATGTATCATATGATTCAAAACAAGCATATGTTTATGGACACTGAGCAAAAAAAAGCAATTTAATAATTATAAAGCTTAAAACAATGAACCTCTATTTCAACAAAATTACAACTATAGCCACTAGATGGCAGTAGAATACCACTAATGGGCTTACACATACAGATTTACCAGAACAGTGCTTTGTATGGTTTAATGGCTTTATATAGTTGTGAATTTATATGTAAATTATACTAAATCACTGATATTACTTTTCAAATCACATTTAGCCAAAGTTTAAAAGTTAATTTATACAGATATATCATATTTGACAATTACACATGATTATGATTACAGTGAAACATGACAATGATATATCAAATCTTAAAAACACAAGTCTAAAGCATGTTGTCACTTATCATTTATTGTACAAATCTCTTATGTGCAACAAAATATGTGTGCATCTGTCTGTGTATGTAATCATGCTTAATGAACACAATACTTTAACCATTTCATTTCTGTGTATGTTCCTGTTTGTGATTGAATTCTTCATAATGGATATGTTCTGGTGTCAGCCATATATTTCGTGTTGGCCAACACCCTAACGGTATAGAAGCCATAAAGCCCTTAAATACTCGAACCCCGTTAATTGCTGCTTGCAGCTATATTTATTATTATTATTATTATTATTATTATTATTTTTCTGCCGTAAAACTGAACGGGCAGCCCAAACCGTAAGGCCTAGAGACTTGAAACTTGGTCAGATGATAGAGCAAAAATCGAGGAGAACCTCACAAAGAATCAGCCCAATCGGACCATAGGTGGCGCTATAGCGAACCGAAACGCGAAACCTATCATAACTCCTAAACCGTTTGTCCTAGACTCAAGTGTCTTATATCATTGGAATCCTTGGCTCAATCAAAACAAAATGGCTATCTCCGATTTCATTTCCGGTATGCAAATTTTTCCGCCATTTTGAAATTTGTCCAAAACCTACTTTTGCGAACTAGTCCTAGGTTTTTCGCCCGATCGGAACCAAACCAGTGCAGAAATATTCTCTGGACACTGAATATCAATAATTATCAAAAAAAAGTTGAACTTTTGACTCACGGTCGCAAAGGGCCACCAAAACGTTTGAAAGTGACGGGGCCACATTTACTAAAATGGCTATAACTTTTGAAGGGAATGAGATATCTTCACCAAACTCGAGACACACGTGTATAAGCTTAATCTTTGGTAAAATCAAAAAAATTGCGGAGCTTGAACACTTGGTGGCGCTATAAGGCGGAAAAGACATATAAACAGCTATAAATACACAGCCATTAGTCCGATCGACTTGAAAATTGGTTTGCAGTGTCTTGGACCAAAGGGCCACAAGTATCTATGAGGACATTGGCGTATCTCAAAAAAACATGGCCGCCATTGGTCAATGAAGTTGGAGCACCTATTTGACAAGGTTAACAGAGGTCAATCGGAACGAAACTCGGTGGGCATGTTTGACTCATGCCACTAATGGTCTGTAAGAATTTTGAAAGAAATCGGCCACTAGTTGGCGCTAACGAGTTTTTTGGCTCTGTAATCGCGCGGCGTTTCACTCATCCACACAAGATACATATAATTTGATAGATCTCCTCATGCCGAGAAACTTTGCCTCAAGAACCATTGCTGTCAATCAAATCGTTCATTAATTATTCACAAATATGTTAAAAACCTACTTTTGCGAACTAGTCCTAGGTTTTTCGCCCGATCTGGATCAAACCACTGCAGTAATATTCTCTGGACTCTCTAGATCAATAATTATCAAAAAAATGTTGAATTTTGTCCTTTGGTTGGCTATAATGGGCTAATTTAGAAAATGGGGTGTGACCACACATACTCAAAAGCCTATAAAAACTAAACAAAAACTCAAAACTTTACAAAAATTGGTGACAACATGTAGCCGATGACTCTTAACAAGCATGTGAAGTTTCATGACGATCGGACCATAGGTGGCGCTATAACAGTTAAAAAGGTGAAAAAAACATGATATTTCTACTGTATATAGAACTAAAAACCCAATTAAACGTCGATATCTTCACATATACACTATATCTTCATATCTTATGATAGATCTCCTCATTCTGAACAACTTTGCCTCTAGGACCAATGTTGTCAATCAAACTGTTCTTTTAATACGTGAGATGATTTTAAAAACATACTTTAGTGAACTCGTCCTGGGTTTTTCACCCATACTCAATAAAATCAGTGCAGTACAATTCTCCAGACTCTCTTGGTCAATAATTATCAAAAAAATGTTAAAGTTTTGCATTTGGACAGCTATAACAGAGCCATTTCATAATAAGCTTTTTTATCTAGTGTAGATTAAAGTCTACAAATACTAAAATAAAAAAAAATTTCACAAACCTAAGTAAAATTATGAATCATATGATTCAAAACAAGCATATGTTTATGGACACTGGGCAAAAAAAAGGCAATTTAATAGTTATAAAGCTTACAAACAATGTACCTCTATTTCAATAAAATTACAACTATAGCCACTAGAGGGCAGTAGAATACCACTAATGGGCTTACACATACAGATTTACCAGAACAGTGCTTTGTATGGTTTAATGGCTTTATATAGTTTTGAATTTATATGTAAATGATACTAAATCACTGTTATAACTTTTCAAATCACATTTAGCCAAAGTTTAAAACTTAATTTATACAGATATATCATATTTGACAATTACACATGATTATGATTATAGTGAAACATGACAATGATATATAAAATCTTAAAAACGCAAGTTTTAAGCATTTTGTTACTTATTTATTATACAAATCTCTTATGTGCAACAAAATATGTGTGCATCTGTCTGTGTGTGATCATGCTTAATGAACATAACAGTTTAACCATTTCATTTCAATGTAAGTTTCTGTTTGTGAGTGTACTCTTCATCATGGATATGTTCTGGTGTCAGCCATCAATTTCATGTTGGCCTACACCCTACCAGTATAGAAGCCATAAAGGCCTTAAATACTCGAACCCCGTTAATTGCTGCTTGCAGCTATATTATTTTATTATCACTGCAGAACTTATAAGTACATACAACAGCAGGAAAAGATAGTAGGCTGTTTTATCAGTAAAAAATCATAATGACAGAAAAAACGGGTTTGCGTACATGTGATTCTCTACACATGAAAAAAATATTAAATATCTTTAAATTATCGTAATATTCATATAATCATAATGCATTAACATTGCATGTGGTTTTTTTTGTTATTTATAATCCTCTGGGATGAAACAAGAGAAATCCAACAATAAACAGAGGGAAACAAAGGAGATTTCAAGCCAGTTTTGCGTGTGGATAAACAATTTTGCACATAAATAGATTGAAAACCAATTCAAGTGGTTACGATTTTAGGTTTTCGTAACAAAAAATAACATCTTTAAGGATTACACTGGGTTACAGCCTAAAAACGTACTACAATCATAAAGGTATCTGTTTCTTCTAGAAGACCACAAAATGAGAAATTTGATCAACATCATAATATATACAAATAGATGAATTAAACCTGTCGCTCATATCTTTTAAATTGTTGCTCTTGTTTTAACGTCGTAGATCACATGATAACGTCATCATGGCGGATGATGTCCGAATCGCGTTCATACTCAATGAGATTTGGCTGTAGAGTAGGTACTCTTTTAGCGCTTGTTAAGTACGTACTTATTGAAATGAAGTACTTACTCATTAAGTATGCGATTTCGAATGCAGCCATAGACCATGTGCTCGCTCCTCGCGAAGTATTGCCAGTTAATCCTGCCTTACCGAGCGTTCTACATTATTACTCTGTCTGACTACCTGTTGCTGATTCTGCCTTGCCTTGTATTCACAAGTTTACGGATTACCCCATTGGATTGTTTGCTTTATTGGACTGCCTCACGACTTTGATCTACTGCCTGCCTTTTGACTATTGTTTCTCTGATTGCCCCACTGTATTGTTTGCTGTTCGGATTGCCTCGCTCGTTACTGACCTCTTGCCTGCCCTACTGTTTCTGAATTGTTTAATAAACGTCCGCATATGGATTCCAACCCAGCCTCAGCATCTACGTTACAGAATACTTCGCTTACCATAAATCCAGCGGATGTTTCTAACCTTCAGACGGCGTTCGCTTACCAAAGCGAGATGTTAAAGAGCTACCAGGAACAACTCACCAAATTTCAGTCAGTCAACGAGCATTTGACTCAATACATCAGATCTCTACCTCCTCCCACGCCACGTACGGTAAGCTTCGCCCTTCCTGACAAATTCGATGGCACTGCTGAATTATGTAAGGGGTTTGTTCGTCAAGTTAAATTGTACTTCGATCACCAAGAAGACAAATTTGAAACTGAAGAGAAGAAGTGTGCTTTCCTCATGACTTTATTAACCGGCAAAGCTATTGATTGGGCTTCAGCAGTATGGGATTCCGATCCCCGTTTCAAATACTCCATTGACTATTTCATTGAACAGCTCTGTGAAGTGTTTGAATATCCCACGGGGGGCAGGGATATATCAACACAAATTATTAATATTAAACAAGGTAACCGGACTGCTGCTGAATTCGTAGTCAAATTCAGAACACTGGCCGCTCAGAGTGGATGGAACGACATTTCTCTAAAAGCCATGTTTTTCAACAGTTTAAATTCTGATCTCCAAACTGAGCTAGTCTGCCAAAGAGAAGACTTCTCCTTCTCAGAATTCGTCTCTCTCACAGTTAAAATCAACAATCTCATGCGGCAAGCTCCCAAACGAAAAGTTGAGAGGGGTAATCCACGAAGTTCATCAGTTTCGTCAATGATGGTATCTCAACCACAGGAGTAACCAGTGCAACTAAATGTTTCCAGGCTATCAGAGGAAGAGAGGGAGAGGCGTCGAGTTCACCGCTTATGCTATTATTGTGGAGGAGCAGGTCATCGCAGCCTCGGATGCCCACAAAAACACCAAGCCAGCTCCAGGGTAAATATTAATCATTTCTCTACTCTCATCAATCGAACATTGACACTCCCTATTTCCCTTAAGAGTGATACTCTGTCTCTTGAATTGACAGCTCCACTATCGACACTTTTGAAGGGCAAACCTTCCAAACTTGGATGGAATGAAGAGGCCAACCAAGCCCCTATTCTGAAACACCCCGACCCTAACCTAACATTCGTTGTAGAGGTGGACGATTCGGACGTTGGGATCGGGGCAGTCCTTTCTCAGAGGCACGGTCAACCAGGCAAGCTACATCCTTGTGCCTCTTCTCCAGGAAACTAACCAGCGCCAAACGTAATTATGATGTAGGAAATAAGGAACTCCTTTCCATGAAAGCCGCAATCGAAGAATGACGACATTGGCTAGAGGGCGCACCTCACCCGTTCCAAGTTATAATTGACCATAAGAACCTGGAATATATCAAAGGTGCCAAACGTTTGAATCCTCACCAGGCTCGCTGGGCCCTCTTTTTCACCCGCTTCCAATTCACAGTGACTTACAGACCAGGTAGTAAAAATAGCAAGGCTGATGCTCTCTCTAGGCGACACGATCTCCCCATAGAACGTCCAACCTCTGAATCCATACTTCCACCCACCGTAATTCTAGCCCCTATCTCTTGGGACATCATGGAGGAAATCCAACGGGAGCAGCAACATGATCAACCACCCGCAAACTGCCCTCCTAATAAACACTATGTACCTACAATTCTACGTCAACACGCAATACAGTGGGTCCACTCTTCATTAAGTGCGGGGCACCCTGGTATCTCACGAACACTCCATCTCATCCAGAACACATTTTGGTGGCCATCAATAACAAAGAATGTAACCACGTACGTCAAGTCCTGCCCAATCTGTACACAATCTAAGACCCCCAAGGAACTACCCTCCGGTCTCCTCCAGCCATTACCCATTCCACAACGCCCATGGTCACACCTCTCCATTGACTTTATAACCGATTTACCTCCCTCCAATAACTTCACAACCATATTAGTAACAATTGACCGCTTCTCCAAATCTTGCCGTCTCATACCATTAAAGGGACTACCCACAGCAATGGAGACAGCCCTAGCCCTGTTCCATAATGTTTTCAGAATCTATGGTCTCCCTGAGGATATTGTCAGCGATAGGGGCACTCAGTTCACTTCCCAAGTCTGGAGAGCATTTTGTAAACAACTTGATATTAATGTGAGCCTCACATCAGGGTACCATCCTCAAGCCAACGGCCAGGTTGAATGACTCAATCAAGAAATTGGACGCTATCTAAGAACCTACTGCAGCCGAGAGCAACACAGATGGTCGGAGTTTCTCCATTGGGCAGAATATGCTCAGAACTCCTTAACTCAATCTTCCACAGGCCTTACTCTTTTTCAATGCGTCCTGGGGTTCCAATCGCCCATGTTCCCGTGGTCTGGTGAACCCTCCTCAGTTCCAGCCGTAGATGACCAGATGCGACGTAGTGAGAGGGTGTGGGACAGTGCTCATGTCCGTCTCCAGCGGGCCATAAGGACGCAAGAGGTCCAGGCCAACAGACGACGACGCCCACATCCTCCCTACCAACCTGGACAACGGGTCTGGCTCTCAACGAAAGACATCAAGCTTCGGCTGCCCAGCAGGAAGCTCTCTCCAAGGTTTGTAGGACCATTTAAAATTCTACGAAGAATTAATGAGGTTACCTACCAATTAGAGCTTCCTGCTAATTACCGTATCTCTCCCTCTTTCCATGTCTCCCTCCTCAAACCGGTCCACCCGAATGCTGACCCCGGCCATGAAGCCCCAGAACCACCACCACCACTAGAGATTGATGGGACTCCCGCTTATCAGGTGAAAGAGTTGCTGGACTCGCAACGTCGAGGGGGTCAGCTCCAATATTTGGTGGACTGGGAGGGGTATGGACCTGAGGAGAGATCCTCCTGGACATCCTGGACCCATCTCTCACTGAAAAGTTTCATCGAGCCAGACCGACCAACCTGCACCTAGACCACGGGGACGTCCACGTCGAACTCCAGGAGTCGCTCCTAGTGGGGAGGGGGGAGGGGGGATTCTGTAACGCTAAGCCAGCAGAGGGAGCCCTCACCCGAATACTGACTGCTTACACTCCCTCTGCTGCTTCTACAGTCACTTCCTGTTTGGTACTATTTAAACACAGACCATGTGCTCGCTCCTCGCGAAGTATTGCCTTACCGAGCGTTCTACATTATTACTCTGTCTGACTACCTGTTGCTGATTCTGCCTTGCCTTGTATTCACAAGTTTACGGATTACCCCATTGGATTGTTTGCTTTATTGGACTGCCTCATGACTTTGATCTACTGCCTGCCTTTTGACTATTGTTTCTTGGATTGCCCCACTGTATTGTTTGCTGTTCGGATTGCCTCACTCGTTACTGACCTCTTGCCTGCCCTACTGTTTCTGAATTGTTTAATAAACGTCCGCATATGGATTCCAACCCAGCCTCAGCGTCTACGTTACAGATATATACAAGGATTTAGGTTTTCTTTTGATATTGGTGGTGACGTAACAGTAGAGACCAACAAACCCAATCATTCACACCCCCCAATCAGCTTTACCCACATATACAGTACACTAACATAAGTATATATAGAAAATCTCTGTTGTTCATCACCATATGAAAGCTGTTTAACTATATATAAAAGTGATCATTTTCTCCTGCATTTTTTTCTCTTGCTGCAGCAATTTCCAGCATTTGTTTACATGATACTGTTTCAATTGTATCTTGCTATTTCAATGTGTATGCTCATCTGTGAACTACTTGCAGATACTGTTCATCAGATATCCCCACTCCAAAAGCATTTTTGTGATGACCCTTTCATCATATATCTTCCTGTCTATATCCTTTATGTTTATGCTTGCAGGAGACTACTTGGATGATTTATCTATTGGGTAACACCAAACTAGAAAGAAATAAAGAAAAAGAACGAAAGAAAGAACAGAAGGAAAAAAGAATGAAAGAACGATAGAACGAAAGGGAAATATATAAAAGTTTGGTACCAGAATCTTATCACGTAGCATCTAAGGAAGCGGGTCCCATAAATTTCCCGGTAGATTCGATTGAGCTACAGAAAAACAAAAAGAAAAATAATTATACTAAACTCACAGACGTTGGACAGAATTTAGAAAAAAAAACTACTATATAAAATGAAAATATTTCTTAGACAACCTCAATAGTAATGTTTGTTGACAGAATCTGATACTCCATAGAAGCAGGATCATTGTAAGCATCAATGTATTGCCTTTGTAAACGGATTTGCAGAATAACAAATCCCTCGCCTGGCACTGCTGAACCTGTGGAGGCTTTAGTTGATAGATGAGTGGTTTGCAGTGAAGATGTGGTTGAGGTGGTGGTGACAACTTTAGAGTGTGTCGACTTTGCAAATATTACAGAAGTGGTGATATGATTACCAGCTGCACTGGACACAGACACTGCACTGCCAGATGGACTAGAAAGAACAGTTGTGCTTGATACATCTGTATGATGTACACTGTTTGACATTCCAGCAGAAATAGTTGTGTTTGATAAAACAGTATGAATTGCATTGTTTGAATGGCCATCTGGAGCAGTTGTGACTGGCGTATTGGTTGAAATTGTAGTATTTGGATAATGATTAGTAATGGCTTTGCTTGAAAGATTTTTAGAGACAGTTGTGTTGATCTTAGCAGGCAGAATAAATGTACTTGAGGGATAAGTTGTCACTGTGAAGGTGGAAGAGCTTGGTTGAACAGTTGTGTTTGAAAGATTAGTGAGAACTACAGTGGTCAAGGTTCCGTTATGAACAGTTGTGCTTGGTCGCTCAATATTAACTGTAGTATTTGATCCAACAGTGGGCCTTGTTGGATTGTTTAAAACTGTAGTGACTGGGGGATCAGTAAGAGCAGTTGTGTTTGAATGATTTGTAGAATTCCCAGTGCTTGAATGTCCATAGGGAGCAGTGTGTGATAGATGAGCAGAGTCTGCTGTGCTTAATGCTTTAGGAGAAGCAGTGTCACCTGTTGTGTTTGATGAACCAGCTGTGACTGCAGTGTCTGTAAAACCAGTAGGTAATAGTGTGCTTGACAGATTAGCAGGAACTACAGTGGTTGAGGTTTCAGTATGAATAGTTGTGTTTTGTCTATCAGTGGGAACTGCATTTCTTGAAACATTAATACGAAGAGTTGTGTTTGAAAGATGTGTAAGGACTTTGGTGGTTGAGGTATCAGGAGGAACAACTGAGCGTGATTGATCAGTAAGAACTGAAGCAGTTGTGAAAGCAACAGGAAGAGATGATTTTGATGAACCTGGTGAATATGTAGTTGTGTTGGGGCCAGTAGGAGCAGTTGTGCTTGATAGATCTGTAGGAACTGCAGAGGTCGGGGTTCCGTTATGAAGAGTTCTGCTTGATTGCTCAATATGAACTTTAGTACTTGATCCAACAGTTGGACTGGTTTGATTATTTAAAAGTGGAGTGACTGAGGGATCAGTAAGACCAGTTGTGTTTGAATGATTTGTAGAATTCCCAGTGCTTGAATATCCATAGGCAGCAGTGTGTGATAGATGAGCAGAGTCTGCTGTGCTTAATGTTCCTGGAGAAGCAGTTGTGCTTGATTTCTGAGTGGGAACTGTAGATAGTATGGGAACATTAGCAGACAAAGTACCTGACAGATGAGTGTCACCTGTTGTGTTTGATGAACCAGCTGTGACTGATGGACCAGTAGCGACTGCAGTGTCTGTAAAACCAGTAGGTAATAGTGTGCTTGTCAGATTAGCAGGAACTACAGTGGTTGAGTTTTCAGTATGAATAGTTGCGCTTTGTCTATCAGTGGGAACTGCATTGCTTGAAACATTAATACGAAGAGTTGTGTGTGATAGATGAGCAGAGTCTGCTGTGCTTAATGTTCCAGGAGAAGCAGTTGTGCTTGATTTCTGAGTGGGAACTGTAGATAGTATGGGAACATTAGGAGACAAAGTACCTGACAGATGAGTGTCACCTGTTGTGTTTGATGAACCAGTAGCGACTGCAGTGTCTGTAAAACCAGTAGGTAATAGTGTGCTTGACAGAGTAGCAGGAACTACAGTGGTTGAGGTTTCAGTATGAATAGTTGCGCTTTGTCTATCAGTGGGAACTGCAGTGCTTGAAACATTAATACGAAGAGTTGTGTGTGATAGATGAGCAGAGTCTGCTGTGCTTAATGTTCCAGGAGAAGCAGTTGTGCTTGATTTCTGAGTGGGAACTGGAGATAGTATGGGAACATTAGGAGACAAAGTACCTGACAGATGAGTGTCACCTGTTGTGTTTGATGAACCAGCTGTGACTGATGGACCAGTAGCGACTGCAGTGTCTGTAAAACCAGTAGGTAATAGTGTGCTTGACAGAGTAGCAGGAACTGCAGTGGTTGAGGTTTCAGTATGAATAGTTGCGCTTTGTCTGTCAGTGGGAACTGCATTGCTTGAAACATTAATACGAAGAGTTGTGTTTGAAAGATGTGGAAGGACTTTGGTGGTTGAGGTATCAGGAGGAACAACTGAGCGTGATTGATCAGTAAGAACTGAAGCAGTTGTGAAACCAACAGGAAGAGATGCTTTTGATGAACCTGATGAATATGTAGTTGTTTTGGGGCCAGTAGGAGCAGTTGTGCTTGATAGATCTGTAGGAACTGCAGAGGTCGGGGTTCCGTTATGAAGAGTTCTGCTTGATTGCTCAATATGAACTTTAGTACTTGATCCAACAGTTGGACTGGTTTGATTATTTAAAAGTGGAGTGACTGAGGGATCAGTAAGACCAGTTGTGTTTGAATGATTTGTAGAATTCCCAGTGCTTGAATATCCATAGGCAGCAGTGTGTGATAGATGAGCAGAGTCTGCTGTGCTTAATGTTCCTGGAGAAGCAGTTGTGCTTGATTTCTGAGTGGGAACTGTAGATAGTATGGGAACATTAGCAGACAAAGTACCTGACAGATGAGTGTCACCTGTTGTGTTTGATGAACCAGCTGTGACTGATGGACCAGTAGCGACTGCAGTGTCTGTAAAACCAGTAGGTAATAGTGTGCTTGTCAGATTAGCAGGAACTACAGTGGTTGAGTTTTCAGTATGAATAGTTGCGCTTTGTCTATCAGTGGGAACTGCATTGCTTGAAACATTAATACGAAGAGTTGTGTGTGATAGATGAGCAGAGTCTGCTGTGCTTAATGTTCCAGGAGAAGCAGTTGTGCTTGATTTCTGAGTGGGAACTGTAGATAGTATGGGAACATTAGGAGACAAAGTAACTGACAGATGAGTGTCACCTGTTGTGTTTGATGAACCAGTAGCAACTGCAGTGTCTGTAAAACCAGTAGGTAATAGTGTGCTTGACAGAGTAGCAGGAACTACAGTGGTTGAGGTTTCAGTATGAATAGTTGCGCTTTGTCTATCAGTGGGAACTGCAGTGCTTGAAACATTAATACGAAGAGTTGTGTGTGATAGATGAGCAGAGTCTGCTGTGCTTAATGTTCCAGGAGAAGCAGTTGTGCTTGATTTCTGAGTGGGAACTGGAGATAGTATGGGAACATTAGGAGACAAAGTACCTGACAGATGAGTGTCACCTGTTGTGTTTGATGAACCAGCTGTGACTGATGGACCAGTAGCGACTGCAGTGTCTGTAAAACCAGTAGGTAATAGTGTGCTTGACAGAGTAGCAGGAACTGCAGTGGTTGAGGTTTCAGTATGAATAGTTGCGCTTTGTCTGTCAGTGGGAACTGCATTGCTTGAAACATGAATACGAAGAGTTGTGTTTGAAAGATGTGGAAGGACTTTGGTGGTTGAGGTATCAGGAGGAACAACTGAGCGTGATTGATCAGTAAGAACTGAAGCAGTTGTGAAACCAACAGAAAGAGATGCTTTTGATGAACCTGATGAATATGTAGTTGTTTTGGGGCCAGTAGGAGCAGTTGTGTTTGACAGATTTGTAGGAACTGCAGAGGTCGAGCTACCGTTATGAACAGTTCTGCTTGATTGCTCAATATGAACTTTAGTACTTGACCCAACAGTTGGACTGGTTTGATTACTTAAAACTGTAGTGACTGAGGGACCAGTAAGAGCAGTTGTGTTTGAATGATTTGTAGAATTCCCAGTGCTTGAATATCCATAGGGAGCAGTGTGTGATAGATTAGCAGAGTCTGCTGTGCTTAATGTTCCAAGAGAAGCAGTTGTGCTTGATTTCTGAGTGGGAACTGTAGATAGTATGGGAACATTAGGAGACAAAGTACCTGACAGATGAGTGTCACCTGTTGTGTTTGATGAACCAGCTGTGACTGATGGACCAGTAGCGACTGCAGTGTCTGTAAAACCAGTAGGTAATAGTGTGCTTGACAGAGTAGCAGGAACTGCAGTGGTTGAGGTTTCAGTATGAATAGTTGCGCTTGGTCTATCAGTGGGAACTGCATTGCTTGAAACATTAATATGAAGAGTTGTGTTTGAAAGATGTGTAAGGACTTTGGTGGTTGAGGTATCAGGAGGAACAACTGAGCGTGATTGATCAGTAAGAACTGAAGCAGTTGTGAAACCAACAGGAAGAGATGCTTTTGATGAACCTGATGAATATGTAGTTGTTTTGGGGCCAGTAGGAGCAGTTGTGTTTGACAGATCTGTAGGAACTGCAAAGGTCGAGGTTCCGTTATGAACAGTTTTGCTTGATTGCTCAATATGAACTTTAGTACTTGACCCAACAGTTGGACTGGTTTGATTATTTAAAACTGGAGTGACTGAGGGATCAGTAAGAGCAGTTGTGTTTGAATGATTTGTAGAATTCCCAGTGCTTGAATATCCATAGACAGCAGTGTGTGACAGATGAGCAGAGTCTGCTGTGCTTAATGTTCCAGGAGAAGCAGTTGTGCTTGATTTCTGAGTGGGAACTGTAGATAGTATGGGAACATTAGGAGACAAAGTACCTGACAGATGAGTGTCACTTGTTGTGTTTGATGAACCAGCTGTGACTGATGGACCAGTAGCGACTGCAGTGTCTGTAAAACCAGTAGGTAATAGTGTGCTTGTCAGATTAGCAGGAACTACAGTGGTTGAGGTTTCAGTATGAATAGTTGCGCTTTGTCTGTCAGTGGGAACTGCATTGCTTGAAACATTAATACGAAGAGTTGTGTTTGAAAGATGTGTAAGGACTTTGGTGGTTGAGGTATCAGGAGGAACAACTGAGCGTGATTGATCAGTAAGAACTGAAGCAGTTGTGAAACCAACAGGAAGAGATGCTTTTGATGAACCTGATGAATATGTAGTTGTTTTGGGGCCAGTAGGAGCAGTTGTGTTTGACAGATCTGTAGGAACTGCAAAGGTTGAGGTTCCGTTATGAACAGTTCTGCTTGATTGCTCAATATGAACTTTAGTACTTGACCCAACAGTTGGACTGGTTTGATTACTTAAAACTGTAGTGACTGAGGGACCAGTAAGAGCAGTTGTGTTTGAATGATTTGTAGAATTCCCAGTGCTTGAATATCCATAGGGAGCAGTGTGTGATAGATGAGCAGAGTCTGCTGTGCTTAATGTTCCAGGAGAAGCAGTTGTGCTTGATTTCTGAGTGGGAACTGTAGATAGTATGGGAACATTAGGAGACAAAGTACCTGACAGATGAGTGTCACCTGTTGTGTTTGATGAACCAGCTGTGACTGATGGACCAGTAGCGACTGCAGTGTCTGTAAAACCAGTAGGTAATAGTGTGCTTGTCAGATTAGCAGGAACTACAGTGGTTGAGGTTTCAGTATGAATAGTTGCGCTTTGTCTATCAGTGGGAACTGCATTGCTTGAAACATTAATATGAAGAGTTGTGTTTGAAAGATGTGGAAGGACTTTGGTGGTTGAGGTATCAGGAGGAACAACTGAGCGTGATTGATCAGTAAGAACTGAAGCAGTTGTGAAACCAACAGGAAGAGATGCTTTTGATGAACCTGATGAATATGTAGTTGTTTTGGGGCCAGTAGGAGCAGTTGTGTTTGACAGATCTGTAGGAACTGCAGAGGTCGAGCTACCGTTATGAACAGTTCTGCTTGATTGCTCAATATGAACTTCAGTACTTGACCCAACAGTTGGACTGGTTTGATTACTCAAAACTGGAGTGACTGAGGGACCAGTAAGAGCAGTTGTGTTTGAATGATTTGTAGAATTCCCAGTGCTTGAATATCCATAGGGAGCAGTGTGTGATAGATGAGCAGAGTCTGCTGTGCTTAATGTTCCAGGAGAAGCAGTTGTGCTTGATTTCTGAGTGGGAACTGTAGATAGTATGGGAACATTAGGAGACAAAGTACCTGACAGATGAGTGTCACCTGTTGTGTTTGATGAACCAGCTGTGACTGATGGACTAGTAGCGACTGCAGTGTCTGTAAAACCAGTAAGTAATAGTGTGCTTGACAGAATAGCAGGAACTGCAGTGGTTGAGGTTTCAGTATGAATAGTTGCACTTTGTCTATCAGTGGGAACTGCATTGCTTGAAACATTAATACGAAGAGTTGTGTTTGAAAGATGTGGAAGGACTTTGGTGGTTGAGGTATCAGGAGGAACAACTGAGCGTGATTGATCAGTAAGAACTGAAGCAGTTGTGAAACCAACAGGAAGAGATGATTTTGATGAACCTGATGAATATGTAGTTGTTTTGGGGCCAGTAGGAGCAGTTGTGTTTGACAGATCTGTAGGAACTGCAGAGGTCGAGCTACCGTTATGAACAGTTCTGCTTGATTGCTCAATATGAACTTTAGTACTTGACCCAACAGTTAGACTGGTTTGATTATTTAAAACTGGAGTGACTGAGGGATCAGTAAGAGCAGTTGTGTTTGAATGATTTGTAGAATTCCCAGTGCTTGAATATCCATAGGGAGCAGTGTGTGATAGATGAGCCGAGTCTGCTGTGCTTAATGTTCCAGGAGAAGCAATTGTGCTTGATTTCTGAGTGGGAACTGGAGATAGTATGGGAACATTAGGAGACAAAGTACCTGACAGATGAGTGTCACCTGTTGTGTTTGATGAACCAGCTGTGACTGATGGACCAGTAGCGACTGCAGTGTCTGTAAAACCAGTAGGTAATAGTGTGCTTGTCAGATTAGCAGGAACTACAGTGGTTGAGGTTTCAGTATGAATAGTTGCGCTTTGTCTATCAGTGGGAACTGCATTGCTTGAAACATTAATACGAAGAGTTGTGTGTGATAGATGAGCAGAGTCTGCTGTGCTTAATGTTCCAGGAGAAGCAGTTGTGCTTGATTTCTGAGTGGGAACTGTAGATAGTATGGGAACATTAGGAGACAAAGTACCTGACAGATGAGTGTCACCTGTTGTGTTTGATGAACCAGCTGTGACTGATGGACCAGTAGCGACTGCAGTGTCTGTAAAACCAGTAGGTAATAGTGTGCTTGTCAGATTAGCAGGAACTACAGTGGTTGAGGTTTCAGTATGAATAGTTGCGCTTTGTCTATCAGTGGGAACTGCATTGCTTGAAACATTAATACGAAGAGTTGTGTGTGATAGATGAGCAGAGTCTGCTGTGCTTAATGTTCCAGGAGAAGCAGTTGTGCTTGATTTCTGAGTGGGAACTGTAGATAGTATGGGAACATTAGGAGACAAAGTACCTGACAGATGAGTGTCACCTGTTGTGTTTGATGAACCAGCTGTGACTGATGGACCAGTAGCGACTGCAGTGTCTGTAAAACCAGTAGGTAATAGTGTGCTTGTCAGATTAGCAGGAACTACAGTGGTTGAGGTTTCAGTATGAATAGTTGCGCTTTGTCTATCAGTGGGAACTGCATTGCTTGAAACATTAATACGAAGAGTTGTGTGTGATAGATGAGCAGAGTCTGCTGTGCTTAATGTTCCAGGAGAAGCAGTAGTGCTTGATTTCTGAGTGGGAACTGTAGATAGTATGGGAACATTAGGAGACAAAGTACCTGACAGATGAGTGTCACCTGTTGTGTTTGATGAACCAGCTGTGACTGATGGACCAGTAGCGACTGCAGTGTCTGTAAAACCAGTAGGTAATAGTGTGCTTGTCAGATTAGCAGGAACTACAGTGGTTGAGGTTTCAGTATGAATAGTTGCGCTTTGTCTATCAGTGGGAACTGCATTGCTTGAAACATTAATACGAAGAGTCGTGTTTGAAAGATGTGGAAGGACTTTGGTGGTTGAGGTATCAGGAGGAACAACTGAGCGTGATTGATCAGTAAGAACTGAAGCAGTTGTGAAACCAACAGGAAGAGATGCTTTTGATGAACCTGATGAATATGTAGTTGTTTTGGGGCCAGTAGGAGCAGTTGTGTTTGACAGATCTGTAGGAACTGCAGAGGTCGAGCTACCGTTATGAACAGTTCTGCTTGATTGCTCAATATGAACTTTAGTACTTGACCCAACAGTTGGACTGGTTTGATTACTTAAAACTGTAGTGACTGAGGGACCAGTAAGAGCAGTTGTGTTTGAATGATTTGTAGAATTCCCAGTGCTTGAATATCCATAGGGAGCAGTGTGTGATAGATGAGCAGAGTCTGCTGTGCTTAATGTTCCAGGAGAAGCAGTTGTGCTTGATTTCTGAGTGGGAACTGTAGATAGTATGGGAACATTAGGAGACAAAGTACCTGACAGATGAGTGTCACCTGTTGTGTTTGATGAACCAGCTGTGACTGATGGACCAGTAGCGACTGCAGTGTCTGTAAAACCAGTAGGTAATAGTGTGCTTGTCAGATTAGCAGGAACTACAGTGGTTGAGGTTTCAGTATGAATAGTTGCGCTTTGTCTATCAGTGGGAACTGCATTGCTTGAAACATTAATACGAAGAGTTGTGTGTGATAGATGAGCAGAGTCTGCTGTGCTTAATGTTCCAGGAGAAGCAGTTGTGCTTGATTTCTGAGTGGGAACTGTAGATAGTATGGGAACATTAGGAGACAAAGTACCTGACAGATGAGTGTCACCTGTTGTGTTTGATGAACCAGCTGTGACTGATGGACCAGTAGCGACTGCAGTGTCTGTAAAACCAGTAGGTAATAGTGTGCTTGTCAGATTAGCAGGAACTACAGTGGTTGAGGTTTCAGTATGAATACTTGCGCTTTGTCTATCAGTGGGAACTGCATTGCTTGAAACATTAATACGAAGAGTCGTGTTTGAAAGATGTGGAAGGACTTTGGTGGTTGAGGTATCAGGAGGAACAACTGAGCGTGATTGATCAGTAAGAACTGAAGCAGTTGTGAAACCAACAGGAAGAGATGCTTTTGATGAACCTGATGAATATGTAGTTGTTTTGGGGCCAGTAGGAGCAGTTGTGTTTGACATATCTGTAGGAACTGCAGAGGTCGAGCTACCGTTATGAACAGTTCTGCTTGATTGCTCAATATGAACTTTAGTACTTGACCCAACAGTTGGACTGGTTTGATTATTTAAAACTGGAGTGACTGAGGGACCAGTAAGAGCAGTTGTGTTTGAATGATTTGTAGAATTCCCAGTGCTTGAATATCCATAGGGAGCAGTGTGTGATAGATGAGCAGAGTCTGCTGTGCTTAATGTTCCAGGAGAAGCAGTTGTGCTTGATTTCTGAGTGGGAACTGTAGATAGTATGGGAACATTAGGAGACAAAGTACCTGACAGATGAGTGTCACCTGTTGTGTTTGATGAACCAGCTGTGACTGATGGACCAGTAGCGACTGCAGTGTCTGTAAAACCAGTAGGTAATAGTGTGCTTGACAGAGTAGCAGGAACTGCAGTGGTTGAGGTTTCAGTATGAATAGTTGCGCTTTGTCTATCAGTGGGAACTGCATTGCTTGAAACATTAATATGAAGAGTTGTGCGTGATAGATGAGCAGAGTCTGCTGTGCTTAATGTTCCAGGAGAAGCAGTTGTGCTTGATTTCTGAGTGGGAACTGTAGATAGTATGGGAACATTAAGAGACAAAGTACCCGACAGATGAGTGTCACCTGTTGTGTTTGATGAACCAGCTGTGACTGATGGACCAGTAGCGACTGCAGTGTCTGTAAAACCAGTAGGTAATAGTTTGCTTGACAGAGTAGCAGGAACTGCAGTGGTTGAGGTTTCAGTATGAATAGTTGTGCTTTGTCTATCAGTGGGAACTGCATTGCTTGAAACATTAATACGAAGAGTTGTGTTTGAAAGATGTAGAAGGACTTTGGTGGTTGAGGTATCAGGAGGAACAACTGAGCGTGATTGATTAGTAAGAACTGAAGCAGTTGTGAAACCAACAGGAAGAGATGATTTTGATGAACCTGATGAATATGTAGTTGTTTTGGGGCCAGTAGGAGCAGTTGTGTTTGACAGATCTGTAGGAACTGCAGTGGTCAAGCTATCGTTATGAACAGTTCTGCTTGATTGCTCAATATGAACTTTAGTACTTGACCCAACAGTTGGACTGGTTTGATTATTTAAAACTGGAGTGACTGAGGGATCAGTAAGAGCAGTTGTGTTTGAATGATCTGTAGAATTCCCAGTGCTTGAATATCCATAGACAGCAGTGTGTGACAGATGAGCAGAGTCTGCTGTGCTTAATGTTCCAGGAGAAGCAGTTGTGCTTGATTTCTGAGTGGGAACTGTAGATAGTATGGGAACATTAGGAGACAAAGTACCTGACAGATGAGTGTCACTTGTTGTGTTTGATGAACCAGCTGTGACTGATGGACCAGTAGCGACTGCAGTGTCTGTAAAACCAGTAGGTAATAGTGTGCTTGTCAGATTAGCAGGAACTACAGTGGTTGAGGTTTCAGTATGAATAGTTGCGCTTTGTCTGTCAGTGGGAACTGCATTGCTTGAAACATTAATACGAAGAGTTGTGTTTGAAAGATGTAGAAGGACTTTGGTGGTTGAGGTATCAGGAGGAACAACTGAGCGTGATTGATCAGTAAGAACTGAAGCAGTTGTGAAACCAACAGGAAGAGATGCTTTTGATGAACCTGATGAATATGTAGTTGTTTTGGGGCCAGTAGGAGCAGTTGTGTTTGACAGATCTGTAGGAACTGCAAAGGTCGAGGTTCCGTTATGAACAGTTCTGCTTGATTGCTCAATATGAACTTTAGTACTTGACCCAACAGTTGGACTGGTTTGATTACTTAAAACTGTAGTGACTGAGGGACCAGTAAGAGCAGTTGTGTTTGAATGATTTGTAGAATTCCCAGTGCTTGAATATCCATAGGGAGCAGTGTGTGATAGATGAGCAGAGTCTGCTGTGCTTAATGTTCCAGGAGAAGCAGTTGTGCTTGATTTCTGAGTGGGAACTGTAGATAGTATGGGAACATTAGGAGACAAAGTACCTGACAGATGAGTGTCACCTGTTGTGTTTGATGAACCAGCTGTGACTGATGGACCAGTAGCGACTGCAGTGTCTGTAAAACCAGTAGGTAATAGTGTGCTTGTCAGATTAGCAGGAACTACAGTGGTTGAGGTTTCAGTATGAATAGTTGCGCTTTGTCTATCAGTGGGAACTGCATTGCTTGAAACATTAATATGAAGAGTTGTGTTTGAAAGATGTGGAAGGACTTTGGTGGTTGAGGTATCAGGAGGAACAACTGAGCGTGATTGATCAGTAAGAACTGAAGCAGTTGTGAAACCAACAGGAAGAGATGCTTTTGATGAACCTGATGAATATGTAGTTGTTTTGGGGCCAGTAGGAGCAGTTGTGTTTGACAGATCTGTAGGAACTGCAGAGGTCGAGCTACCGTTATGAACAGTTCTGCTTGATTGCTCAATATGAACTTCAGTACTTGACCCAACAGTTGGACTGGTTTGATTACTCAAAACTGGAGTGACTGAGGGACCAGTAAGAGCAGTTGTGTTTGAATGATTTGTAGAATTCCCAGTGCTTGAATATCCATAGGGAGCAGTGTGTGATAGATGAGCAGAGTCTGCTGTGCTTAATGTTCCAGGAGAAGCAGTTGTGCTTGATTTCTGAGTGGGAACTGTAGATAGTATGGGAACATTAGGAGACAAAGTACCTGACAGATGAGTGTCACCTGTTGTGTTTGATGAACCAGCTGTGACTGATGGACTAGTAGCGACTGCAGTGTCTGTAAAACCAGTAAGTAATAGTGTGCTTGACAGAATAGCAGGAACTGCAGTGGTTGAGGTTTCAGTATGAATAGTTGCACTTTGTCTATCAGTGGGAACTGCATTGCTTGAAACATTAATACGAAGAGTTGTGTTTGAAAGATGTGGAAGGACTTTGGTGGTTGAGGTATCAGGAGGAACAACTGAGTGTGATTGATCAGTAAGAACTGAAGCAGTTGTGAAACCAACAGGAAGAGATGATTTTGATGAACCTGATGAATATGTAGTTGTTTTGGGGCCAGTAGGAGCAGTTGTGTTTGACAGATCTGTAGGAACTGCAGAGGTCGAGCTACCGTTATGAACAGTTCTGCTTGATTGCTCAATATGAACTTTAGTACTTGACCCAACAGTTAGACTGGTTTGATTATTTAAAACTGGAGTGACTGAGGGATCAGTAAGAGCAGTTGTGTTTGAATGATTTGTAGAATTCCCAGTGCTTGAATATCCATAGGGAGCAGTGTGTGATAGATGAGCCGAGTCTGCTGTGCTTAATGTTCCAGGAGAAGCAATTGTGCTTGATTTCTGAGTGGGAACTGGAGATAGTATGGGAACATTAGGAGACAAAGTACCTGACAGATGAGTGTCACCTGTTGTGTTTGATGAACCAGCTGTGACTGATGGACCAGTAGCGACTGCAGTGTCTGTAAAACCAGTAGGTAATAGTGTGCTTGTCAGATTAGCAGGAACTACAGTGGTTGAGGTTTCAGTATGAATAGTTGCGCTTTGTCTATCAGTGGGAACTGCATTGCTTGAAACATTAATACGAAGAGTTGTGTGTGATAGATGAGCAGAGTCTGCTGTGCTTAATGTTCCAGGAGAAGCAGTTGTGCTTGATTTCTGAGTGGGAACTGTAGATAGTATGGGAACATTAGGAGACAAAGTACCTGACAGATGAGTGTCACCTGTTGTGTTTGATGAACCAGCTGTGACTGATGGACCAGTAGCGACTGCAGTGTCTGTAAAACCAGTAGGTAATAGTGTGCTTGTCAGATTAGCAGGAACTACAGTGGTTGAGGTTTCAGTATGAATAGTTGCGCTTTGTCTATCAGTGGGAACTGCATTGCTTGAAACATTAATACGAAGAGTTGTGTGTGATAGATGAGCAGAGTCTGCTGTGCTTAATGTTCCAGGAGAAGCAGTTGTGCTTGATTTCTGAGTGGGAACTGTAGATAGTATGGGAACATTAGGAGACAAAGTACCTGACAGATGAGTGTCACCTGTTGTGTTTGATGAACCAGCTGTGACTGATGGACCAGTAGCGACTGCAGTGTCTGTAAAACCAGTAGGTAATAGTGTGCTTGTCAGATTAGCAGGAACTACAGTGGTTGAGGTTTCAGTATGAATAGTTGCGCTTTGTCTATCAGTGGGAACTGCATTGCTTGAAACATTAATACGAAGAGTCGTGTTTGAAAGATGTGGAAGGACTTTGGTGGTTGAGGTATCAGGAGGAACAACTGAGCGTGATTGATCAGTAAGAACTGAAGCAGTTGTGAAACCAACAGGAAGAGATGCTTTTGATGAACCTGATGAATATGTAGTTGTTTTGGGGCCAGTAGGAGCAGTTGTGTTTGACAGATCTGTAGGAACTGCAGAGGTCGAGCTACCGTTATGAACAGTTCTGCTTGATTGCTCAATATGAACTTTAGTACTTGACCCAACAGTTGGACTGGTTTGATTACTTAAAACTGGAGTGACTGAGGGACCAGTAAGAGCAGTTGTGTTTGAATGATTTGTAGAATTCCCAGTGCTTGAATATCCATAGGGAGCAGTGTGTGATAGATGAGCAGAGTCTGCTGTGCTTAATGTTCCAGGAGAAGCAGTTGTGCTTGATTTCTGAGTGGGAACTGTAGATAGTATGGGAACATTAGGAGACAAAGTACCTGACAGATGAGTGTCACCTGTTGTGTTTGATGAACCAGCTGTGACTGATGGACCAGTAGCGACTGCAGTGTCTGTAAAACCAGTAGGTAATAGTGTGCTTGTCAGATTAGCAGGAACTACAGTGGTTGAGGTTTCAGTATGAATAGTTGCGCTTTGTCTATCAGTGGGAACTGCATTGCTTGAAACATTAATACGAAGAGTTGTGTGTGATAGATGAGCAGAGTCTGCTGTGCTTAATGTTCCAGGAGAAGCAGTTGTGCTTGATTTCTGAGTGGGAACTGTAGATAGTATGGGAACATTAGGAGACAAAGTACCTGACAGATGAGTGTCACCTGTTGTGTTTGATGAACCAGCTGTGACTGATGGACCAGTAGCGACTGCAGTGTCTGTAAAACCAGTAGGTAATAGTGTGCTTGTCAGATTAGCAGGAACTACAGTGGTTGAGGTTTCAGTATGAATACTTGCGCTTTGTCTATCAGTGGGAACTGCATTGCTTGAAACATTAATACGAAGAGTCGTGTTTGAAAGATGTGGAAGGACTTTGGTGGTTGAGGTATCAGGAGGAACAACTGAGCGTGATTGATCAGTAAGAACTGAAGCAGTTGTGAAACCAACAGGAAGAGATGCTTTTGATGAACCTGATGAATATGTAGTTGTTTTGGGGCCAGTAGGAGCAGTTGTGTTTGACATATCTGTAGGAACTGCAGAGGTCGAGCTACCGTTATGAACAGTTCTGCTTGATTGCTCAATATGAACTTTAGTACTTGACCCAACAGTTGGACTGGTTTGATTATTTAAAACTGGAGTGACTGAGGGACCAGTAAGAGCAGTTGTGTTTGAATGATTTGTAGAATTCCCAGTGCTTGAATATCCATAGGGAGCAGTGTGTGATAGATGAGCAGAGTCTGCTGTGCTTAATGTTCCAGGAGAAGCAGTTGTGCTTGATTTCTGAGTGGGAACTGTAGATAGTATGGGAACATTAGGAGACAAAGTACCTGACAGATGAGTGTCACCTGTTGTGTTTGATGAACCAGCTGTGACTGATGGACCAGTAGCGACTGCAGTGTCTGTAAAACCAGTAGGTAATAGTGTGCTTGACAGAGTAGCAGGAACTGCAGTGGTTGAGGTTTCAGTATGAATAGTTGCGCTTTGTCTATCAGTGGGAACTGCATTGCTTGAAACATTAATATGAAGAGTTGTGCGTGATAGATGAGCAGAGTCTGCTGTGCTTAATGTTCCAGGAGAAGCAGTTGTGCTTGATTTCTGAGTGGGAACTGTAGATAGTATGGGAACATTAAGAGACAAAGTACCCGACAGATGAGTGTCACCTGTTGTGTTTGATGAACCAGCTGTGACTGATGGACCAGTAGCGACTGCAGTGTCTGTAAAACCAGTAGGTAATAGTTTGCTTGACAGAGTAGCAGGAACTGCAGTGGTTGAGGTTTCAGTATGAATAGTTGCGCTTTGTCTATCAGTGGGAACTGCATTGCTTGAAACATTAATACGAAGAGTTGTGTTTGAAAGATGTAGAAGGACTTTGGTGGTTGAGGTATCAGGAGGAACAACTGAGCGTGATTGATTAGTAAGAACTGAAGCAGTTGTGAAACCAACAGGAAGAGATGATTTTGATGAACCTGATGAATATGTAGTTGTTTTGGGGCCAGTAGGAGCAGTTGTGTTTGACAGATCTGTAGGAACTGCAGTGGTCAAGCTATCGTTATGAACAGTTCTGCTTGATTGCTCAATATGAACTTTAGTACTTGACCCAACAGTTGGACTGGTTTGATTATTTAAAACTGGAGTGACTGAGGGATCAGTAAGAGCAGTTGTGTTTGAATGATCTGTATAATTCCCAGTGCTTGAATATCCATAGGCAGCAGTGTGTGATAGATGAGCAGAGTCTGCTGTGCTTAATGTTCCAGTAGGAGCAGTTGTGCTTGACAGATCAGTAGGCACTGCAATGGTTGAGGTTTGGCTATGAACAGCTGTGCTTCGTTGCTCAATATGAACTGTAGTACTTGAACCATCAGTTGGGCTTGTTTGATTAGTTAAAACTGCAGTGATTGAGGGCTCAGTAAAAGCAGTTGTGTTTGAAATATAAGTGGGATCCCCAGTGCTTGAATGGCCATAGGGAGCAGTGTGGGATAGATGAGCAGTGTCTGCATTGCTTAAGGTTCCAGGAGAAGCAATTGTGTTCGATTTATGAGTAGGATCTGCAGAGAGTATAGGAACATTAGGAGTCGAAGTACTTGATGTTTGCAATATCAGAACATTTTGTGATGACTTGGTTTGTCTGGTGGTCAAGGTTGAGCCATCTTGTCTCACTGAAACAACATGACAACGAGCTTTAAATCAGCCACTGCAGGAAAGATTAAAGCAAAAACATTACCTACATTTAAACAGTTTTAGAGAATGAGGAACTCACCAACAATGATGCTGGAAGGAATAATGTCAAGAAACACTTTTGATTCAACAACTGCTGACTTAAGATCGTCTTCAATGCTTGTTGCATTTGGAAGCCCAGCGTCATTTTTAAAAATAAGTTGCACATCCACACCCACAGACCCAGGCCTAGAGAGAAAAATATTTGTCATTAATGTTATGCATGTAAAATTTTCTAAATTACTATAATGAAAATTCATTGCTTGCTTTTACGTTTTTTGGTTTTAAATATCCAGTAAAAGTATTTAAAACATCACCGTAATTCAATATGTGGCCACCCTTAACCACAAATGTAATTATGCATTACCTAATCTTAAATATAAACAGTGATATTGACAAATACAGAGCGGTGGAATAAAGGAAAAGACCTGAGCAACTTGATACCTCAGGACTGTGCAAAAATGGACAGATATAAAAAATTTTAAAACAAACTGCAACATAACAAAAAAAATCTGCTCAACGCTTCTCTCAAATCAGCCTGTTAAAAAGATACAATTGGTCTTTCAATATATAATATTATTTAAAAAGCTTCAAATTCAGTAAATGTGCACATGCTTCAAATATAATTGCAAACCTTATATTACAGTGCCTTTCACACAACCACTGGTGATGCACTCCCTCCACCGACAATCCCTGCCAGACCTCCGGGTTAAGTCCAACTCTGTAACCATTAGGCCACGACTGCCTTTTAGAAGTTAATCCCTTAGGGTTGATCCCTTACATCTAATTTGAAATGTAACTTAGAGCTTAATAAAGTGTTGGAAACTTTATGTAACTAACTTTTTTTTCATGCGTTCTCAAGCACTGCAAATTTTGAAAGTCCACTGTAAACATATCTTACATTATTGTCAACATACCTAAGTGGTAAATTAAAAACATCAATTTTAAAATGTATATAAACTTTTAGATAGTAACAAACATCAGGAAAAAAGGAAACAATACTCAGAACATTTTAAACATTCAGGTTTTTTTGTGCACGTGTTGCTTACAGTTAAACTCCTCAGATTTTTTTTGTTGTTTGCAACATTACTTGGCAATATTTTAAAGATATTACTATTTTGGGTTTTTGCATGGTCTGTTATTGGAGTAGTGTAGGAGTTTTAACTTCACTGGGAATATAAAAAAAAAATCCCCAATCTTCCCACCCTCTAAATAATACATTAGACCTACATCTTGCTGTTAAAGATTGCATGTAGTTGATTCAGACAGGCCAAAAATAAATAAGTAAATACATTAATAAAAAAAAAAAAAGTCTGCAGTGCTCTTGGTGCAGTGTAATGATAAATATCACTCGTATTCTTTGCAATGTGATTTCCCATGGCAACATTTTTTTCTGTATTGATGTGTTTTATTATCTGTAAAAAGTTGTGATTGTTATATGTGAAATTTATTATATTTTAATTTTAGGTGGTGTTGGAAGGTGGGACAAGTGGGGGCAGTTGCCCCCTCTGTGGTTAGTCATGAAATCCTCTACAGCCCCCGCTGCAACTGGACCATTTAGCCAAGCTCAGGCTCGGTTGTACTGGGGTACTAGACGGTGCTACATAACCCTCAAACGATAGCAAAGCAATTGAAGATCTGGCAAATTATCCAACGTGTTTTTGCAGCGTTGAGCAATGTAGCCAATCACAGACATATCTGTTGTTTGTGAACAATTAGAAACATTTGTCAGAATTCACTCACCGCTAAAAGCACCGGATCGTTTTTTATTAAGTGCCGTTTTGTGCGCTCGTGAATCATCTTATGAGTGTAGACGTGATGTAAATAAAAGATAAATTGTGTAGTTTAGAGAGCTTTATTAATTATAAAGTAACTTTGTGGGATCTCTATGAACTAAGATTACTGACGCTTTTAGTGATAATAAAGGGAGCGTGCTTTGCACTTTCCAGGCTATAATCCATTCAGAAATTGTATGAAACTTTCGTTTTTCGGCACATACATTCTGATATGTTTTGGGAGTGATATTTGTATATTTACGCTGGGTTCATTCTCGAAATAATGGTGAAGCAATAGATGGGACAAAATATGTATTTCCCTTCTGCCAAAACAACTTGTTTCAGCTATAAAATAGTTAAGTTTTGCATGTAATGGCAAAGTATTTATATTTTGTTTCATTTTTATATTTAGCTAATTTAGAAAAACATTTGGATCATTCTTTTTATTCGTTAAATATAAGTTTTGTTGTTGTTGTTGTTGTTCTTGTTTTTTAACGAACACGCCCAGCGGAAGACTGATCATAGTCTGTTTGATCAGTTTGCCTTCTCAAATCATCACGACCTGCCTAAAATAAAATCTATAGATATAAAACAGTTCAGGTATAAAACAATGGTAGTTTAAACGTTGAAGAATGTGCGCAATTAGGCGCATAGTTTGTGCAGAAAGTGGAAGCTAAAGCGTGTTGTTCCCACCAGCGCGGCATTTTTTTGTTCACCATAATTGATGGATGTCTAAATTATAAAAATACGGAGAAGCCTAAAACAGGCCCGATGCCGGCCGAGTCTGAATTATGATGTGAAAATTGGCCCTTAGCCCTAGGGGTGTAAAAAAAGTCGGGGCCCATCGGCCCGGGTTGAAGTGCAGCGCTTTAATTGACTGATTTGATGTGCTGCAATACGGTAGTACTTTTTAAAGTAACTTAAATTTTGTAATTTTACTTTTACTCAAGTACGTTTTGATTTAAGTATTGTACTTAGCTACATTTTAAATATTATCCGTTACTGAGTAAAAATAAATAAATAAAAAAATAATAGTAAAAAAAATTAATAAAAAAAATATTGTGCATGGAGGATCGTGCACCGGAAACTACTGATTGCTTGGTGAGCGGGAGAACAAACGCAGCGCGCTAACTCAAGAAAGATGGAGATGGACAAGGCACAGTTTTGCAGAGTTACATCTCTCGGCTGCATGCATGAAGCAAACCATCGCTTTAATGTAAAGGTAATAACAAAGTTGCGCGTGCCTAATGTATAACACTCGTGTATATCAGAGTCGTACATTAGGCACGCATAAGTCCGCTATTGATTCACAAACTATGCGCGCTCTCGGGGCTCTGATCCCTATCATATTTTTGCGTGAAATTTCAAAACATTTGCCTAGTTGTCCTAGTTGTCCAAATTACTGTCCTGTGAGTGTTTTATAACTTCTGGCTTTGCTACTGTTCGGACGCTTCTGCTTACTGCTCTGCGCTTTGCTCCCTGCTTTTGAACTTTCTCAGATTTTTCTAAGATTTAACCCTCTGGGGCCGGCTATATCGCCGGCGTGACCAACCTACTTTTTTTAAGATCAGCGCAAAAGACACTAAAAATGCTCTGTCGGTTTAAGTCATACACATTAGAGATATACATCAATGGAAACTGTAAAGCGTGTACTTTTATTTGGGCACACTCAAAAGAACAGCAGAAAGTTGTGTTTTTTTATTTAGAATAAAGAAAACAAACAGGGTGATTTCTGTTTTCTCTGTCTCCGTGAACTGCTTTTAGAAATGCGTCACTTATATCATTCAAACACGGTGAATATTTAGCACACAAACATAAAAGTGGTATCTACTGAAAGCTTGAGATTTATGCTTTTAAACGAAGTAAGTTTTATCAAAAACAAATAATCTGTGATAAATTAATCTATATGAAACCAAGGAGATGTCTAGTCTATCCAGTTCCAACTAATTATCTCTAATGTGACCGCGCCCACTATCGCGAAATCTTTTGCCATGCAAATTAGCCATGTGCTGCAAGCGTGGCAAGGACCGCAGTATCTGTACGCGAGGAAACTCCCACATCACCGCAACAAAGCAACATGACTTCAAGTTCATCTTGGTTACAGTTTGTTACTGAATGAAGATATGCTGTGAGGAATAAGACTTATATTTACCTCAATCCTAAGAAGGACGCGATGCGACGCAAACCCAGCAGGAGGAGACATTTACATGAGTAAGTCTTACTTTCATTTTCCTACTAGCTTTCGCTGTTATTTACTTTGACAAAAACATGTACACATTTTACTAGTTAGACTTATTCCAAACTAAAATTCCTGACTTTATCAAATGAAACATTATGAAGTATGTTTGATTGCATTGCATCTCTTACAATGGCAGGATATTTATAATGTTCTACAAAAACGATGTGATTATGACTGTGAGATGCATTTATGACGATAGCTTTATGAATGTAGAATCATACTTTATTTATTTATTTATTTTATTGTATAACAGTGTAAAAGTAATATGAGTGGTTACACTGAATGTGTGTTTACATCACGTTTATTAGTAATATAGTGCTAAACGATAATTATTAGTTTCTTAGATATTACATGTCCTTTTTTTTACATTAGTACAAATTCTAGAGTATAGACTGTATTCTGACAGATGATCCTGATATGATTTTTGGTTTGTTTTGTTTTTGTAGTGATCTCAAACCTGCTCAAAAGATGAATCCTGCCCTCTTTCCCATGAGTCCCTTCAAACTGTTTTCCTCTGAGAGCACTAGAAACTTGAGATGTTCAACTACACTGATATTCTAGTGTAAAACAAGTTTTTGACTTTTTTTGTATTTTTTTAAGGGCACACAAAATAGCAGGTAAGATTTGTTTCATTTGTTGAACAGAATTCAGAAGAAGTTTTCAGAAATGCCACAAAGTCTGTGCACATCTGTGTGGTTAGATGAGGGAGCTCAATAATGTGTCTTGGACCTTCATTATGTATGTTTTGTTTATACAGTGATAGTAAATAAAATAAAAATAATCTAAAACTCCATTCTCTGAATCTTGTCACATTGTTTCCTTACCTGCTATAGTCAAGTCAGGCATTGATGGGGCCATTAGGGAGGGCCCTTTTGTCTTTCAGGTGTGAATTGCTAAATATTCATGGGCCATTGCCACACCTATGAATAATCCCTTTCGATCACAAAACATGTTTTATAAAATTTAAATCAATATATTGTTTTCTCTGAACGAGTGAACGAGATGATTTTCACATCATTTGGTTGAAAAAATTCTAGCCTACGACATCCAATTATCTAAAGTCTTGTAAAGAAATGTCCTGTATGTGCTTCATGGCGTTATTTCAGTGACTTCAAAACTTTAGATTTTCAATAACCACGCATAAACATAGTTTTCTCAAAAACACAAACATGCACATTAATGTTGCTTGCATATTATTGTAGCCCAATATGTGCTGATTACAATGTAATCTGACTTTAACCATTCATATGTTTTTAAGATACTGAAAAAAGCACAAATGTCAGGGCATGTCAAAACTTCTTCAGGGCCCCAAAACACCTCAGGCCCCAGAGGGTTAACTTCAGCAGATCAGCACAGTGCTCAGACAACCCATTTTTGATACAAACATCACGAAAAGGAGACTTTTTGCCTCCCACTACCAGCAGCTTACCTTCCGGAGACGGGAAAACACAGCTGCCTACTTTCAACAGACAAGAAAGAAAATGCCTCTTCTGGAATCTACTTGCTGCACAAACTGCCACAGACTTTTACAAAGGATTGTGGTTTTAGAAACAAAATTACTTGCTGGACTTCCAAAACAGGCGGAACACACAGAAGATCATCATCACGGACCCCCCTCAGCATACAGCCGGTGAGTCCTGTGAATCTAGTCAATATCGACAGTTTAGAAATGTAGAGGAACAAGCCAAAACTGATCGACACACAAATCGATGGCAAAAACAGGGAGCGAGACCCAAAGGCACTCAAGACATCAGACTGTCAAGAGTATCTCGTATTGCTGCGGTATCATCCTCTACCCCAGATATGGCTACGACAAGGCTTGCAAAAACTGTTGTTTTACCACCCCCTATACAGCTAGAAAACAGATTTGATGCATTAATGAATGTGGGTGAGGAATCCCCAAATGTGACTGAACATGGATTGTATCAGCCAACTGCTAACATTGCTATAAACAGGTGCGCAAGGTCGAGCAGACAGCGGCACTCAGCTCAGAGCGCAGCCGAGCCCAGGACTCTGATAGTGGGGGACTAGCAGAACTACAACTACATGCTGCTGTCCTCAAGCAACCGTCTCTGATGTGAACAAGGAACTTCGGAACATTCTAATGAAACACAAGACTGCAAATCGAATCATCATCCATGTGGGAAAGAACGACATTCGGAAAGAGCAGTCAGAACTCCTAAAGAAGGATTTCGGTGAACTCATTGAAACACTTCGAAGACTTGAAATTCAGTCGTTCATCAGTGGACCACTCCCAGCAAGGGGAACTAACATGTTTTCACGGTTGCTTGGACTGAATACCTGGCTACAAAGAACCTGCAGTCTAAAAGGAGTTTAAACTGGACGGCCTTCACCCAAACAAACTTGGTGCGATAGTGCTTAAGGACAATATCTACTTTTCACTCCGGCATCCTTCAGTAGAATGTGTGAGTCCACCCAACATGAATGGCACACACACACTTGGACAAAGTGACGACAGGACATCTTATCAGCTTCAGAGTCATCATGCGGCCAACACAACCAACAAGGACACTGACAACGCCACGCAGCCACAACAAGCACTGCTTATGGACACTTTCCTGGCTGAGCCCTGCCCACAGAGCTTATCACAGACAGACTGTGACGTATTACAGCAGCTCCAAGACTCAGCACCGAAGGACGACTTTCTGGTAAACAGTCAGGGAAGCCAGGACAACAACATATTTCAGCCACCGGAAACACCAGAGCCAGAGCTCCATTCACCAGACACATTATCCCTCTCTCCAACATCTCCACTTCTAAGCTTCTCACAGAAAATGGAGGAACTGGTATATGCTGAAACCAGACTCTCACACTCTTTTGCTGCAAGCCCCCAGTTATCATCTAAAAAACGGCAGGCACCACAACCACCAAAGCCTGCGGGCCCAGCTCACCCTCCTCCACCTGTGAGAGCTCTCCGGCCGCTGCCACAACGCCAGGGCTCAAATCCTCCTGCATCTGCTGTGAGTGAACCAAAAACAACTGATAACAGCTCTCAGTGATATGTGTCGGGTCCCCGCTACGGTAGCAGCAACAATCAGGAATGTTTACAGAACAAGCGGGAACCCAGTGTGCCTGTAGCTTTCCCTATTTCTGTTTTAATATGTGATAGAAAGCCTAAGGCCCTTTCAAATCGTACAGTTCACACATCTAATCTGAGGCTTATTAGGCATCAAACTAAGATTTCTCTAGAGACAAAAAGTGATGCCATCAAGCTAGCATTTTTAAATGTTCGCTCACTAAAAAATAAATCACTTCTGATCAATGATTTTATAACCACAAACAACCTGGATTTTATGTTTTTAAATGAAACATGGCTAGAAGACTGCAGTGCAACAGTCCTCAATGAAACAGCCCCTCCTAACTTTACTTTCATGAATGTCTGCAGAGCTGTCAAGAGAGGCGGAGGTGTAGCTGCTCTATTTAAAGATGTCTATCAATGCAAGCAAGTGTCATTTGGTCAGTACTTGTCTTTTGAATATCTAGAGATTGTACTAAAAGGTGCTCCACGCATTCTATTTATCATTATTTACAGGCCCCCAAAATACTCTCCAGCCTTTGTTGAAGAGTTCACAGAACTGCTTTCAATGATTTGTTCAGAGTTTGACTGTTTTGCTATTGCACGGGACTTTAATGTTCACATAGAAAATGCAGAAAGCAAAACTACAAAAGAAATTATAACGGTTTTGAACACGTTTGACCTGATTCAGCATGTGCATGGGCCTACACACAATCGTGGACACTCTTGATTTACTCATCAGTAAGGGTCTAAACATTTCATCCACTGTTATCAAGGATGTAGCACTATCTGATCACTTCTGTATTTTCTTTGATATATTGATCTCTGCTACCACTGAATCTAGATCTGTTTCTGTCAGAAAGAGATGCATTAACGATAACACTAGTGTGCTATTTATGAAGGCTATATCTTCAATGCCAAGCATTTCTGCAGACTCTGTTGATCTTCTCCTGGAGTCCTTCGACTCAAAAGTTAAGAATGTCATTGATGACATCGCACCTGTGAAGGTCAGACAGATGACTGGCAAGAAATCACCGTGGAGAAAATCAACAGCAGTACAGAGTATGAAAAGACAATGCAGGAAAGCTGAGCGGATGTGGCGGAAGACAAAACTTGAAATTCACTATAGCATCTATAAAGACAGCCTTCATGCTTTCGATGTTGAACTAGGTAAAGCTAGACAAACATTCTTCTCGAACCTTATAAACAGCAACTTAAACAACACTCTGACTCTTTTTGCAGCAGTTGAGAGACTAACAAACCCCCCTAGTCAGATCCCTATTGAAAAGCTATCCGACAGCAAATGCAATGAGTTTGCTTCCTTCTTTTCTGAGAAGATCAAAAATACCAGAAAGACAATTAGCACACCCTCAAGTTATGCAGAGGTCAGACAGATTCGACCGCAATTTCAAAAAGTCGTTACTATGTCTGCTTTTGAAGCAATCGATAGCAACATTTTGAAGAAATAGTACAGCACCTTAAATCATCAACCTGCTACCTTGACACACTTCCCACACCTTTTTTCAAAAGTGTGCTAAACTGTTTAGAAGTAGATCTCTTAGAAGTGGTGAACACCTCACTTCTCTCTGGGACTTTTCCGAACTCCCTGAAAACTGCAGTTGTTAAGCCCCTTCTGAAAAAGAACAATCTTGATAACACCATATTGAGCAAATATAGACCAATATCAAATCTTCCTTTTATAGGAAAGATTATTGAAAAGGTTGTTTTCAATCAGCTGAATCACTACATAAACTCAAATGGATACCTGGACCATTTCCAATCTGGTTTCAGACAACATCATAGCACAGAGACAGCACTTATAAAGATAATAAATTATATTTGACTAAATTCTGATTCTGGCAAAATATCAGTGCTGGTACTACTAGATCTCAGTGCTGCGTTTGACACTGTCGATCATAACATTCTTCTAGATAGACTGGAAAACTGGGTCGGGCTTTCTGGGATGGTTCTCAAATGGTTCAGGTCATACTTAGAAGGGAGAGGCTATTATGTGAGTATAGGTGAACATAAGTCTAAGTGGACGTCCATGACATGCGGAGTCCCACAAGGCTCAATTCTAGCGCCGCTATTGTTCAGCCTGTATATGCTCCCACTAAGTCAAATGATGAAAAAGAACCAAATTGCATATCACAGCTATGCAGATGATACCCAGATTTACCTAGCCTTATCGCCAAATGACTACAGCCCCATTGACTCTCTCTGCCAATGCATTGATGAAATTAACAGTTGGATATGTCAAAACTTTCTTCAGTTAAACAAGGAGAAAACGGAAGTCATTGCATTTGGAAACAAAGATGAAGTTCATAATGTAAATGCGTACCTTGACACTAGGGGTCAAAATACAAAAAAATCAAGTAAAGAATCTTGGTGTGATTCTGGAGTCAGACCTCAGTTTCAGTAGCCATGTCAAAGCAGTAACTAAATCAGCATACTATCATCTCAAAAACATTGCAAGAATTAGATGTTTTGTTTCCCGTCATGACTTGGAGAAACTTGTTCATGCCTTTATCATAGGGATGGGAAGATTCCCCGATTCACTCGGTGCATCGGTTTAAAAGGTTAATGATGTGATGCATCGGTTTAAAAAGTGCGCATCGGATACAAATTGGCATTTGTATCGCGATGCATCGTTTCTAACATATCTGCATCGGTAAATCTCGATTTATTTCTTTATAATTATTAGTAGACATACAATACTTTTATTATTTAGAAAGTGGAAAATATTGTTAGATTGTTTTCTCCCCTCTGAACTGTTTCTCAAGCACGTCTCCCTTCACTGCTGCGTGAATGACGTAGACTATCACAACACTACAGAGACCGGGGCGTGTCCAGAAAGTCACATAGAGCAGGGATTCTCAACCGGTGGCCCGCAAGATGGCTTAAAATTATTTTAAATTTTATCCTAAAATGGTCAAAGCACGGCCTCTTTCGTGTTCTGTGATTGATTGCTTTGGACTCGGCGCAGCAAGCCTCATCGCATACAGACTGAACGGCGGCTCAAAACTTTCAACCGCGGCACGCAAACATCATCAGAGACCTGCAAGGGACTGATTTTTTAGTCCCGCTCCTGCAGAAATGTATGTTATTTTGTACCACTCCCACCAGCAAAAGCCCACATAAAAGTAACCTGTACCCCCGCGGAAAAACGGGTCTCTACTTCATCTCTTTACTGCATGAAACAAACCCTCGCACTAATGTAAAAGTAAAGACGATCAGAGTAATAGTAACAATGACACTCTTGCATATCGGAGTCTAGGCACGCATAAGTCCGCTGTTGATTCATGAACTAGTCATGCTTTCGGAGCTCTGATCCATAGTATTTTTGTGTGAAATTTCAAAATATTTGCATAGTTGTCAAAATGAATGTCTTGTGAGTGTTTTATAATGGATGCTCACCCATAGAGATGGATCTTGTAAGGGTCAGTGGTGTTTATGCACATATGAGCACCAGCATCAACAGATATGGATTTGCTGTATTTTTCATTTGTATGTTCATTTTATAATGGATACAAACAGTAGATATTCGGTCAGTGCAGTTCAAATGGGCAGGTTTAGTGAGTGGTATTTTGGCATCTCCCTGTTGTTCTGTTTGGCAGGTTCACTTACTTTAGAAAAAGTACTCTGTAGTTGTTTAGAATGTCTGAATTAAAGAATTCAGGAGCTTTAAATCTGTCTAATATATATATTTACACACACACACACACATATATACATATTATATATATATATATATATATATATATATATATATATATATATAATCAAAAAGTCTTGGTTTTACTTGGTTAATAAATAATCAAACTCATTCACTGGCACCGCATCCTCTTTCACATCATCACATAAACTTGATCTAATTAGTTAGTGCTGAATTATCGCATCGTATCGTGATATGGGTGTGAATCGTATCGTATTGCATCGCAATATGTCACAAATGTATCGTTAATATATCGGATCGGATACTTTGTATCGAGATGCGTATCGGATCGGCATTATACCTTAGATGCCCAACCCTACTTTATCAGCAGCAGGGTGGACTATTGTAATGGTCTCCTCACCGGCCTTCCCAAGAAGACCATTAGACAGCTGCAGCTCATACAGAACGCTGCTGCCAGGATTCTGACTAGAACCAGAAAATCAGAGCATATCACACCAGTCCTCAGGTCCTTACACTGGCTTCCAGTTATGTTTAGGATAGATTTTAAAGTACTTTTACTTGTTTATAAAGCACTCAATGGCCTAGGACCTACATACATTGCAGACATGCTCACTGAATACAAACCTAACAGACAACTCAGATCACTAGGATCGAGTCAGTTTGTAATATCAAGGGTTCACACAAAACAAGGGGAATCCGCTTTTAGCTATTATGCCGCCCGCAGTTGGAACCAGCTTCCAGAAGAGATCAGATGTGCTACTACATTAGCCACATTTAAACGCAGACTCAAAACTCATCTGTTTAGTTGTGCATTTATTGAATGAGCACTGTGAATGAGCACTATGCTGCGTCCGAACAGATTGCATTATTTTATGTATAATCATTTCTACTGTTTTAATTAATTTTTAAATCAATTTTAAAATCATTTAAAATGTTCTTACAATTTGGTGACCCCGGCGTGATGTCTCTGATCAGGTAAGACGAAGTATAGTTTGTCTATCTGATTAGTGACATTACTGTTCGTTGTGAATAGACAAGATGAAGTATAGTTTATCTGTTGAAGTAGATACGACAAAGTATAGTTTGTCTATCTAGACATTGCGCAGACCAGGTAAGGCGAAGTACAGTTTGCCTATCTGAAGGCTGCCGCAATATTCTCAGCAAGACTGAGAGAGCGCTGAAGGAAACTAAAAGTGAATAGACAAGATGAAGTATAGTTTATCTGTCTAAATATTTGTTGAAGTAGATACGACGAAGTATAGTTTGTCTATCTAGACATTGCGCAGACCAGGTAAGGCGAAGTACAGTTTGCCCATCTGAAGGCTGCCGCAATTTTCTCAGCAAGACTGAGTGAGCGCGCTGAAGTAAACTAAAAGTGAAAGTGTGGGTCACGAGTTTCGATATGTTCTTAAATCTGTTTGTGTGATTATTATTTTAAATTTTTATGACTATGATTTTTATGCTATTGTGATTTTAACTCCTCTTATGTACAGCACTTTGAATTACCATTGTGTATGAAATGTGCTATATAAATAAACTTGCCTTGCCTTGCCTAATGAATGCTCACCCATAGAAGAGGAGTGAGGCTCTGTGTTTATGAGCATCAGGCGCGCACTGACAGTTCACTGATCGTGTCTTTGTCGAACCTTCACATCGATGTGTTTCAACAGATTTAGAATGTATTTGCTGTAGTTTGAATTCGTATGTTAATTTTTTAATGGATACAAACAGTAGATATTCAGTCAGTGCAGTTCAAATGGATAGGTTTACCCAGGTAAAAAAAAAGTGCACTAAAATGCACTTTATTTAAATATACTTAGTACACTTTTCAGTAATGTACTAAAAGTGCTCTATTTTCGCACACTAATTTTGTACTTAATGTACTAAAAGATAGTATTAAGTATATGTTAAGATAAACTTAATACCATCTAAGTGTACTCAACTGTGCTATTTTGAGACACCCTGAAATTGAACTAAAATGTGCTTTTAACATACTATATCTGTATTTTAAAAAATATATTTAGTTAAAACTAGAAATACACTTGAACCCTATTTTTAAACATTTATAAATATATTTAAGACTAATTTAAAGTATAATAGTAATATATTAAAAGAATATTCAAAATGTGAAAAAAGTGTGCTAAAATACACTTTAAGTATACTTAGTACACTTTTCAGTAATGTACTAAAAGTGCTCTATTTTCGCACACTAATTTTGTACTTATTGTACTAAAAAATAGTATTAAGTATATGTTAAGATAAACTTAATACCATCTAAGTGTGCTCAACTGTGCTATTTTGAGACACCATGAAATTGAACTAAAATGTGCTTTTAACATACTATATCTGTATTTAAAAATATATATTTAGTTACAACTAGAAATACACTTGAACCCTACTTTTAAACATTTATAAATATATTTATGACTAATTTAAAGTATAACAATAATATATTAAAAGAATATACAAAGTGTGAAAAAAGTGTGCTAAAATACAATTTAAGTACACTTAGTGCACTTCCCTAATGTACTTAAAGTGCTCTTTTTTCGGGCACTGATTTTGTACTTAATATACTAAAAGTTATTCTTAAGTACTCCTTAAGATAAACTTAACATATACTTAATACTATTTTTTAGTACAATAAGTACAAAATTAGTGTGCGAAAATAGAGCACTTTTAGTACATTAGGGAAGTGCACTAAGTGTACTTAAATTGTATTTTAGCACACTTTTTTCACACTTTGTATATTCTTTTAATATATTATTGCTATACTTTAAATTAGTCATAAATATATTTATAAATGTTCAAAAGTAGGGTTCAAGTGTATTTCTAGTTGTAACTAAATATATTTTTTTAAATACAGATATAGTATGTTAAAAGCACATTTTAGTTCAATTTCATGGTGTCTCAAAATAGCACAGTTGAGTACACTTAGATGGTATTAAGTTTATCTTAACATATACTTAATACTATTTTTTAGTACAATAAGTACAAAATTAGTGTGCGAAAATAGAGCACTTTTAGTACATTACTGAAAAGTGTACTAAGTATACTTAAATAAAGTGTATTTTAGTGCACTTTTTTTTAACCTGGGAGAATTACCACACTCAAAATCAGTTTAAGTGTTAGTGCTAATAATGCATTCATATTAAGTGTACTTAAGTACAACTTTTGGGAAAATGTACTTCTACTACAATACATTACTAATAGATTTTTAATAAAATAAATTTAATGTAAACTTAAAATTACCACACTCAAAATCAATTTAAGTGTTAGTGATAATAATGCA
>NC_133361.1:69965687-70202684 GCF_049309525.1 Garra rufa
CTGTAGTCCCGAGCCAGGAAAACAACAACATAAAAATAATACAACATAAAAGAACAGACAATATACAATGTCCTGGTTATGACTATAGAAATATGTTAATTCAGTATACACATAGTGACACCGGCTATAAAACACAGTTTTCAAACACTTTTCCAAATATTTAAAAAAAAAAATAATTATTGATTATTTCAAAGGGTTACTAATGAGACATGATTTGAATATTCTCATGTCTGTGGAAATGTGGGAATAAATGGGTAAATGTTAGTTAATGTGCATTTTAAAGTGAAAATGATTATTTTTCCGCATCGCAGGTAACAGGCAGCAGGTTCAACAAAACGCCGAACAGAAGCCTTATTGAAAGCGTGTAATTAACGGAAGCCATGAATGACAACTGGCAAACAAACACTCACAACATTTGTTCCTAAGCTTCCGTGTTTATGACACATTTTTACAAGGAATTAATGACAACAAGCCCTGGAGTTATAGACAATTAGCGTGAACAGAGCTCGGAGCGATTAGCAGGCCGTAGCGCAGCGCTGTCAGCGTTATGAGGTGCGTGACGGAAAACAGCATGCAGCGCTGAGGGCAGGAGCAGTCAGGGGTCAGACGCACCAACCACACGCTGACCACTGCACATCTGTCTGAACACACACGACACACACAGTAAGAGCTCAGCTGCATGGGTTTGATATGAATGTGTGCAGTAATGCTCAACTGTCACAGCACACCAGACCATCACACTTGTAGGTCAGATATACTAAAATGATGTTCATTCTTCATTATTAATTATCATGTTAAATTTGTTTAACAAGCATTGCATGTGACCTTAAACCACCTCAGTGTCAGACTCCCTTAGTTTCAATACTGATTTACTCCAATAGTTGCTTAGGTCAGAGCTTTTATTAGTTATAATAGTTACAATATATTTTGACAGAATACAACATTTGAGCTGTTTAATGTAATGACACAGAATAGCTGAACTATATAGCCGTTTTGGGGAAGAACAGTTTTATTCTCATGAAGATGTCGATCATATTTCAGATGCACAGACCATCAGATTTTGACTAAAATCTGCAATGAGTTGAAGCAGTTTATCAACAAATACATTTCTCATAACTTGACATTACTTTTAGTATGCAAGCCCATTTCCACTGCTGAATTAAGAAAAAAAAAAGGTTATTGCAACTTTAATCTCACAATTCAGACTTTTTTTTCTCAGAATTGCGAGACATAAAGCCATAACTCTGAAAAACGAGCTCACACTTCTGAGAAATACAGTCAGAATTGCAAGATAAAAAACGTGCAATTCTGACTTTTTCTCACAAAAGCGAGTCCATATCTCACAATTCTGTCTCAAGAGATGACTGTAAGATCAAATTTAGGATGGTTTCTGCACAACATTTTATAAATGAGGCCCATGAAGTCTGAATTACGAGATACAAAACTCAAATTTCTGACTTTTCTTCTCACAAATGTTTGTTTATATCTCACTATTATGACTTTTTTCTTGCAATTATGACTTTTTTCTCAGAACTGTAAGATGTAAACTCTTCACTGTAAGAAATAAAGTCAGAATTGTAAGATACAGTAATTCGCATTTTTCATTTTTTTTTTTCTCAGAATTGCATGATATAAACTCGGGAGATGATCGTAAGATTAAATTTAGGATGGTTTCCATGCAACATTTTATAAATGAGGCCCATGAAGTCTGAATTACGAGATATAAGATAAAAACTCTCAATTCTGACTTTTCTTCTCACAAATGCTTTATTTAATGCAAAATTTGTTTATATCTCACAATTGTGACTTTTTCCTCAGAATTGTTAGTTATAGTTATAAAGTTAGAATTGTGAGATTTAAACGCACCATTGTGAGTTATAAAGTCTCATTTGCAGACTGCTGGCCACACACATCTCTCAAACACTCTCTGTTTTCTTTGTTCTTTCAAATATTGAATGGTCACAGTCGTGGCCTAATGGTTAGAGAATCAGACTTATAACCCAAACATCACGGGTTTGAGATTTGGTACCAGCGGTGCTCTCTTACTTTAAATAGTTCTAATTAACGGTCATGACATTTTTTACTCTATTATTCACCAGTGTTGGGTAAGTCACTTTTAAAAGTAATGCGTTACAATATTGAGTTACCCCCTAAAGTAATATAAATCATTGTGTATAAGTAACTATTTACATTACTTAGGAAAGTAATGCGTTACGTTACTTTTGCGTTACTTTTTAAATCTGGGCAGGGCTTGATTGTTTGTGTTTAATATAAAAAGTTCTGTTTTTGTCAAATGTAAAAGCCTTTTCACACCAAAAGCCAGAAAAGTAAATTGACGTCTGTACAGTAGAACGCAGAAGAAAAAATGTGAACTCTTCAGCAATAAAAAAGATTATCTTGAGTAATTTTTGCTTATTAGTGTGGATGAATTGGATCATCGAAGATCGGCAGCAAAGACATCGGTTAATAAAATGGGATTAAATACAAAAAGGATATTTGTATTATTGAACATATTTAATTATTGCAGGTTTCAGTGTTTTTATTCATTTTGAGGAATACTGTATCTGTTTTTTAGTGAGTGAGATGAATTAATGCATGTTCACATTTATTCTAGAACTAAAGTAACATCTTACAATTTCTCTGGGGACAGCTTTTAATCAATAAATGAGGGGAAAAGTAACCCCCAACACTGATTATTCACTACTGTAATATGTAGAACATAATGTATTATCTACTATAATATGTAAAATGACCACTGGAGATCCAGGGCCTCTCAGTGAATATGGGACAAAAATCACCACTTGTGCCACATTTTTCCCCAGGTTTTCCTGGAAAATTCTCAGTTTTGGTTGAAGTACGTCTTTATTTCTCGGACTTTTCTTAAGTGACAGGATGTGTTAATATCACTGCACTGATTTGGTAAGTTCTGTGCAAGCCAGTTTCGTTCACTGACGTGGGTGTCCTGCAGAAAGCCGTTCCTGTATCTAGAGCTCCTGGGTTCTTCTGAATCAGGCTTTTGTTTATTTTGCTGATCTGAATCTTCAGCTCCAGAGCTTCGGCCCTCATGCTGTTGCCATAGGAACGCACTCCTGGCCGCCCGTGGACAAGTGTTTGCTTTGGCACTGAATCAGAGGTTGAGGGCGCTGGCGTGGGATGAGGGATGTGATAGGGAATGTCTTGAGACATGTGCAGTTAAAAAGAGAGCCAAACAAGAAAAAGAGTGTTTAGAGACTTCCTGGGAGCTGGGGGAGGATCTCAAGGGCTTTTCTGTCACGGTTACTGACCCTGAAACACTGGTCTTTGGCTGGCTCTTTCTATAATAAGCACTTTCCATCAACAGCTATGCCAACACATTACCTGTGCTGTTACTTTGAAAAGAAAGAAACACTGTTTTTGCTGAGATGCTGCATCTCTGACAAGTCAAACTGGTCACAGGTCATCTGACACTAAATCAACTATCACACACTCAAACACCATAATGCTAGTCCTTCACTCCCTTTGGAAAAACCTCTGGTATAGTTTGGCAGATATTAACTATTTTTTTTGTTTGCAGTGTTTGCTTTTGGTCTGGAAGCCATAGAATTTGGTAAAAAGGCACACTCCTAAACCACAGCCTCAACTTGTACCATGGCAATGTGCGATCTCTTTTTCCCACTAGCACCAGTCCAAATTTGCTTCTATGCATATAATTAGGACCCTATTGGAATTACTCAGTGTATTCGTCTACTCCTAAATTAATTGTATTTTTGAGGCCATAAAACATGCTTGAAAACTCAGGATATTTTACACACCAGAAGTGGTAAAAATGTACATCTGATATGGGTTTCAGAAGTGGGCATGTCAAAATGGCTCAATAGCACCACCCATTAAGTGCCCCTCGAGCCTCATTGACTATTTACTGCATCCTCTTGCATTTTTATACATAAAAAGATGTGATTTTTGCCATCTTCCCAGAAACAAAAAAAATTGCATCCATCCGTCTATCCTCCTCTGTAGGGGTCTTAGGGATGCTGGAGATGTCTCAGTCAATCACAGCACATCACCATTTTAAACCAGCTCATGAACTTAAACTAGATAAAACCAGCAAAGAGATCAACAGAGATGTCTCTCCACATGTGAGGGAAAAGTAAAACCACATTTGGATGACATGCAACTGCAGTGTGAATTTAGACTTGTAGCATTTCTCTTTTAATTCTAGACAGCTGTTGTCTTGAGAAAAAGAAAATCTTTGCTCTGACCATTTCAATTTGGTGCATTGCTTCAGAAACCTTACTGCAGATATGTTGACACCTCTGCTGATGGGATCCTAGCAGGCACCCCTCTTCCTCTCCAATAATGAATATCCTTTGAGTTGTCTCTATGGACGTGGATCACTGTTACTTCCATGGTCTCAAATCACATCCTAATGGTGTCTACCGCCATGCATCTTACACTATTTGGGAGCCAGCTGATGGAAAACATCCTCTTCGGTCTCTTGACATTTGTGTGCTGTTGCAGAAATGTTTCAACGGCGGGGCAAAACAGGGGCCCAGCAATTCTGCCTCCCAGATGATCAACAGATGATTCCTCCTGCTGTTGACCTCTGCTTCCTGTAGAGCAACAGAACGGATATCAAAACCACACGGGCCGCATGGCAGTTGCATGTCTGGAAACCAGCCCTTGAGGCCAGAACCTTATTTGCAAACTTCCTCTACTTTCAGGTGGCCTCAGGAGGTCAGAGGACGACACCCTGCTGAGGTGGTGTGTCCAGCAAGGCCTAGGATGAAATAATGCGACAGTTGATGCACCTTTTGATCATTGAAGGAAACACAAAAGAACTGAAAGCAGAAGTAGGCATGAGCATCAAAAAAGCAATTGGGAGGAAGTGTCCAAGCCCAAAGGAGTGTCCAAGCCCAAATAAAGAGAGAGAAGCCAGATGTGAATGGGAAATGCTTATGGAGATGTCTGGAGGATGCTGCGATGTAGGGTGGGAGCTATACAAACAATTAAAACTGTGCTCTACGATAGTGATGTTAGTTAGTCAGTCAGTCAACAAGACTTCCTGAGGTGACATTGTACAGAGACTAGTCTAGGTCGTTATAGACAAGTTACTTTCAAAGTGGTAAGACACATTCACACAAACCAAACCCGTTCTCCTGTGAGCTCATTAGCACCCGTATGGATTTCCCTTAGGTTACCAAGAGGTGTCCTCAATTGGGACTCTGCATTGTGTGGAAGCGGATCTCTGGCAGAATATGTCGGCGCCTTTGCCACATGTGTTCCCTTAGAGCGAGGCTCCATGAATTAAACATGATGTCTTAATAAAACAAGCTAGGCCACATCCACTGGGTTATCTAGCCCAACTTGGGCTCTTTTCCTGAGTGGGATGCTGTATCATGTTCCTGGAGGCCCTGTTTCCTCATCTCCACCCTCATCTTTGTCTAGACCCACTCCAGCCTACATCCATCCCCGAGGGACTGGAGTCCAGATGTGTTTTGCAGCATCTCACGCTTTTTCTGATCTCCCTCTTGAGGAACATGATTGTCTGTGGAGATTGTGTTTCTGTCTTGTCCTTCAGTCCAACAAACATGAAAGACCAGCACTTCTGATGTTTGCAGGAACGAAAGAAGAATAATGGGGCTGATGAAATGACAGCCGCGCTTTCTGCATGCTTGGATAATGCTGCGGGGTCTTTGTTTTGACCTCTATGTCGCGCCTGAGAGGCAGGTCACCGGGGAAGATGAGTTCCCGTGGCTCTCTAGCGAAATGGCATTTGGGATGGAATGTCTCATAGCTCTCCTGGGTTCATGTGGATTTGTGTGGGCTCCTGGCCAAAACAAGGTTCATTGGTGAATGTTTTACAAACATATGCAACAGACAGTAAAACCAGGACTGGTGGCTACAGTGGAGAATGTGAAATGTAAGACCATGAAAAGAAAAGTTCAGTTTGAATGCATCAATAATAAGCTTGTAATTTCAAGGCATGCAGATATGCGAGCATTATCAAAGCTGACCCAATGATCTTTCATGTCCATTATGGAGCTCTTATTAGGTGGCTTACCTGCCAAAGCTATCAATCGTCTCCAAATGGTACAAAATGCGGCAGCTCGTGCTCTTACATTTAACAAAAAATCTGCACATATCACTCCCATCCTCCAACAACTTCACTGGCTTCCTGTATCCAAACCTATTCAGTTCAAACTTTTAATCTTAGTTTATAAGGCCTATCATAGACTTGCACCTCAATATCTTGCAGAGTTAGTGCAACCATACATTCCGGCACGAACTCTTAGATCTAGCAGCGACAACTTGCTTGTTGTGCCCAAGCATAAACTCTCTACAGTGGGTGGTAGGGCCTTTTGTATTATAGGCCCTAAGCTGTGGAATAAGCTGCCCCATAATATTCGGGCTGCCTCCTCTTTCCAGATCTTTAAATCACAACTTAAAACTCATCTATTCACCACATCTAAATAACTCTTTCTCCTCTCTTCCTCTCCTCTCATAAAGTTGCTAGACTATCTGTTGTTATTATCTATGGTTCCTTGTTGTCAACACTTGCTTGTTTGAATGTCCCCTCTGCTTTTCTGATGTATCTTGTTTGTCAATTGTCATTTTTCTTTTTCTTGTATTATTTTGTAAAAGTGACCTTGGGTTCTTGAAAGGCGCTATAAAAATTAAACATATTATTATTATTATTATTATTATTAGTTTTCTCGTCATTCTGAGTTTTAGAAAGCACTCCATTTCATGAGACTGAGCCCAGCATTTCCAGAAAGCAGCTGAGGCCTGTCATCACAGGCTCCTATAAAGTGAGGTTAACCGCACGTAAGGCTGATCACCAGAAACTGCACAAGGTTTTCCAGAGTTGGGAGAGAAAAGGTATCATACCCAGGGTGCTTTTTAAGGGGCAATTTCACTTCAGATGACCTATACTATTTCAAATGCCCTACATGCTTGAATCTATACCATTACTTTGTGCTACTAAAAAGCTCTGACTTTGGACAGACTGATGTAAAATGTTAATAATACTTCAGTGAAGCCTGGAACTACACACAAGCTGGTTTGCCAAAATACAGCTCAAATTGCAGGAACAATCACAGTCTGCTGAGCTTTGGGTCGAATGAAGTTTCCATACCATGTGAAGCATGCAACAAATACAAGGACTGTAGGATGTAATTAATAGTATTCATGTCACGTTATACGCTGCATTGCTTTTAGCAAGTAGGACCTCTGAGGAGACATTTAGTCTTGCACGAAGTTCCTCTGTGTTCAGAAGAAGTGCTGAGATTCTTCATCATCAACTACCAGAAATAATCCTAATGGCAGTGATACGCATAACCGAATAGTGATTATGCTTCTCATTGTACCAGTTTGCCACACTCATATACAGTGACACTGCTTTTATATCTTTTATTGTTTATATTGTTGCCATATACAAAATATACTATATCAATTCTAGTACTATACTATATTATACAAGTATGAGTATCAGTTATTTAAAAAAAACTGCTTTAAGCAATGTGTATTGTGAAAGCTGTTATACAAATATGCATTTCTAAAATACATTTCTAAAATACATCGGTTTCAGGTTAAAAACACTACATTTATTGATCTGTTAATCGCTGGTGTCTGTCTGCAGAGACATTGGCATCTCAAAGGACGGCATTCAGCCACAATGACACTCATTCAGCCAGATTATCCAAATCCGAAAAGATAAAGAGAGATCAAAATAAAGCATGACAACAAATAGAGGCATTTTGTCCGGTCAATGGACACCCACGTACCTTCCGGCCTCCTGAGATGAAGAAGAGACAGACAGCGCTGTTTTTCTTTCATAGTGCCTTTTGAAGCCGTCATTCCATCGGTGCATGTACCAGAAGTCAACAATCAGAGATTTCCTGTACTGTTTCACTGTGGTCTGTCGGTAGATAACAGCGATTGCGCTTGGAGAAAGACCCTGGCAAACTTCAGATGGTTTTCAGCACCCTGGAGTTTGTCTGATTCTGTTAGACCAAGCACTTCCACCCTTGGGCTCTTTATCTTCTTCAGAGGGGAAAATGGGCCTCTAGCACTGCTTTGAGCTCTTGTGCCACTTCATCATTTCTGATCAGTTTGCCCGGTTAGTTCTGTAATACCTGGAGAGAGCTATCTGTTAGCCTCCTCTATTCATTAGCAATGGCAGTTGCTGAGCTGGCACATGCAGCTGTAGTAGTACACCATCTGCATTCTGGCATATTTGTTTTCTTGGAACATAAGAACGTCACAGGTTAGTGAGTTTAATCAGGGTTGGAGCTGAACTCTGCAGCACACTGGCCCTCCAGGGCAAGATCTGAGGAACCGTCTGAGAAATGGGCGACAATCTCATAAATAAAGTGGGGAAATATCCTGAATTACATACCATAAACCACACATTCTCCAAAGACAACGCAGGAATCACCTGCCTAGAGGAAGTTTCCTGAAGTAACTTGACTGTCAATTATTTAAGTCGACATATTGGCCCTGAGGTAAAATGTACATTGACTACAGTTTGCAGTGGATCCTCAGCATGATAACAAAATGCCAAAGGCATTCTTCCCCTTAGTGTGTGCTTTAAACAATCTGTAGACGAAGATGTGATGTTGTGTAGGTAAGTCTCAACCAAAGCAAGGCCACATCAGGTAGGTTTTTGATGGGAATTCTGGATCCCCAACAATAGTGAATGCTCTCCAGATTGTGCTGAACATCTCACTTCTTCAGCTTCTCTGCATCCAGTGCTACCCTCCGGCTGAGCTGGCAAAGACACCATGGCTTGACCTCTCATACTCCCCAGTATGCACTAGATAGAAGTGATATTGAGCATCAACTATAGCCAATGATTTTTTTTTTTTTTTGAATGAGTGTCACTTTGAGACAACTATATAAAGTTGAAGAAAAGACAGTAATTGCCAAGTGGCTCTGAAGCTGTGCATCAACGGGAGTGAAAATACACATTTTATTAAAGCCTCATTATATGTAGTTGCATTGACTATTTGGGATTCCATCTGGAATAAAACCTCTGGAAATACTATTACAGGTGTATTATGAGAATACAGTTATGTGTAAAGGCACTTTCTAATGACTTCTTACCATGGTTTCTTTATTTGCATAATTCTGGAGTGTGAAACCAAACTCAGCAGGTTTTGCTTCCTTACAGGCAGATATCTGACTCCCATGGAAATAAGAAATAGCCACCATGTTGATACACCCTGGAGTGAGTCCTGTCATAACAAATTACCGGTCCATGCCTTTGAATCAGGCGTTTAGGAGAATTCGACATGTCAATCACATGGTGCGGTTGGATGTTTGTATAATGAAGTCCTACTCCGGTGGCCTGGTCACGCTCTAACAATGGCCGAGACCCAACGGACTCCAAAACACACAAACTCAAGTGGAGGAATGTGTCTCCTGTCACCGAGGGCTTCCTCCAGAACAGCGGCGTGGACTGTGAGGAGCTGTGCTATTTCATTACAGTTTGCGCTTCCTCTCTGCGCCCCTCTCCCAGATTAATAAGCTTACCTTTTCAGTCAAAATAAGAATATGAACCTCTGTTTTCTTTGCTCTAATTAGCCCTTAATTAATATTGTCAGTGCAGCACGAGGCCTCACGTCAGGCTGGGCGATGTGAAGAGACAGGCTGTGTGGAAAGAAATGTTGGGAAACACTGCAAAGACCCAAACACAGAATGAAAGCCTGAAGGAGGGTTTAGAAATGGAGTCACCCAAACAAAATCATATCGTCTTGCAGTATTGCAATGAAGAATTCCAGGAAAGAGAAGAGAAACGACACACAGTGTCGGTCAAAAGTTAAAGACACAGTTCTCACTCTTGACCAAGAGCTACTGAGTTTCAAAAGGAAATAAATTCATTTGAAACTGACATTATTGAACTGCCAAAAATAAATATACAAATAGACCACTTCATTGCTTGCAAACAGTGATGACGTTTTTTGTGGTTGCAGAAAATGACGGTTTTCAAGTAGCAGTCTGTGGAGTCATGGATTAAAAGAATAAAAAAGGTGCATTTGCATTTGCATGTAAACTGGCATTTGTGAAAAAAAAAAAAGTCAGAATTGTGAAATAAAATAAATTAAAATACTATTACGTCATGCTGTAACTGTAGCGCTAATACAATGCGTCCTCTATAAACAGCATATGTGAATATTATGTATACCTATTGTTTAAATCAAATGCTTTAAAAGTATAGTATCCATAGTATCCGTATCCGCTTACATCTGCATTTTAACTTCAAATGGCGCCGTTGATGACAATATTCTATAAAAATGTGCAATCTGATTCTGATTTCAAAAGGCACAACTATTGTCTTTTTTTTTCAGCTGCAGATGACATAACTGTGACATCTACTACGGATTGGTCTTTAAAAAATCTTCACATTCTTGAAGCAAAACAAAATTACTTAAGATACAAGGTCCTGTTTTCTGAAAACTTCACGAAGATTTAGTTCGTTTTTGCTAAAGCCAAGACAAAACTTCATTCATTTTGCATCTTGATTTAAGAATGTTTAGATATTTGCAATGTGAAACGACACAAATACTAAGTAAAAATAGTTTTTGCAGTGTATGCACTGCAGTGATGTACCATTCCTATAGCATTTCTGTAGTCAGTAGTAAACTTTTTCATTAAGGTGCAATATTTGGCTCCTTGAATTGATTTCCAGGGGCATTTTTTACATTCGTGAGGGCAATTTTTATAATCACCTTATTATAATCACCATACTATGTTGTCTTGAATGTCAAATGCTTAAATTTACCCGATTACTTTCAGCATCTGATTGTCCAATGTATTCCTAAATTCATCAATAGCGTGTTTGATTAGTTATAAGGTGCAAACGCTGGACAAAACAGCATGTAAAAGCAATCTGATGCAGTGTGAGCTGATCTAAAAGTAATTCCTCAAATGGACATTTTTAATTTATTTTCATATTTCTTTTTAATCATGACAGCTGGTATACATCACTTAACAGGGGCATTTGTTGTCCATTTCTCTTGAATTTAAAGGGGCATTTTTGTTAATTTTGCTGGCATTTTTCCAAACATTCAAAGCAATCAGAGCATAAGCATATTAGTAGCTAGTGTATTCCATTTAAATCTTGGCCCAATATCTAATTTAGCACATTAAAATGAGCATTGCAACTGTCTTGTAACAACTATAATAAGCTTTAATAAGTCATTTAACCCAAACTACCACAAAGTTAAAAGCTATATGGGTAATTTGCAACCTCATTCAAGAGAGCATTTGATCGCACAGATATCTGTACAATCGTCGGTGTTTCTCGTTTTTTTTTTTCAGTGGTCTGCATGAACACACTGGTTTACCAGCAAACAACTTCAATCTTAGATTCAATCTTGTCAAGTACCTATCAGCGTTCACCATGTTGCGTTTTATTCTTGACCTCGTAGATCACAGTGAAACAAATTTAGCAAAAAGGATTTTTTGTCAAAGGCATAAATACTTCCCTTTTGACCTGTGAACGAGGGAGGTGTTCTGTTGCCACCTCGTAGCCTAATTTCCAGACACGCAAACCCCAAGTGCTGTGTGGTGAAATGACACTTTGTCCTGCCATGTGTGGCCACACGGAGAGGAAGAAACCCTGTCCCTCCAGAGGTGGCTGCCGCTGGTGATGTCAGTGTTTTCCAGTGCTGGCTAATGTGCTTCACACAGGCTTTCTCAGCGCTGGGCTGAACTCACACACCTCGGGTCTGACGGCCTGACGTTAACACGCTGTTAAACGTAACGGTCCGCACAATGCTGCGAGCTGATTAAAGAATCGGAGCATGCAAACAATAACAAGCAGCAGTCTTTCCCAAAGCAGTCAACATTTCAAATGCATTAAACTGTCGGTGCTGATGGTGGCCCTGGAAATCTGCTGGTGTAAATGCCTCTTAAAGGCAGCGCGTCTGGGGTTATGTTTGCCGTTTACATGTTTATCAGCTCCGGCGAACCACCACCTCTGCAGGTCACCGCTCGTAGCCCGAAGGCCTCTTAACACCTAGTTTTTCCCCGTTATAACTGTGTCTGCCAATGGCCTAATTATTGCAAGAAATTCAAGCAGCCACTATAATGGCCTGTGGTTTGTTTATTTGAAATGATGAATGTTTTATTTTATTCTGCGCCTCAGGCTCAACAGGAATATTGTTCTCAAGAAATGACGCAAGTTGCAATGTTTACTCACATGTTTGTGCCGTTGAAGACGCAATTAAACTACTCTCTTCGATTACCAGAAACAGGATTAGGTTGTGGATGTGGGGAATTCAGAATAATGCAGGTTTGTTTAATGCATCAGTTGTGACCCTGGAGCACTAAGCCAGTCTTAAGTAGCACGGGTTTATTTGTAGCAATAGCCAAACAATACACTGTATGGGTCAGAATGATCAATTTTTCTTTTTAAAAATATATTAAGATCATGTTCCATGAAGATATTTTGTACAATTAGTACTGTAAAAATAATATGCATTGCTAAGAACTTAATTTGGACAACTTTATGTCAGGATTATGTCTGTGTTTTGTTCTGTTTTTTCCCCCCTCTGTTTCTAGTTTAAATGGTTTAGTCCTTGTCTTCCCCTCTAGTTTTGTTTCCATTTGGTTTGTTCTTGCCCATATTTGTATTTCCCCCTTGTTATCTTGTTATCTCGTTTGTAACCACGCCTTTGTGTATTTAAGGTTCTGTGTTTGCACTCCCCATTTGTCTGTCGATGAAGTTGCTTTGTGTGTTTTCTGTCCCTGGATTTCTGTTTTAGTTTCTTTAATAAATAAGTGTTTGTTTTGTACTTTTGTTTCCCGGCGTCTCTCTGCATTTCCACCAATCCACCTCCCGCACAGCTGTGACACTTTAAAGGCAATTTTCTCAATGTTTTTTTTTGCACCCTCAGATTTCAGATTTTCAAATAGTTGTATCTCAGCCAAATATTGTCCTATCCTAACAAACCATACATCAATGGAAAGCTCATGTATTCCACAAAAACTGACGCTTATGACCAGTGTTTGGGGAAAGTTGCTTTTAAAAGTAATGCATAACAATATTGAGTTACTCCCTAAAAAAGTAACTGATTACGATACTTAGTTACTTTTTATGGAAAGTAATGCGTTACGTTACTTTTGCGTTACTTTTTAAATCTGGGCAGGGCTTGCTTGTTTGTTTTTTAATATAAAAAGTTGTATTTTTGTCGAATGTAAAAGCCCTTTCACACCAAAAGCTTCAGGCTTAGAGAAAAGTGAATCTCCGTCTGTACAGTAGACCGCAGAAGAACAAATGTCAACTCTTCAGCAATAAAAATAAATGTTAGATTATCTTGAGTAATTTGTGTTTATTAGTATGGATGAATTGGATCATCGAAGGTCGGCAGCAAAGACATCGGTTAATGAAATGGTTTTAAATACATGAAGGATATTTGTATTATTTAACATATTTAATTATTGCAGATTTGCGTTGAATTGAACTGGTTTTATTCATTTTGAGGAATACTGTATCTGTTTTTTTAGTAAGTGAGATTATTTTTGTGCATGTTCACATTTATTCTAGAACTAAAGTAACATCTTACTCACAATTTCTCTCAACATGGGGACAGGAGAGCTTTTAATCAAATAATTGGGGGGGGGGGAAGTAACTGGCATTACTTATTTGAAAAAGTAACTCAGATATTTTCTTGTCAATAAAAAGTAATGCCTTACTTTACTAGTACTTGAAAAAAGTAATATTGTTACGTAACTTACGTAACTTTTAATGCGTTACCCCCAACACTGCTTTTGACTGATTTTGTGGTGCAGGGTCACATTTTGTCAAGGGTTTCTATACTAGCACCTAACGTTGTAGTCATGACATGCCAAGGACATGAGTGGTTTGTAATATTTGTATTATGTTATGTCATTTTATAAAAGCAGTAAGGTGCTCTGGAGTGTGAGTCATGTCTAACAACAGTCTAACAACAACAGGGTATCATGAAGAGGCTGAATGTCCAAGTGTGCAAACGGATCAGTTATTCCCCCAAGGCTGACTATACTCGTTCTGTGTGGATAACAATTACAGAAAGCGATTTAATCTGTTTTCCACTTTGACCTTTATCCATGAAATGTGTCCAGTTTTGGGACAGACAACACGAGACTAGAGCAGCCTTTTGGCCCACTGAACAGATGGAAACAGCCAATCTTCTCAATCGTGTCCATGTCGTCTGTGCTGAATTTCCAGTCAGAAGGACTTAGGTCTTTGCCAACCTAAATGGTGAGTCTGCATGCACTGAACATGCAGCTGGGTTTGCTCCAAACAGGTTCTGGGCCACAGTCCAGCACAGGGTTGAGGAATAAGGAAATGGTGTGCATGAACGCCAGCTCTATTTACCCATGCCTCGTTGTCTGATTGGCCCTGGTGAGACGCGTGGCCAAGCTAAACAGTCACCCTTTTGCGTCTTTAATGCAGTGCCATCATGAACGATATGGGTTTGGCACTATTGTAACTCTGCCATCAGTCTTATTGGTGTGTCATCTAAAGTGTGCATATTTTACAACCATTTTTTCTCACTTTTAATGTCAGTCGTTATATTCACTGTGGAAATCAACTTGATGTTTTCAATCTCCTTTGCAAAACACTGCACAACTTAGCCACCTCTATAACTGGTTTAAAAATGAAACCGAACCAATTTATTGGCGTAGAGGCGTGACTTGTTGTAACTTATGTGTTGACAGGATTACTGTGTGCGCGGGCCACTGAAAGATTGGGTGTGTTCAGCTGAGAATACACATGACCCCTGTAAAAGCCGCACTGGCTACTAGTAGGCTTTTCCTGTCAGAATATGTTGGCAAAATTAATCTCCAGGGTGCGGGACGAAAACCCCCTGTTCAGCCTCCAGGGTCAAGCAATGAATTCATTAGCTGCTATTGCTCTGGACTGCTGTCCATTATACAAAGCACTAATGGATAAAAGGTCCCTTGGAGCAAATGAAGTGAAAAACATACACCGTTTAAAATAATAGATACACTGAAACAAGACCTAATTGTTCTGCTTACCTTTAAATGAATCATTTTCCAGTTGTGCTTTCTTGGAGCTGAAGCATGACTAACTATCTTGACTACCAATTATTCCTGCATTCTAGCATCAGAGATTCTTTGTTATTTTAAGGTTGCTGAGAGGCAGATCTGACAACGGGACCTTTGCAGCAGGTGTGCAGTAAATGAAATTTTGCCCTGTTATCCCAGTGCAGACATCAGGCATTTACAGGGTTGCTAAAGCATCAAACTTCCCTTTCAAAGTGAGAGCCAGACTCTTTAAAGCAATCTAGGTTTCTTAAGCAATTCTTTAGTGTGTATAAATTTGATTTGGTGCCGTTAGTCTAGTTGGCAAGTGAGCCGACATATAACGGCATTGCGTTATGGGCGTCCCGAGTTCAAATCCCAGCTCAAGGACCTTTCCCGATCAAGCCCACTTCCCTTCATGTCTGCATCCAACCTGGTTTCATGACGAAAACGTATCTCTGGGAACTTTTTAGCAACACACAAAATACCTAAGTACATGTACTTTTCGTGACATATTGTAAATGTCCACTGGGTGGCGCTAACAGAGCATTAATTTTTTTGTCCCCTAGAACAGATGAATGTTTTTTCAATCTCTCATTTTCAGCTCTTTCAGAGTCAGTCATGTTTTTCACGGGATTCATACCCAAGGACTCTACATCCTAAAGGCCTTTTCACACTAAGCGTGATGTGAAAACGTCAAGTCAAGTCAAGTCAAGTCAAGTCACCTTTATTTATATAGCGCTTTTAACAATACAGATTGTGTTAAAGCAACTTCACAGTATATAAACAGGACAATAGTGTGTAAGTAATGCATTATTGTAAATAATCAATTTTCAGTTAAAGGCAGTTCATCAATGAATTCAGTGATATCATAGTCAGCTCAGTTCAAATAGTATACGATATCGCTGGAAAGTGTCCCCAACTAAGCAAGCCAGAGGGGACAGCGGCAAGGAACCAAAACTCCACAGGTGACGGAGATGGAGAAAAAAACCTTGGGAGAAACCAGGCTCAGTCGGGGGACCAGTTCTCCTCTGGCCAGACCAAACCAGCAGTTTGTACCAATGTCCGATTGTAGAGAACTCATCAGGTTCCTGTGGTGTAGCACCGATGGCCGTCAAGGTTTGCGAGGTCTTTAGTGATGCTCCGTCTCTGGAGCTCATCTGGTTGACATCCACGGCTATTGAAGTCATCTCCAGGAGGTGATCCATGATCTAAGCTGGGTACGGACTGGATCCGGGGGACTGCAGTGACCATCTGATCCGGATACAGGCTGGGTCTGGTGGCTACCGTGACCTCGGAATAAGAATGAAATAGACTAATATTAGCATAGATGCCATTCTTTTTACGATGCAACGAGTGCATCAGATGTAATGGGAGGTGTTTTCGGTTCCGGTTGACCTAATTAATGCAGCCTAACAATCCTTTAACGGATTTGAATTATAGGAATGTGTTAATGATTTTATGTGTAAGCCAGGTTAAAGAGATGTGTCTTTAATCTAGATTTAAACTGACAGAGTGTGTCCGCCTCCCGAACAGTGTTAGGTAGATTGTTCCAGAGTTTAGGCGCTAGATAAGAAAATGATCTGCCGCCGGCAGTTGATTTTGATATTCTAGGTATTATCAAATTGCCAGAATTTTGAAAACGCAGCGGACGTGAGGGACTATAATGCGATAGAAGCTCGCTCAAATACTGAGGAGCTAAACCATTGAGGGCTTTATAAGAATCGTGAGGCGATTCGCTGAAAAATGGTGCTTTCACACCGAGCACCAACCGAATGTTTGCCTTCTGCTAATTTATGCCTGCACGCTAGGTGGCAATCAACCAACAATGCAGTTTTTCTCAGATATGTATCTTATATATCAATTTAATTTGACATCCATTGAGTGCTTGTAACAACTTCTAATTGTAATTGTAATCTGCAGTTGACTTTCATTCTCTAATAGGCAGACATGCACTCTTTGTATGTTTAATAACGCCACACTGCTTATTATCATAAACATCCTTTATTGTTATAAAAATACCATGAGCTGCATACAAAACAGATACAGAAAACAAATTCTGTATGCTTTCTTATTTAATGTGTAGAAAAATGTAAAAAAAAAAAATTAAAACAGAAGATCTGGTAGCACTTTAGAATAGATAACACTTATTCACTATTAACTACGACTTTTCCCTCAATAAATTCCTAATTGGCTGCTTATTAATAGTTAGTGCGGTAGTTGTGAAGTTCAGGTATTGGGTAGGATTAGGGATGTAGAATAAGGTCATGTAGAATAAGGCATTAATATGAGCTTAATTAGTACTAATAAGTGGCTAATATTCTATTAATATGCATGCTAATAAATCTAGTTAAGAGACAGTAAAATAAAGTGTTACCGAAGATCTAGAAAGTGAACACGCTCTGACTCATATAACACTGGTGCACATGGAAGAAAATGGATATTATTCTCCTCCAGATCACATAATTCAGTGGGGAATTAATAGAAATTATAATAAGAACATGTGAGAATTACCATCTGTTCTCAGATGCGATGATAACAAGAGCGCATTCTCTTCTCTCTGGGAATACTCCTCCTATGTGTTTGTTTACATTGGTTTTCAAACCAGCGCCACCACTCTCAGCCTTTTGAGCAACAGCAGCTGCTCCAGGCACGTGATGTAATGCTCAACTCTTATTGGATGGCCGTGTTTTCGCTTTGCGAAACTGAAAAGATTCAACGGACTGGTTGTTACAAAAACATTTGCTTTTTCGGTGCGTGAATGTTTGTGAAAGGCCTTAAGTCCAATTCCGTGCCAGCTGAGCTACCGACCATGCTTGTTACGTACATATGGAGCTGTAATCATAACTGTGTATGAAAATGATGATTACAAGTGCTTGATGTTTTACCGCCTCTATTGTTCATTTCGGTTGGAAACTGCAGTGATATGTACTTATTGGTAGGTATTTTATGCCTTGCAAAAAAGTTCCCAGAGGTACGTTTTTGTCATCAGACCAGGTAGGTTGTATTATAATAAAGGCAAAACTACTGAAATGTAAAATTGACTTAGAGACACTCTGTCCATCAAGAAGTGTACATTCATATCTCTTGTGTCAGACCACACAGGGCTGCTCTTGGTGGTGTGGTCTTGCAAATATGCACTTAACCACACTGAGTGCTGTTCCTTTACTGCCTAGCGTGCTGAAGGAGTCCACCGAGACCACCTTATTCAGTCAATCAACCTCACTGTACATTGTTGCATATCCACTATATGAGTTGTCATCTCATAGCTTGATTAGATTGTGTCTTGTTACGAGGCAGTTAGTGAAGTGATGTAATTCATCTCAGTGTGGTTCTCTTAGAGTGGGCACTGTAAATATCTAAATCATGCTTCATCCCTTACACCGCTTCATTTTAAGTGACTGGAAAAAGTGAGTGTGACTCTCTCCGACAGGATTAGGTATTGAAAAGTGTGTGGTACGGTCAGAGATGAATGCCACCATGGTATCTCCCTACCTGAGATTTACAACCAAGTGTGTGGAACAGACTGCTCTGGGCAGACCTCTAAACCGCTTTTAATCAGACTTACACAAGTTTTAATTTCAACATCTGACAGACTCTTACATACCCAGTGACCACCAATAAATAAACAAGCTCCTTTTTACTATCGGAAAGGTCTAGGAGAAGGAACCAAAATATTTCCTGTGGTGGCTGACTAGCTTCAAGTTTGTCTTGGAACATTCCGCCACCATGTAGATTTACATTTTTGCCAATGTGTAAGATGTCAACGTTTTATAATTCTTCTGTATTCACAGTGGACACATTCAGTATATGAGAAAACAGAGTGCTGGAGATGAACATCCATGCACACAAGTGTATTTTATGGCCATTGGTGGTAAAAGTAAAACAGTTAGAAGTTGAAGTATGAACATCAAATGCGGGCCTAAGACAGAGCCTTGAGGCACTTCATACAACATCTGTCCGAATATTGTAAAAACGTGCATGTTTTAATGATATTTTGTGCATTTGGTTATCTGCTGAAGGATGTTTATCTTTCCCACGTCTCTGTTCACTAATTTGTCCGATTAACTCTTTCCCCAACAGGAATTTTTAAGAAGCACCAACATCTTTTAGCAAATTCACAATGCGTAAGCAATGCTTCTTTTCTTAGTTTCTGCTGCTTCTTCACTTGTTTTTAGATCTAGAGATGTATGATTTTAGAAGATGTGTAGTAGTGCCCCCCCTGCCATATAACAGTAAAGGCATTGCTGAAAAATTTCATTCTGGAAAGAATTAAGAACGCTGCATGTGAGTCTAACAATAATTGCATTAACCCAGAAGCGACACCTTCCACTGACACTGTCTAGATGTCAAAAAAAACAAAAAATCCCTACTGATGAATCATGATGAAGCACTACACATGCAACATTTCATGCTGGTTAAATTACTTGTTTGTAATTCTTTCTTGAAGCATTGTAATCAGGTTGGGACCAGTGATCTGTTAAATGTCAGCAATCGTGGAAATGAAACAGAATTGAAAAGGCATGATAGATAGATGAAGTATTATAATTTGAGGTAGACTCAAGAGGGAAAACGTAGAGCTCAGAGCTCAAACTCAAGCTCCGCTCGAACCCAAACCCAGACGTGCCAACAGCAACAGGACTAAATGTCAGTGCAAGGCAAGCTTTGATAAGCCAATCTGTGTCAAAGCTTCCAAGAATAACAAGCAGACTGCTGGTATATGTTATTTTTAAACATGGAAGTAGGAATGGCTGTTCTCTACGCTGGAAAAATAGTCCTTGTAATATCAATATTGCATGTGTCGCTCTGCCTTTCCTTTTCTAGGAGTCTTTGGAAATTAGAGTTTACCTTTCATTATGTTTGTACAGGATTGTATTACATACGCAATAAAACACCTCTAAACCTACTCCAATAAAATATGAAATTCTTGAGCGTCTGCTGGCTGTGGCGAGTCTCTTTCTGAAGGATGGACTGTGCTTTGCGTGCCAGCGCTGGAACATGCATTCATGGATCTCGAAACTGGCCTGTCTGGTCAGTCTGAATTGAGACGTTAGCTCAGTTTCTGTTCGGTTGTTAGCTGCTTAACTCTTGGTTTTGTAGATTTTGTTTTATTAAACACGGTTCAGTGAACTACACCGCAAGAAAAATGCTTTTCTTACTTGTTTCCAGCCAAAATATCTAAAAAGTCTTAAATCAAGAAGGATTTTCTAGACGAGTAAAAATTATATGTAAAAAAACAAGTCTAAATTAATTCTGTTTTTGCTTGAAACAAGCAAAATAATCTGCCAATGGGGTAAGCAAAATAATCTTGTTTTCTGTTTGAAATAAGATTTTTTTTTTTGCTTTGAGGACAACCATGATCCTTTTTTATGGCCACCAAAAACCTGTGCATAGCCTACAGATATTTCTGACCATTCTTGTGATTTTGATTGTTTTTAATATAGTTATATATGTGACCCTGGAGCACAAAACCAGTCTTAAGTCGCTGGGGTATATTTGTAGCAATAGCCAAAAATACATTGCATGGGTCAAAATTTTAGATTTTTCTTTTATGCCAAAAATCATTCAGAAATTAAGTAAAGATCATGTTCCATGAAGATTTTTTGTAAAATTACTACTGTAAACATATCAAAATGTAATTTTTGATTAGTAATATGCATTGTTAAGAACCTAATTTGGACAACTTTAAAGGTGATTTTCTCAGTCTTTTTGATTTTTTTGCATCCTCAGATTTCTGATTTCAAATAGATGTATCTCAGCCAAATATTGTCCTATCCTAACAAACCATACGCCAATAGAAAGCTTATTTATTGAGCTTTCATATGATGTATAAATCTCAGTTTTGTCAAATTTAACCTTATAGTTATATAGTTATACTTTGATGTGGGAACATTGTAAAGTTAGTAAAAATAGCTAAATAAATGCAGTCTTTACTGTAATTTCTGAACAATTTAATGCCTACTTTGGTAATAAAATATTGTTTCTAAAACAGTAAACATTCAATAGTGATTCTAAATTTGTCAAATGTAGTGCATATATTTTTAGGTCCTATAATCGACTGACTGGCACACATGAGGGCTTTTGAAGGGCCAAAGAGCTTCAGCTACTATTGAAATATATGTGTGTAGCAGGCACAGAAAAAAAAAACTAATTTAAGGATTTTCTAAATCCAGGAGTCTTTTACAGAAGCTTTTCATATCGTGGTCATAATTTAGCTCTCTGGCAGAGTGAATTAGGATACTGAAGTCAGTTTTGCTTTCCAACTCTGAATTGAATGATGAGCGCTAAAAGCAGACAAGGCAACGCTTCATAGCTCATTGCTTTTCAGCACTAGCATCTCTTACGTTAAATCATTTGCAACAGATGTGCTCAAATACTCCCGTCCCGACTGAAAAGAGACTTTCTGAGATGGTTTAAGCCATGCTTTTCCAGAAGTGTTCTCTATATTTACCTTTGCATACCATATATTTTTAGCAAAGTTTTCTTCTACAACATTTCGTTTTGTAATCCGTTTTTTTTTTTTATAGGGGTGAGTGGTATGACCAGTATTATTGTTATGAGTTATTGTGTGAGTGTGTGTCATCCTGTGATCGACTGGCCATGCATCCAGAGGGTTTTTCTGCTTTTGGCCAGAGACTAAATCCTACCAATCCTACCTACTAAATACTAAATCCCACTTTACGCTGCAAAAAATGCTTTTCTTACTTAGATTTTTTGTTTTGTTTCAAGCCAAAATATCTACAAAATCTTATATCTAGAAGGATTTTCTAGACCAGTAAACATTGTTGTCTTGTTTTTTTAGAAAAAATAAGTTCAAATGAAGTGAGTTTTTGCTTGAAACAAGCTAAATAATCTGACAATGGGGTAAGAAATATAATCTTATTTCAAGCAGACAACTAGATTATTTTGCTGACCCCACTGACATATAATTTAGCTTTTTTTTTAAGCAAAAACTCCCTTAATAACTTTGCTTGAATATATATTGTATGCAAAGGCAGGGGCGTAGCACCAAATGTTGGGCCCCGGTCACACAACCAAGCGGGTGGGCCCCTCACAACACCTCATAAAACACCCAAGACTGATTAATTTTTTACAATTATTTATTTTTTATTTATTTTTAGTCTATTTTTAGAGGGTCAAAAAGAAACTATTAACATAGCAAGATATTAATATAATATTAACATTTACATATTACACATAAACTTCATAAACACTTTCAGTCAAGCAATCCCAAACATAAAGTGCTAAACAAAAAGTAAAAACTTGGACATTAGATCCTTGACACAAGAGAATTTATAGCATTAAGCTGCAGTATACTTAAATAAAGTGTATTTTAGTATATTTTTTACCTGGGGAATTACCACACTCAAAATCAATTTAAGTGTTAGTGCTAATAATGCACTCATATTATGTGTACTTAAGTACAAATTGTGAGAAAATGTACCTCTGCTACAATACATTACTAATAGATTTTTAATAAAATCAATTTAATGTAACTTAAAATTACCACACTCAAAATCAATATAAGTTTTAGTGCTAAAAATGCATTCATATTAAGTGTACTTAAGTACAAATTGTGAGAAAATGTACTTCTGCTACAATACATTACTAATAGATTTTTTATATATTAACTTAATTTAAATTTCGGATTAGTATGTAAACAGTCTACTAAAAACCAATTAATGTTTAAAGCATTTAAAGCAAACTTTTGAAAAACACACTAATAAAACTCTTTTGTAAGTTTTTTTTTTCTGTAGTATACTTTATTTTAGTACATTAAAAATGTAAGTATCACTGGTGTTTAGTATACTTTTTTCAAGTGTACTAAAGTCCTACTGAAGTATAAACATACTTTTAATTAGTATATTTATAGTGTATAACCATTACACTTTTATTTAACACAAAACAAATAACAATGTACTAAAATGTATTTGCGGGTATTTAAGTGTATTTTCATTGCATTTAAGTATATTTTTTTTTTCACCTGGACAATCATCTCACTTTCGGGACAAAATAATAGAAAATTTAGTGCATTCGCTCTCGTTTTCCTATGCGGTTTTCACTACTGAAACTGCAGAACAGTGTTTATAGAATTAAAAACACTTTTATTGAAATAGGAAATAACAATTGTTTCAAGCTCTGAGCTCGGCCTGAAAGAAAACTCTGGCGTCTTGAACGGACTGGGGAATCAGCCGCCTGGTAAAACTTTACTGTAGAGAGATTGTCACATTTTTAAAATTTCATCATCTACTTTGTACCCATTTACCGTATGCTATTTTTGACAACACACTAGGGTAATGTAATGCTGCGTTCCAGGCAGGTTTTTTAACTGGTAAATCACTACTTCAAATCACGACTCACGACTTTGTAGCGTTCCAGGCAAGTCACGCCAAACTGCCTGGGCACATTTATGAATTATTATTATTTTTATATTATTATTAATTTGATTGCAACGTTATATTGTCCTAAGCTCTATTTTTACACCGTGTACTACTTGAATAAACACCGCACACGTTAGGGCTAACATTGTTGTTTCGCGGGCTATGTGACGTCAGAACTCGTAACCGGGAGTACATCGTTCTAGTACGAGTTCACGAGTGGGAAATCACGGGTTTGACTGCCGTTCCAGTGCACTTTCACGGGTAGAAGGTTGGAAAAACACGGGTTACGGGTTGCCTGGAACGCAGCATAAATGTATGGATTAGCAGTTACACAGTCAGGTTTTTCTCTCGCAAGGCTCTCACCATTCTTCCGAGAAAAATATTTCGTCAAAACCTGTCTGCCCGTCTGCAGCTTTCTTTCCCTTTCTCTCCGCTCTTTTCTTTTTTGACAACCTGACTTTAGGATTCATGCTTTTCTAGTGCGATACTCCTTTTCTCCGCTACAAGCTGAATTTAACCGACAGCGCCAGACTGCAAGACCAAACCATTTTCCTTTTTGATAGGGGAGACCTAGAACATGGGAGGGCACAAGCTGCTAGACCAATAAAGGAACATTTAACTTTTTTACAGTTGTAAAAATAAGATAAAAATATTATTCCTAGTAGCATAGTATATAACTATATATTTATTTAATGTTGTCATGTTAATGTTATAGATTATCAATATATCATTATGGGCCCCCCCCCGCCAAGGGCCCCTGTTACTCTGTTCCACTATTACCCCCTGTCCGACGCCCCTGTGCAAAGGTAAATATTTTCTGAAAAATAATTTCTGGAAAAGCATTTACTTGAATTTTTAGATACTTTTGCTTGAAGCAAAACAAAAAATCTAAGATAGAAAAGCATTTTTTTTTTTTTTTGCAGTGTACACCTAACCAATGGTTTGCTTCTACATGTCTTTGAGGACTTTTATTGTAAAGAGCATTTCACTGGACTCAAGCGCTCCACATTGATAGTAATGCTGTACCAGGTGCGTTACTGAGCAAGTTTACTGTGTCAGAAAAGCCATATATATATGCAGCTGGTTATGTTTTAATAGGATTTTTTTTTTGCTGGATCTACACTGCAAAAAAAAAAAAGCTCATCTTACTTAGCATTCTAGTTATAATATCGAAAAATGCTTAATATAAGATGCATTAATAGCATTTGGTCCTCATGTTCATCTTTTTTTCATCTCAGAAACACTACCAAATTACATCCCACGCTGCCTTTTTCTGTGACTGAAAAGTTAATCCAAACCTTTTTCTTTTCACGTATTGACTATTGTAATGCTTTGCTGGCTGGAGCTTCAAAAGCTACCCTAAGTAAAGTACAGTTGGTACAAAATTCATCTGCTAGAATTCTGACTAGGACCAGTGCAAGGGAGTGCATTACACCTATCTTGGGGAAACTGCACTGGCTTCCTGTCAGTTTTCCTCAATATTTGTCAGAGCTTTTAACCCTCATTAAAACTTGGCCTTCTCTTCATTGGCTCCTAAATTGTGGAGTTCCCTGCCCTCTGAGATTACAACTGCAGAATCCCCTTAGTGTTTTTATACCATCCTTTAAAACTTGCTTTTTTAGGGTAGCTTTTATGTGACAACTTCGTATTTTATTATATTGACCTTATTGTATTTTTTGGTTAGTTTTTTTACTGCTTGTACCTTTTGTGTGTATCTTTTAGTTTAATAATTTTCATCTGTATGTAAAGTGCTTTGAGATTCTACTTTTAAAGGCGCTATATAAAATAAAGTTTATTATAAAATAAGATTTTTTTTTTTTTTTTTTTTTTTTTTTTTTGCATTGTGGTGTTTATTTCAGCCAAGTATAAGTATTTCAGTATAAGTTTTTGGAGGTTAAAAAAAATCATTATTAAAAAATATTTTAAAAAATCTTATTTCCATTGAGCCAGCATTAATAATTTGTGATCCTGGCCCACAAAACCAGTCATAAGGTTAAATTTGACAAAACTGAGCTTATTTCAATAAATAAGCTTTCTATTGATGTACGGTTTGTTAGGATAGGACAATATTTGGCTGAGATACATCTATTTGAAAATCTGAAATCTGAGGATGCAAAAAAATCAAAAAGACTGAGAAAATCACCTTTAAAGTTGTCCAAATTAGGTTCTTAACAATGCATATTACTAATCAAAAATTTCATTTTGATATGTTTACAGTAGGAATTTTACAAAAAATCTTCATGGAACATGATCTTTACTCAATTTCCTAATGATTTTTGGCATAAAAGAAAAATCAAAAATTTTGACCCATGCAATGTATTTTTGGCTATTGCTACAAATATACCCCAGCGACTTAAGACTGGTTTTGTGGTCCAGGGTCACATATGAGATGAAGTGAGAATGGCATTGTGGTGGCATTCAGAAAAAAATGACGAAACTGACAGAATTCTATAAATGTATGTTCACTGTTGAACTTTGTGAGCAGACGAATTAAATAAACTAGTCAGAGTGTGATAAGTGTGTTTAAGAGAGATTTTTAGTCCAGAGGGCCATGAGTGGCCACAGATGAAGAAACACCCACACAGTGGTCCTCTTTGTACACAAAAGAGTAAGTTATCCAAAGCCCCACACCCCTCACGGCCCCAGCGGCCTTCATTACCAACAGGAGCCGGCAACATTGCAAAACACAGAAATACCCACAAATGATGATATGGTTTGAGACAAGAAAATACAGTTGTGTAAGGATTACACATGTAATGCCATCTAGGAAAACCCAACACATGGTGAAATTTGACCTTTTTTAGGTTTTGATACCACAACTACAAGTATACAGCTTGAACGTACCCAAAGTTATGGATATCTAAACACTGCAAAAAAACCTTTTCTAACTTAGATCTTTTGTCTTGTTTCCTGCGAAAATATCTAAAAATTCTTGAATCAGGAAGGATTTTCTAGACAAGTAAAAATTATTGTCTTGTTTTTAGTTAAAACAAGTCAAAATTAGGTTTGTTTTTGCTTGAAACAAGCAAAACAATCTGCCAATGGGGTAAGAAAAATAATCTAGTTGTCTGCTTGAAATAATTTTTTTTTTTCTCACCCCATTGGCAGATTATTTTGCTTGTTTTAAGCAAAAACTCACTTAGTTTTGACTTGTTTTTACTAAAAACAAGACAATAATTTTTACTTGTCTAGAAAATCCTTCCTGATTCAAGAATTTTTAAAAAAATTTTGGCTGGAAACGAGACAAAAAAATCTAAGTAAGAAAAGCATTTTTTGCAGTGAAGTTGTCTGATAGCTGTGATTTTCAGGAAAGGAATTGTGAGAAAACGGGTTTGAAAGTAAGACGGGTTTTGCTTTTACATTTGACGGGTTTAACGAGAGCTGTCTGTCGAGGCAGGAGTGCTATACTGCATTTTATTTACATTTATTTTACATTTATTCATTTCGCATCATTACACAAACAGACTAATGGCTGTTTTTCATTGTTTATCAGGGGCATAGTCTTGCCTACTAAACTTCTGATCACCCCTTGTAGGTTTAGACAGCACAAATAGTTTACATTTAGAAAAGTGTGCGCAAAATATCTAAAAATTCTTTTTTTTTTTAGAAAAGTAAAAAAGTTATAGTCTCGTTTTCAGAAAATAAAAGTGAAAAATAAGTGAGATTTTTCTTACCCCATTGGCAGATTATTTTGCTTGTTTTAAGCAAAAACTCCCTTAATTTTGGCTTCTTTTTTCGTAAAAGTAATTTAAAAATAAATAATTTTTACTAATCCTTCTTGATTTAAGAAATGTTAGATATTTTGGCTAGAAACAAGACAGAAAATATAAGAAAAGCATTTTTTGCAGTGCAATACTTCAGGCTGGGTTGTTGCACTCTTCCATCTCATGATATTAAAAAATACAAAATTTTAAAATAAAACTTTGCGTGCCGTAGTTTACACAGGACTGGCGGGGAATGTGCACTGATAGACTTTTATTAAATGTGTTATAAGGTTTATTTTGATAGATGAACTGTTTTTGTGGTGTTCAGAGAAAGCACCTCCACAGCAAGTTTTTTTCTGCAGTAAACAAGTGAATTTTGCCAAGATATTTTCAGAGATGATAGACAAGATGCTTTTGAATATTAATTGAATAAAAAACCTAATTCTGACAAAAAAAAGTTAACTTTCGACCTATTTTTCGAACTTCCTGAAAACCGTCCTGGTAGCACAGGTATTTTTGTAGCAATAGCCAAAAACGGGGTTAAAATTTATTGTATGGGTCGAAATGATCTTTTATTTATTTTACGTCAAAAATCATTAGGATATTAAGCAAAGATCAGGCTCCATGAAGATTTTTTGTAAATTTCCTTCTGTAAATGTAACAAAAATTTTAGGTAGTTATATAGGCATTGCTAAGAACTTCATTTGGACAGCTTTACAAATGATTTTCTCAATATTTAGATTTTTTTTGTCAAAATTTCAAGCTGTTTCTCAGCCAAATATGTGACCCTGGAGCACAAAATCAGTATATTTGTAGCAATAGCCAACGATACATTGTATTTCAAAACTTCATTTCTGATTAGTAAAGCTAAGAGCTTCATTTGGACAACTATAGTGTGGTTCGCGCTGGTAATACTGTGAATTGAAGCCCAGAGTCAGGAGTATCCAGAGTATCTGAGTGCACTTCTCAGTGTGTACTGTAGGGGGTGTGCGTGTCTCTGTAGGACAGACCTGAGCGGGACGCTGCGCTCTGACATCAGTGCTGAATTCTGGGAATGGAAATTCTCCCCGGTGGCTTGAAAAGTCTCACTCTGGCGCTAGTCTGGCCCCTGATCCTGGCTAACACATCCTGTTTGCTGTGCTCCTCACGAAAGAAGCCCTGAGCGTCAGCTCTGACCCGGCTATTCTCAATGATGCTGCGCTCTGAAAGTGTTGATATACACAGAGAAACCTGCCCCTCAATGTCTGGAGTGAAGATCTCAGATCACTATGTAGTTATGTTCTATTTTTATTCACAAGCTGCAAGGTTTATATCAGCTGTTCAAACCAAAATACTTCTTCACTGCAAAAAATGCTTTTCTTACATAGATTTTTTGTCTCGTTTCCAGCCAAAATATCTAAAAATTCTTGAATCAGGAAGGATTTTCTTGACAAGTAAAAATTTGTGTCTTGTTTTCAGTAAAAACAAGTCAAAATTAGGTGAGTTTTTGCTTAAAACAAGCAAAATAATCTGCCAATGGGGTTAGAAAAATAATCTAGTTGTCTGCTTGAAATAGGATTTTTTTTTCTTACCCCATTGGCAGATTATTTTGCTTGTTTTAAACAAAAACACATTTAATTTTGACTTGTTTTTACTAAAAACAAGATAATAATTTTTACTTGTCTAGAAAATCCTTCCTGATTTAAGAATTTTTAGATATTTTGGCTGGAAACAAGACAAAAAATCTAAGTAAGAAAAGCATTTTTTGCAGTGTTCAGCTTATAATTATATATATATAGCTCTAAAAATGACCAGAAAATGACCAGAAAATCATAAAAAAAAAAATCATAAAAAAAAAGTTTCTTGGAGCCTTACAACTGCTTTGAATAAGGAACATACTAAAAAGAAAAAATAAGTCATTACACTGCAAAACGATTTTCTTACTTAGATTTTTTTTGTCTTGTTTCCAGCCAAAATATCCAAGAATTCTAAAATCAAGAAGGATTCAGAAAAAACAAGTCAAAATTAAGTGTGTTTTTGCTTACACTCAAAAAAATGACTTTACCTGAACAATTCATGTTAAATGACCACAAATATTTCAAGCTGGTTTAACATAATTCAAACGCGTGGAAATGTGTGTCATAATTCTATTAAGTTACACCAACGATTTATTTTTTTAAGTGTAATGTGATTAAATGGCTTTCGTTCAGCATTAAGCACTTTTGTTAGGCTAACTTAAATAAATTAGTTGGTCCAAAACATTGCTAATTAGTATTAAATTAAGCTGTGCCCAACCATAGTAAATAAGCTAAATCAAACTTAATAAATTAAGTTGACCCAACGTAAGTACATTAAATTGGAATAACAGAATTGTATAAGTTAATCATGTGGAAATCCTTTCCATGATTTTTTTATGTTCATTCAAAGAGTAATTTTTTTTGAGTGTAGAATGAGCATTTTTTAGAATTTTTTGATATTTTGGCTGGAAACAAGACAAGAAAAACTAAGTAAGAAAAGCATTTTTGCAGTGTCACCTTCACTGCAAAAAATTATTTTCATTACTTAGTGTTTTAGTCTTGTTTTTATAATATAAATATCTAAACATTCTTGAATCAAGATGCATTTACTTGACAAATAAAATGACTTAAGATATTATGTCTCATTTTCGGAAAAAGAAAATCCAAATTTTGATCATTTTTGCTTAAAACAAGCGACAATATCTGCCTATGGGGTAAGAAAAATAATCTTAATAATTTTTTTTCTTACCCCATTGGCTGATATTTTTGCTTGTTTTAAGCAAAAATGATCAAAATTTGCATTTTCTTTTTCAGAAAGAAAATCTGAAATCTTTTTTTTTTATGATTTCTTATCATTTTCTGGTCATTTTTAGAGCTATATGTATAGAATTATAAACGAATAAGTATTTTGGTTTGAACAGCTGATATAAAATTGCTTTTTAAGCAATTTAGTTTTTTTTTTTCTAGAAAACAGAAAGTTACTTTATGTAAAGCATTCCTCATATTGAAACTTGGCACATTTGTTTGCATTTAGAATGAGGGAAGTTAAAATGGAAATCTGTGAATTTTTCTGTGTAATTCTATTAATAGTTCTATGAATGCAAATTCCAATCCAGATCAACACATGAGATGAAAAACCTAAAAAATGTACAACAATAATAAAAGACCGTCATCTGCCCTAGTAAAAAAGTAAGATTTAAAATACACTTCGCTTGAGACTTACTGATATGAAAATTATAATGAAACTTTTATGGAGTGCTACTTGTGCACAATGCACATTTGTTAATATTAAACCTAAAATGTGTTTTAATGTCACTGTTGGTGAGGTTTGTATGATATTTGAATAATATTAAATGCAATGTACCAAAAATGCTTGCGATAGCTCTACTTTAGCACAATCGAATATACTTTACACAACCAAATATTACTAGCATATTCTGCACGATTAAAGTGCATTGAGTAAAAAACGAGTTGTTCCAATTTTGCAGACTTATATGTGACCCTGGACCACAAAACCAGTCATAAGGTTAAATTTTACAAAACTGAGATGTGTCATCATATGAAAGCTCAATAAATAAGCTTTCTATTGATGTATAGTTTGTTAGGATAGGACAATATTTGGCCGAGATACATCTATTTGAAAATCTAAAATCTAAGGGTGCAAAAAATCTAAATACTGAGAAAATCACCTTTAAAGTTGTCCAAATTAAGTTCTTAACAATGCATATTACTAATCAAAAATTACATTTTGATACATTTACAGTAGGAATTTTACAAAAAATCTTCATGGAACATGATCTTTACTTAATTTCCTAATGATTTTTGACATAAAAGAAAAATCCATAATTTTGACCCATGCAATGTATTTTTGGCTGTTGCTACAAATATACCCCAGCGACTTAAGACTGGTTTTGTGCTCCAGGGTCACATATGTGATATAATTATATATGGTATAATTATGTAAATGTATTTATAGTCTACCTAGTATCAAATAAATGCATCTCAAATACATTTATTTTTCACTAGGGGTGCCATCAAAAGCAACAAAGATACCAAATTCTACACTGCAAAAAATGCTTTTCTTACTTAGATTTTTTGTCTTGTTTCCAGCCAAAATATCTAAAATTTCTTGAATCAGGAAGGATTTTCTAGACGAGTAAAAATGAGTGTCTTGTTTTTAGTAAAAACAGGTCAAAATTAGGTGAGTTTTTGCTTGAAACAAGCAAAACAATCTGCCAATGGGGTCAGAAAAATAATCTAGTTGTCTGCTTGAAATAAGATTTTTTTTCTTACCCCATTGGCAGATTATTTTGCTTGTTTTAAGCAAAAACTCACTTCATTTTGACTTGTTTTTACTAAAAACAAGATAATAATTTTTACTTGTCTAGAAAATCCTTCCTGATTCAAGATCTTTTAGATATTTTGGCTGGAAACAAGACAAAAAATCTAAGTAAGAAAAGCATTTTTTGCAGTGTAGAAATGGAGTTTGTTGCTCTGTTTCAGTGATGCTAGTTAATGCTGTTAAACATAGAGGCTATGTTCTTCTTCCTGTGTTTTCAAGTGGGTTTACATAACACTCTCAGAGAAGAAAAGTTGTCTAAAGAGAGCCAAAGTAAATGTGGGCAAAGGAGAGCTCAAATATTTCCTGTATGTTTTTAGCGGACCGAGCGCCGCGGGAGCTCACCGCGCTTCAATGTTGACTGTTGAACATTCACTAAACCCACAAATGATCATTGGCCCTGCGAGGAGATTTACTGAATCTGCCCAAATATTCACGGATGAGCGCTGTTAATGGGAGCGGGACCATTAGCCGTCATGTTACCAACCAGACAGACTACGGTTTAATAAGATTTGCTGCGACGAGGACACAGCCAGAGAGAGAGAAATATGAGCATGTAACATGCTTTTAAAAACATCTGTGTTGACACAAACAATGGAGCACACCATCATTGCCATGAGAGCACAGATACTAACAGATGATCTAAATCACACTGCAAAAAATGCTTTTCTTACTTAGATTTTTTGTCTTGTTTCCAGCCAAAATATCTAAAAATTCTTGAATCAGGAAGGATTTTCTAGACAAGTAAAAATTATTATCTTGTGTTTAGTAAAAACAAGTCAAAATTAAGTGTGTTTTTCAGGGTTTCTGCAGATATGAACAAGTGAAATTTAAGACTTTTTAAGACCTTTTTAATACCACCTTATATGAAATTTAAGACCTAAACCTGTAATGGAAATAGATATTATATTACATGCATATGTGATACTTAATGTGTTTAATGTAAAAAGTAAACAATTTCATGGCTTTCATAAATTAAATTTATTACTACGATATACAGTGAACTTTTCATATCAGCAGATACTATTCCACACAAAATATCCCCATAAAAGTACCACTAGAAATATCTGACGTAAAAAAAAAAAAATTCTGAAGCGATTTTTTTTTTTTTACTTTTGAAATGTATGCGTACCTTTGAAATTTATTTTATGAATTTATCAATAAATTCTAAATGTCTGTTAGCAGTGAGATTACATAATTTACACTGCAAAATTAAAAGTGAGATTAATGTTTTAAATACATGTATTGATTTATAAATATATATATTATAAATGTTATATAAATACTGCGATTCTGTCTGAAGACGCAGTAACTTCCACAGAGGGAGAAAAAAAATCTACAGTTGTTAGCAACTGGCCTTAGCCAAGCTCTATATTCAGTTTTTCCAAGCCCAGTATCGCTAAACTTGCACTTCCCCATAGCTAAAAAGTTAAATCCATTTTGCTTCTGCAGTACAATCCGAGAGAGACTCGCGCCAATAACAGAAAGCTGATTGGCTATTGCATGCTGGTCTCTTTTGTAGTTTAAATTCAGCAAATTATATTTGGAATAGTGAAATAAAGAACTACAACACCACGGAAACAACAAAAAGAGAATTTAAATGAGCTTTAGAGGTAGCGTTACATGGACATCGGAAAAATAAGACCTGTGTAAAATTATTTAAGACCTAGAACAGCGAATTTAAGACTTTTTAAGGCCTAAAATTTAGATTTTTAAATTTTAGACTTTTTAAGACTTTTTAAGACCCCGCGGAAACCCTGGTTTTTGCTTAAAAAAAGCAAAATAATCTGCCAATGGGGTAAGAAAAAAAAATCTTATTTCAAGCAGACAGCTAGATTATTTTTCTGACCCCATTGGCAGATTATTTAGCTTGTTTTAAGCAAAAACTCACCTCATTTTGACTTGCTTTTACTGAAAACAAGACACAAATTTTTACTTGTCTAGAAAATCCTTCCCGATTCAAGATTTTTTAGATATTTTGACTGGAAACAAGACAAAAAAATCTAAGTAAGAAAAGCATTTTTTGCAGTGCTAACAGATGATCTAAATCACACTGCAAAAAATGCTTTTCTTACTTATATTTGTTGTCTTGTTTCCAGCCAAAATATCTAAAAATTCTTGAATCAGGAAGGATTTTCTAGACGAGTAAAAACTATTATCTTGTGTTTAGTAAAAACAAGTCAAAATTAAGTGTGTTTTTGCTTAAAAAAAGCAAAATAATCTGCCAATGGGGTAAGAAAAAAAAATCTTATTTCAAGCATTTGGCAGATTATTTAGCTTGTTTTAAGCAAAAACTCACCTAATTTTGACTTGCTTTTACTGAAAACAAGACACAAATTTTTACTCGTCTAGAAAATCCTTCCCGGTTCAAGAATTTTTTGATATTTTGGCTGGAAACAAGACAACAAATCTAAGCAAGAAAAGCATTTTTTGCAGTGCAGGCATTCCAGAGAGCAGTTTCATGAAACTAAAGACACGGTATTGCGGCGCTAGACCACCAGAAAATACAAAAAAAGTGCATTTTTTGTATTGGAAAGTGCATTCACAACCAAACAAGACAGGTTGTGTAAATAACTGCTGTAAATATCAGTTTTATAAAGATGGCTGATTGTTTCCTGTCTGTTACTGTCCCTCTGAATGGCCTTGGCTGAGCAGCTTTCTTCTTATCCTTCAGACGTCCTTCACTGTGATAAAAGTGTTGCAAAAGCAGGTGAGCACTCCTCCAGACACCGTGTTCACTGAATTCCTTTCTGGGCCTCTTTCACGTGGAGAAATGAATCAGGTTTGTTTGTCAGTTTCTCACATGCTAAGTGTGCTACAGATACATTTGTAACCTTAGACCACAAAACCAGTCAGGGTCCATTTCTGAAATTAAGGATAAATAAGCTTTGCACTGATGTATGGTTTGTTAGGATATCTGAGGGTGGCAAAAATAAATAAATAAACAAATAAAAAATCAAAATATTGAGAAAATCGTTAAATGAAGCTCTGAGCAATGCATATTACTAATCAATTTAAGTTTTGATATAGTCACGGTATGCACATTTACAATCGATGAAACATGATCTTAATATCTTAATGATTTTTGGCTTAAAAGAAAAATCTATAATTTTGACCCATACACTGTATTGTTGGTTATTGTTACAAATGTATCTGTACTACTTAAGACTGGTTGTCACAAACGGGACGACCAAGAGTGAGGATCCAAATGCAAGGCTTTATTAAGCAGATCGTAGTCAGACAGACAGGGTCGAAAACACCAGCAAACATGAACAGCGAAGACAATCCAATAGCGTAATCCAATAAACAAGCGTGGGTCAAAATCCAAGTGGGCAGTCCAAATGAAACAATGAAATGAAAACAAGAAACTAGAAAACTAAGACTAAGACTGGGAAAACAAAAACAGAACTATGGCTAGGGAACAACAAGGAGACTAGGAAACCTGAGAGCAATGGAAAACGCTTGGTAGAGTCCGCTGGAGCAAAACAATACTTCGCGATGTGTGTGTGTGATGAGCTGGCTTTTATGTCTGATAAACAGGAAGTAACCATAGAGGCAGCAGAGGGAGCAGCAACAGTCAGTGGGGGTAAGGGCTCCCTCTGCTGGCCTGGCGTGACATAGCCCCCCCCCAAGGAGCGGCTTCCAGACGCTCCAAAAAACAACAGGAGGAAACAGTCCAGGGGAGCGGTGGGGGGGCCAGGAGACTGAGGCAGAACAGGTTGGGCAAAGGCCCTCCAGAGCAGGGCAGGAGATTCAGGAGCCCTCCAGGGCAGGGCTGGAGGCAGAGCAGTCCTTTGAGGTGGAGCAAGAGTCTTAGGAGCCCTCCAGGGCGGAGCAGGAGGCTTAGCGACCCTCCGGGGCAGAGCAGGAAGCGTAGAAGCCCTCCAGGGCGGAGCCGAAGGCGGAGCAAGGGGTTTAGGAACCCTCCAGGGCGGAGCAGGAGGCGGAGCGGCCCTCCAGGGCAGAGCAGGAGGCGCAGGAGCCCTCCAGGGCGGAGCAGGAGGCGCAGGAACCCTCCAGGGCGGAGCAGAAGGCGCAGGAGCCCTCCAGGGCGGAGCAGGAGGCGCAGGAGCCCTCCAGGGCGAATCAGGAGGCGCAGGAGCCCTCCAGGGCGGAACAGGAGGCGCAGGAGCCCTCCAGGGCAGAACAGGAGGCGCAGGAGCCCTCCAGGGCGGAGCAGGAGGCGCAGGAGCCCTCCAGGGCGAATCAGGAGGCGCAGGAGCCCTCCAGGGCGGAACAGGAGGCGCAGGAGCCCTCCAGGGCAGAACAGGAGGCGCAGGGGCCCTCCAGGGCGGAACAGGAGGCGTAGAAGCCCTCCAGGGCGGAACAGGAGGCCGCATTATGGACTGGGACCTGGGGAGAACAGAGATAGAGGAGGCAGACAGAGCAAGGAGAGAAGAAGAGAGTTCATGGGAGAACGTGGCCTCCATAGCCGTGACCAGGCAGACGAGAACTTCAGGAACGACTTTCGTGGCAGTTCCTGGGCAGACAGAGACTTCTGGAACGGCCCCAGACGCCAAGACAGAGATGACAGGGAACCTAGGCGGTGCAGGCAGAGCAGGGAGTCTTGGCGGGGCAGACAGAGCAAGGGACCTTGGCGGAGCAGACAGAGCAAGGAACTTTGGCGGAGCAGGCAGGGCAGGGAATTTTGGCGGAGCAGACAGAGCAAGGGACCTTGGCGGAGCAGACAGAGCAAGGAGTCTTGGCGGAACAGGCAGAGCAAGGAACCTTGGCGGAGCAGGTAGAGCAAGGAGTACTGGCGGTGCTGGCAGAGCAGGGAGCACAGGCGATGCGGGCAGAGCGTGAAGCCTTGGCTGAGCGGGCAGAGCGTGAAGCCTTGGCGGAGCGGGCAGAGCGTGAAGCCTTGGCGGAGCGGGCAGAGCGTGAAGCCTTGGCGGAGCGGGCAGAGCGTGAAGCCTTGGCGGAGCGGGCAGAGCGTGAAGCCTTGGCGGAGCGGGCAGAGCGTGAAGCCTTGGCGGAGCGGGCAGAGCGTGAAGCCTTGGCGGAGCGGGCAGAGCGTGAAGCCTTGGCGGAGCGGGCAGGGCGTGAAGCCTTGGCGGAGCGGGCTGAGCGTGAAGCCTTGGCGGAGCGGGCAGAGCGTGAAGCCTTGGCGGAGCGGGCAGGGCGTGAAGCCTTGGCGGAGCGGGCAGAGCGTGAAGTTCCGCTATGTACGCCACCTCCGAAAGAGGTATAGGCGCAGCGGACATGCCTGTAGATGAGGTCTCCAGAACAAACTTGTGGGCAGACTCATGGGCCGAAGAGGCAACTGGGGCGCAGTGTGCAGCCCACACACTCAAAATGGCGATAGCCATAACAGGTAACACAGTTGGCAGAGGAATGCCCTCCGGGTCATTGGGCGTGGGGCTTGGGAGCGTTGGCTCTGTGTGACTTGGGAGCGTTGGTTCTGCATGGCTTGGCAGCGTTGGCTCTGCATGGCTTGGGAGCGTTGGCTCTGCATGGCTTGGGAGCGTTGGCTCTGCATGGCTTGGGAGCGTTGGCTCTGCATGGCTTGGGAGCGTTGGCTCTGCATGGCTTGGGAGTGAAGGCTCTGGATGCTCAGGGGAGATGTGACTTGGCAGTGAAGAAGTAGCTATGACCTGACTCGTCATGACAAGAGCAGCAGTGACTTGATTTGGCGTGAGAGGGACAGCTGTGGCTTGGCTTGGCTCGGAGGGAACAGCTGCTTGACTTGGCCTGACAGGAACAGCAGCTGTATCTTGACTTGTCCTGGCAGGAACGGCAGCTGGTGCAGGTTCGAGAGAAGCAGATATGACGTTCACAGGCGATGGCTTGGTTGACGTGGCGTGAGCAGACGCTGGCTTGGTTGACGTGGCGCTAGCAGACGCTGGCTTGGCTGATGTGGGGTGAGCAGACGTTGGCTCGGCTGACAGTAAGGGACCAGCCGAACGAGCTGACAGCAGTGGTGGGTCCTCCAAGCTAGACATTAGTCTCTGATACGTCCTGGAAGGGTGAGAGTCTGACGCTGTAGCCACCCTGTTAATAACAGCCTCAGGTATGGCGGCCATTTTGTGTGCCAGCACGGGCGTGGCGGTCATCTTGGGTGCAGGCTCTGGCGTGGCGGCCATCTTTGCAGCAGGCTCTGGCGTGGCGGCCATCTTTGCAGCAGGCTCTGGCGTGGCGGCCATCTTTGCAGCAGGCTCTGGCGTGGCGGCCATCTTTGCAGCAGGCTCAGGCGTGGCGGCCATCTTAGCAGCAGGCTCTGGCGTGGCGACCATCTTAGCAGCAGGCTCTGGCGTGGCGGCCATCTTTGCAGCAGGCTCTGGCGTGGTGGCCATTCTGACCGGGAACTCAGGAACGGAAGCCATCTTATGAACGTGCTTTGGAACGGCGGCCATCTTGTGAGCAGGGTCTGGAAGAGCGGCCATTTTGCGAACAGGATCAGGAAGGGCGGCCATCTTGGGTGCAGTCTCAGGAAAGGCGGCCATCTTATGAGCTGACTCGGGAAGGACAGCCATCTTGGAAACAGGCTTTGGGACGGCGGCCATCTTGTGAACTGGCTTGGGGGTGGCAGCCATCTTGTGAACAGGCTTGGGGATGGCGGCCATCTTGTGATCGGGGCTTGGGGTGGCAGCCATCTTGTGAGAGAAGTCAGACGTGGTAGATTTCTTGTGAGCTGGGTCCAATCGGGTGACCATCTTGAATGCGGACTCAGGAAGGATGGTCATTCCGAAAGCTGATTCGGGAAAGGCGGCCATTTTGTGAACAGGTTTAGGGAAGGTAGCCATCTTGTGAAGGGGCTCCTGAAAGGCAGACATCTTATGAACAGGCTTTGAACTAGCAGACATCTTGTGCTTTGGCTCTGGGCTAGTAGACATCTTGTGCTGTGGCTCGAAGCTAGCAGACATCTTGTGCTGTGGCTCGAAGCTAGCAGACATCTTGTGCTGTGGCTTGAAGCTAGCAGACATCTTGTGCTGGGGCTCTACTAGAATACCCACAGTACATGGAGAGCCGCATAACGACAGTGCATAGTTCATATAATCCTTCAGTGAGCATAAGGATTTCCCCCCAGGCAACATTGATCTTGTTGGTTCATTCAGCCCCATACGGAATAAGTCCTTAAAGTATACCTCATCAAAAAATGATACTTTATGCAACAACTCACTGAAACGTTGAACATATTCCTTGATGGGGAGATCTCCTTGTCTGAGGAGCAGAAGTTGGTCGACTGGGTCCATGTTGTGATGCTGGTGGTGAGTAAAGCCGCTGGATCCGGGTGTGGCGAAGTATTCTGTCACAAACGGGACGACCAAGAGTGAGGATCCAAATGCAAGGCTTTATTAAGCAGATCGTAGTCAGACAGACAGGGTCGAAAACACCAGCAAACATGAACAGCGAAGACAATCCAATAGCGTAATCCAATAAACAAGCGTGGGTCAAAATCCAAGTGGGCAGTCCAAATGAAACAATGAAATGAAAACAAGAAACTAGAAAACTAAGACTAAGACTGGGAAAACAAAAACAGAACTATGGCTAGGGAACAACAAGGAGACTAGGAAACCTGAGAGCAATGGAAAACGCTTGGTAGAGTCCGCTGGAGCAAAACAATACTTCGCGATGTGTGTGTGTGATGAGCTGGCTTTTATGTCTGATAAACAGGAAGTAACCATAGAGGCAGCAGAGGGAGCAGCAACAGTCAGTGGGGGTAAGGGCTCCCTCTGCTGGCCTGGCGTGACACTGGTTTTGCGCTTCAGGGTCACATACATATATTTATGCACTTAATAATACCTTGCAATTGTACTTTTAGTACAGTAAACTGTTACACTTAAAGTCTGCACTTCAATCATCGCAAAGTAGTGTTAACGTCCAACTAAATACATACTGAAGTATATTTGGTTGTGCTAAAGTGGAACTACTGCAGGTATACTTTAGGTAGGTATACTTTAAATATCATGCATATAAAGACTGATATTATACAGAGATCATACAATCCTTATTAATTAAACATATTCAGTTTTTAACATGCAAATATTTTTGATGAGAATTTCTGACTTGGAGTGCAAAGACCTTAAATCTCAAGCGATACATTGGTAAACATGGAAATAGATTTGAATTACGGGAATACTTATTATGAAGTATATGTAAATATATATATATTGCATATTTTTATTACTGCACTCAATTCTGTATACACTGAAATAATCCTAACTCAAAGACAAAACAAGATTATTTTTTTTGCCCCATTGACAGATTTTTTTTTTTTTTTTTCACATTTTAAGCAAAAACTCACTTTAGTTTGATAATTATCTTCAGAAAACAAAATGGTAAGACTAGTAAAAGGTTATACATATTCACTATCAAGCTTAGAGTTTTCCCTGAACAGACTCCTCATTGGCTGCTAATGACTAGTTAGTAAGGGAGTCAAGTTTAGGTTTGGCTGGATTAAGGGGTCGAAAATATAATCATGCAGCACAAGAGATTAATATGTTTGCTTATGTACTAATGAACAGCCAATATGACACACTGCAAAAAATGCTTTCTTAGATTTTATAAAACGGTTAGTTCCATTCCTCAATTCTGATTGGTCAGCAGCTGTGTGGTATTCATGATAGGACACTGCTATGACCGCTTCACTCAACGGTTTTGTGTATCATTGAACCTCCTTAGCAACCGCCCTTAGCAACGTAAACACAGCTGCAGCAGTTAGGGACTACTTTTCACAGCGGAAGGCAGATAATGATTTTACTTTATGAAAACATACAACTTAATATATATAAATTAATATATATTTTTGATTTTAATATTTTTATTGTGTGGTAACCGTTTTATAAAAGCAATAAGGTACTTGAGGCCGTGCTGTATCGTGAATAAATCACGGCTGAAGGAGTTGCTCCGCTTCGCGTCGTGACTAACAACGCCCTTCAGCCGTGATTTATTCACGATACAGCACGGCCTCTCGTACCTTATTGCTTAATTATGTCTTGTTTCCAGCCAAAATATCTAAACATTCTTAAATCAAGAAGGATTTTCTAGACAGGTAAAAATGATTGTCTTGTTTTCAGAAAAAAATTGTCAGAATTAAGTGTTTTTGCTTGAAACAAGCAAAATAATCTGTTTGAAATAAGATTTTTATTTTTTATTTTTTGCTTACCCCAGTGGCTTGTTCTAAGCAAAACTTGATAAACTAAATAATTTTTACTTGTCTAGAAAATCCTTATTGATTTAAGAAGGTTTAGATATTTTAGCTGGAAACAAGACAAAAAAATGTAAATAAGAAATGCATTTTTGCAGTGTGGTAATTTGCATGGTAATAAGCAACATATTAATATTGAGAATTGGTCCTTAAAATAAAGTGTCACCGACAAAACTTAATATCCTAAGTCATTTTGTTAATCAAGCATATGTACACTGCAAAAAATGCTTTTCTTACTAAGATTTTTTGTCTTGTTTCCAGCCAAAATATCAAAAAATTCTTAAATCAAGAAGGATTTTCTAGACGAGTAAAAATTAATGTCTTGTTTTCAGAAAAAAAAAGGACAAATTTAAGTGTGTTTTTGCTTGAAACAAGCAAAATAATCTGCCAGTGGGGTAAGAAAAATAATCTTGTTTTCTGTTTGAAATAAGATTTTTTTTCTTACCCCATTGGCAGATTATTTTGCTTGTTCTAAGAAAAAATAACTTTTCTAAAAACAAAACAATCATTTTTACACGTCTAGAAAATCCTTCTTGATTTAAGAGTTTTTGGATATTTTGGCTGGAAACAAGACAAAAAATCTTAGTAAGAAAAGCATTTTGTGCAGTGTATGTTGATTCGAGAATGTTTAGATGTTTGAAAACCTATTTTTTGCACTGTAACCAGAGCTGAGTTGAACTTCCAGTGTTTAAAGAAAACGGAAGTTGAGGGGCAACATAAAAAGTTTGAAATGCAGCATTTATACTTGTGTGATTTTTCTGTTCTGAGCTGAGTGTCACATAACATGAATGTCCACTACTATATCTTGTGCTGGTGATATGAGTGGCAGCTTTAGAGGACAGATAGCAGGAGTACAGATTGATGGGGGCCCAGAGAGAGCGGTGTTTACACGGGGCCGGTTCATGTCAGCTGTGAGGGCAGCCGTGGTTTCTGACTGGGAGTCCCATCTCTGCAGACATTCGTCTCATTCATTAATCATCCGCCTAATTTGTTTTTGCACGGCTTCACTGACACAGACTGCCTATTATAACAGCGGCGCTCGTCCTCACAATGCGTGCGGCGTCCCGCGGTCCGCTGTGATAGGTGTGTACGTGAGCTACCGTCCCGTGAACATACTCAAACACACCTGTCACACGGACAGCTTCATCCGCTGACAAGCCCAGCGGTGACACATATTGAGTTTCTGTAAATCAGTGCTGTGTCCAATTATGTCCACAAAGACCCCGCCAACACGCCGACTCTCGGCGGATCCAAACTAAATAAATTCAGCTTAATAAGTGTGCGTACTGGGCTGTTTAAGAGCGCTGGCTTTGGCAAGTTTTAACAGAAAAATGAAAGAAAAATAGGAAATAAGTGATTTGACTGCAGAGCGGTGGACTGAACGTTTCAGGACAGTTGTTTAGACATTATTACTGGCAGAACTGCTTCGTTCACTGCAAAAAATGCTTTTCTTACTTAGATTTTTTGTCTTGTTTCCAGCCAAAATATCTAAAAAATCTTGAATCAAGAAGGATTTTTTTGTCTTGTTTCCAGCCAAAATATCTAAAAAAATCTTGAATCAAGAAGGATTTTTTTGTCTTGTTTCCAGCCAAAATATCGAAAAAATCTTGAATCAAGAAGGATTTTGTGTCTTGTTTCCAGCCAAAATATCTAAAAAAATCTTGAATCAAGAAGGATATTTTGTCTTGTTTCCAGCCAAAATATCGAAAAAATCTTGAATCAAGAAGGATATTTTGTCTTGTTTCCAGCCAAAATATCGAAAAAATCTTGAATCAAGGAGGATTTTTTGTCTTGTTTCCAGCCAAAATATCGAAAAAATCTTGAATCAAGAAGGATTTTTTTGTCTTGTTTCCAGCCAAAATATCGAAAAAATCTTGAATCAAGAAGGATTTTTTGTCTTGTTTCCAGCCAAAATATCGAAAAAATATTGAATCAAGAAGGATTTTTTGTCTTGTTTCCAGCCAAAATATCGAAAAAATATTGAATCAAGAAGGATTTTTTGTCTTGTTTCCAGCCAAAATATCGAAAAAATATTGAATCAAGAAGGATTTTTTTGTCTTGTTTCCAGCCAAAATATCGAAAAAATCTTGAATCAAGAAGGATTTTTTGTCTTGTTTCCAGCCAAAATATCGAAAAAATCTTGAATCAAGAAGGATTTTTTGTCTTGTTTCCAGCCAAAATATCGAAAAAATCTTGAATCAAGAAGGATTTTTTGTCTTGTTTCCAGCCAAAATATCGAAAAAATCTTGAATCAAGAAGGATTTTTTTGTCTTGTTTCCAGCCAAAATATCGAAAAAATCTTGAATCAAGAAGGATTTTTTGTCTTGTTTCCAGCCAAAATATCGAAAAAATCTTGAATCAAGAAGGATTTTTTGTCTTGTTTCCAGCCAAAATATCGAAAAAATCTTGAATCAAGAAGGATTTTTTTGTCTTGTTTCCAGCCAAAATATCGAAAAAATCTTGAATCAAGAAGGATTTTTTTGTCTTGTTTCCAGCCAAAATATCGAAAAAATCTTGAATCAAGAAGGATTTTTTGTCTTGTTTCCAGCCAAAATATCGAAAAAATCTTGAATCAAGAAGGATTTTTTGTCTTGTTTCCAGCCAAAATATCGAAAAAATCTTGAATCAAGAAGGATTTTTTGTCTTGTTTCCAGCCAAAATATCGAAAAAATCTTGAATCAAGAAGGATTCTCTAAACAAATAAAAATTATTATCTTGTTTTTCGTAAAAGCAAGTCAAAATTAAGTTAGTTTTTGCTTAAAACAAGCAAAATAATCTGCCAATGGGGTAAGAAAAAAAAATCTTATTTCAAGCAGACAACTAGATTATTTTTCTGACCCCATCGGCAGATTATTTTGCTTGTTTTAAGCAAAAACTCACCTAATTTTGACTTGTTTTGTCTGAAAACAAGAAAATAATTTTGACTTGTCTAGAAAATCCTTCCTGGTTCAAGAGTTTTTAGATATTTTGACTGGAAACAAGACAAAAAAATCTAAGTAAGAAAAGCATTTTTTGCAGTGTTCACTTGGGGCTGAAAATTTGGTCTAGCGATTTAAATAATAACATGACTACCAGATTTTTTTTGGCGTCAACGCTAGTTGCCAAAAGTCAGAGCCAGTCTGCAGATGTTGGGCAGATTTCACCAAAAAGACTGATTCCATGCTCTTGCAGAATATCAAACTTGTTCGATATTTCGAGCCGGTTTCAGAGCGGTTTTAGAATCTTCCGGCAATCAAACAATTGCAGGTTCCTGAGTTTGTTGTGTTTGGAACAATAAGGAAAATGTGAATGATACCAAAGCAAACCTCTCTTCCACAGTCAGTACACTGCAAAAAAAATGCTTTTCTTACTTAGATTTTTTGTCTTGTTTCCAGCCAAAATATCGAAAAAATCTTGAATCAAGAAGGATTTTTTTGTCTTGTTTCCAGCCAAAATATCGAAAAAATCTTGAATCAAGAAGGATTTTTTGTCTTGTTTCCAGCCAAAATATCGAAAAAATCTTGAATCAAGAAGGATTTTTTTGTCTTGTTTCCAGCCAAAATATCGAAAAAATCTTGAATCAAGAAGGATTTTTTGTCTTGTTTCCAGCCAAAATATCGAAAAAATATTGAATCAAGAAGGATTTTTTGGTCTTGTTTCCAGCCAAAATATCGAAAAAATATTGAATCAAGAAGGATTTTTTGGTCTTGTTTCCAGCCAAAATATCGAAAAAATATTGAATCAAGAAGGATTTTTTGTCTTGTTTCCAGCCAAAATATCGAAAAAATCTTGAATCAAGAAGGATTTTTTGGTCTTGTTTCCAGCCAAAATATCGAAAAAATCTTGAATCAAGAAGGATTTTTTTGTCTTGTTTCCAGCCAAAATATCGAAAAAATCTTGAATCAAGAAGGATTTTTTGTCTTGTTTCCAGCCAAAATATCGAAAAAATCTTGAATCAAGAAGGATTTTTTGTCTTGTTTCCAGCCAAAATATCGAAAAAATCTTGAATCAAGAAGGATTTTTTGTCTTGTTTCCAGCCAAAATATCGAAAAAATCTTGAATCAAGAAGGATTCTCTAAACAAATAAAAATTATTATCTTGTTTTTCGTAAAAGCAAGTCAAAATTAAGTTAGTTTTTGCTTAAAACAAGCAAAATAATCTGCCAATGGGGTAAGAAAAAAAAATCTTATTTCAAGCAGACAACTAGATTATTTTTCTGACCCCATCGGCAGATTATTTTGCTTGTTTTAAGCAAAAACTCACCTAATTTTGACTTGTTTTGTCTGAAAACAAGAAAATAATTTTGACTTGTCTAGAAAATCCTTCCTGGTTCAAGAGTTTTTAGATATTTTGACTGGAAACAAGACAAAAAAATCTAAGTAAGAAAAGCATTTTTTGCAGTGTTCACTTGGGGCTGAAAATTTGGTCTAGCGATTTAAATAATAACATGACTACCAGATTTTTTTTGGCGTCAACGCTAGTTGCCAAAAGTCAGAGCCAGTCTGCAGATGTTGGGCAGATTTCACCAAAAAGACTGATTCCATGCTCTTGCAGAATATCAAACTTGTTCGATATTTCGAGCCGGTTTCAGAGCGGTTTTAGAATCTTCCGGCAATCAAACAATTGCAGGTTCCTGAGTTTGTTGTGTTTGGAACAATAAGGAAAATGTGAATGATACCAAAGCAAACCTCTCTTCCACAGTCAGTACACTGCAAAAAAAATGCTTTTCTTACTTAGATTTTTTGTCTTGTTTCCAGCCAAAATATCGAAAAAATCTTGAATCAAGAAGGATTTTTTTGTCTTGTTTCCAGCCAAAATATCGAAAAAATCTTGAATCAAGAAGGATTTTTTGTCTTGTTTCCAGCCAAAATATCGAAAAAATCTTGAATCAAGAAGGATTTTTTGTCTTGTTTCCAGCCAAAATATCGAAAAAATCTTGAATCAAGAAGGATTTTTTTGTCTTGTTTCCAGCCAAAATATCGAAAAAATCTTGAATCAAGAAGGATTTTTTGTCTTGTTTCCAGCCAAAATATCGAAAAAATCTTGAATCAAGAAGGATTTTTTGGTCTTGTTTCCAGCCAAAATATCGAAAAAATCTTGAATCAAGAAGGATTTTTTGTCTTGTTTCCAGCCAAAATATCGAAAAAATCTTGAATCAAGAAGGATTTTTTGTCTTGTTTCCAGCCAAAATATCGAAAAAATCTTGAATCAAGAAGGATTTTTTGTCTTGTTTCCAGCCAAAATATCGAAAAAATCTTGAATCAAGAAGGATTTTTTTGTCTTGTTTCCAGCCAAAATATCGAAAAAATCTTGAATCAAGAAGGATTTTTTGTCTTGTTTCCAGCCAAAATATCGAAAAAATCTTGAATCAAGAAGGATTTTTTGGTCTTGTTTCCAGCCAAAATATCGAAAAAATCTTGAATCAAGAAGGATTTTTTGGTCTTGTTTCCAGCCAAAATATCGAAAAAATCTTGAATCAAGAAGGATTTTTTTGTCTTGTTTCCAGCCAAAATATCGAAAAAATCTTGAATCAAGAAGGATTTTTTGTCTTGTTTCCAGCCAAAATATCGAAAAAATCTTGAATCAAGAAGGATTTTTTGTCTTGTTTCCAGCCAAAATATCGAAAAAATCTTGACTCAAGAAGGATTTTTTGGTCTTGTTTCCAGCCAAAATATCGAAAAAATCTTGACTCAAGAAGGATTTTTTGGTCTTGTTTCCAGCCAAAATATCGAAAAAATCTTGAATCAAGAAGGATTTTTTGTCTTGTTTCCAGCCAAAATATCGAAAAAATCTTGAATCAAGAAGGATTTTTTGTCTTGTTTCCAGCCAAAATATCGAAAAAATCTTGAATCAAGAAGGATTTTTTTGTCTTGTTTCCAGCCAAAATATCGAAAAAATCTTGAATCAAGAAGGATTTTTTGTCTTGTTTCCAGCCAAAATATCGAAAAAATCTTGAATCAAGAAGGATTTTTTGTCTTGTTTCCAGCCAAAATATCGAAAAAATCTTGAATCAAGAAGGATTTTTTGGTCTTGTTTCCAGCCAAAATATCGAAAAAATATTGAATCAAGAAGGATTTTTTGGTCTTGTTTCCAGCCAAAATATCGAAAAAATATTGAATCAAGAAGGATTTTTTGTCTTGTTTCCAGCCAAAATATCGAAAAAATCTTGAATCAAGAAGGATTTTTTGGTCTTGTTTCCAGCCAAAATATCGAAAAAATCTTGAATCAAGAAGGATTTTTTTGTCTTGTTTCCAGCCAAAATATCGAAAAAATCTTGAATCAAGAAGGATTTTTTGTCTTGTTTCCAGCCAAAATATCGAAAAAATCTTGAATCAAGAAGGATTTTTTGTCTTGTTTCCAGCCAAAATATCGAAAAAATCTTGAATCAAGAAGGATTTTTTGTCTTGTTTCCAGCCAAAATATCGAAAAAATCTTGAATCAAGAAGGATTCTCTAAACAAATAAAAATTATTATCTTGTTTTTCGTAAAAGCAAGTCAAAATTAAGTTAGTTTTTGCTTAAAACAAGCAAAATAATCTGCCAATGGGGTAAGAAAAAAAAATCTTATTTCAAGCAGACAACTAGATTATTTTTCTGACCCCATCGGCAGATTATTTTGCTTGTTTTAAGCAAAAACTCACCTAATTTTGACTTGTTTTGTCTGAAAACAAGAAAATAATTTTGACTTGTCTAGAAAATCCTTCCTGGTTCAAGAGTTTTTAGATATTTTGACTGGAAACAAGACAAAAAAATCTAAGTAAGAAAAGCATTTTTTGCAGTGTTCACTTGGGGCTGAAAATTTGGTCTAGCGATTTAAATAATAACATGACTACCAGATTTTTTTTGGCGTCAACGCTAGTTGCCAAAAGTCAGAGCCAGTCTGCAGATGTTGGGCAGATTTCACCAAAAAGACTGATTCCATGCTCTTGCAGAATATCAAACTTGTTCGATATTTCGAGCCGGTTTCAGAGCGGTTTTAGAATCTTCCGGCAATCAAACAATTGCAGGTTCCTGAGTTTGTTGTGTTTGGAACAATAAGGAAAATGTGAATGATACCAAAGCAAACCTCTCTTCCACAGTCAGTACACTGCAAAAAAAATGCTTTTCTTACTTAGATTTTTTGTCTTGTTTCCAGCCAAAATATCGAAAAAATCTTGAATCAAGAAGGATTTTTTTGTCTTGTTTCCAGCCAAAATATCGAAAAAATCTTGAATCAAGAAGGATTTTTTGTCTTGTTTCCAGCCAAAATATCGAAAAAATCTTGAATCAAGAAGGATTTTTTTGTCTTGTTTCCAGCCAAAATATCGAAAAAATCTTGAATCAAGAAGGATTTTTTGTCTTGTTTCCAGCCAAAATATCGAAAAAATCTTGAATCAAGAAGGATTTTTTGGTCTTGTTTCCAGCCAAAATATCGAAAAAATCTTGAATCAAGAAGGATATTTTGTCTTGTTTCCAGCCAAAATATCGAAAAAATCTTGAATCAAGAAGGATTTTTTGTCTTGTTTCCAGCCAAAATATCGAAAAAATCTTGAATCAAGAAGGATTTTTTGTCTTGTTTCCAGCCAAAATATCGAAAAAATCTTGAATCAAGAAGGATTTTTTTGTCTTGTTTCCAGCCAAAATATCGAAAAAATCTTGAATCAAGAAGGATTTTTTGTCTTGTTTCCAGCCAAAATATCGAAAAAATCTTGAATCAAGAAGGATTTTTTTGTCTTGTTTCCAGCCAAAATATCGAAAAAATCTTGAATCAAGAAGGATTTTTTGGTCTTGTTTCCAGCCAAAATATCGAAAAAATCTTGAATCAAGAAGGATTTTTTTGTCTTGTTTCCAGCCAAAATATCGAAAAAATCTTGAATCAAGAAGGATTTTTTGTCTTGTTTCCAGCCAAAATATCGAAAAAATCTTGAATCAAGAAGGATTTTTTGTCTTGTTTCCAGCCAAAATATCGAAAAAATCTTGAATCAAGAAGGATTTTTTGTCTTGTTTCCAGCCAAAATATCGAAAAAATCTTGACTCAAGAAGGATTTTTTTGTCTTGTTTCCAGCCAAAATATCGAAAAAATCTTGAATCAAGAAGGATTTTTTTGTCTTGTTTCCAGCCAAAATATCTAAAAAAATCTTGAATCAAGAAGGATTTTTTGTCTTGTTTCCAGCCAAAATATCGAAAAAATCTTGAATCAAGAAGGATTTTTTTGTCTTGTTTCCAGCCAAAATATCGAAAAAATCTTGAATCAAGAAGGATTTTTTGTCTTGTTTCCAGCCAAAATATCGAAAAAAATCTTGAATCAAGAAGGATTTTTTGTCTTGTTTCCAGCCAAAATATCTAAAAAATCTTGAATCAAGAAGGATTTTCTAAACAAAATAAAAATTATTATCTTGTTTTTGGTAAAAACAAGTCAAAATTAGGTGAGTTTTTGCTTAAAACAAGCAAAATAATCTGCCAATGGGGTAAGAAAAAAAAATCTTATTTCAAGCAGACAACTAGATTATTTTTCTTACCCCATTGGCAGATTATTTTGCTTGTTTTAAGCAAAAACTCACCTAATTTTGACTTGTTTTTACTAAAAACAAGACACAAATTTTGACTTGTCTAGAAAATCCTTCCTGGTTCAAGAATTTTTAGATATTTTGACTGGAAACAAGACAAAAAAATCTAAGTAAGAAAAGCATTTTTTGCAGTGTTCACTTGGGGCTGAAAATTTGCTCTAGCGATTTAAATAATCACACTTGGAAATCAAACTCAAACGGCAATTCCTAAAAGTCCTAAAGTTGGAATACACTACATGACTACCAGATTTTTTTTTTTGGCGTCAACGCTAGTTGCCAAAAGTCAGAGCCAGTCTGCAGATGTTGGGCAGATTTCACCAAAAAGACTGATTCCATGCTCTTGCAGAATATCAAACTTCGAGCCGGTTTCAGAGCGGTTTTAGAATCTTCTGGCAATCAACAATTGCAGGTTCCTGAGTTTGTTGTGTTCGGAACAATAAGAAAAATGCAAATGATACCAATGCAAAGCTCTCTACCACAGTCAGTATTGCTATTTGATGCATTTGCTACTCTTCATCTGTCTGTCTGCTGGTGGAGGAGCGTTTTATGGAGAAATCTGAGCTCCAGCGCTGGTGAATTGCATGTGAGCGAAAGTATCTGAAGATGGATTGGTCCCGCAGTGATGCCGTAGAAAAGCTGAGTCACAGTCTGCGCTAACAAATCATCAGAGATTTGCCAACTGAAATATAAAATATGGCTACAAACCCATCCACTTCCTACTATTTCAGTTTTAGTTAGAAAGCATGCATAAGTTGTTGTAGCGATTAAGCAATAGCTGCTACTATGTTTTTGACCACAATAAATATAGTACTTGACTTTATCAGTGGTCTAATATTTTGTATTAATTTGACAATGCAGCTCCATAGCACTGTTTGTTTGCGTATCGCAACATTAGCTCAACCAATGGTGCTCAGTCTCGACTGAACATGAAATTTGAAATATGTCATGAACAATTGGAGCTAACAAAGAATAATGAAGTATTTAAATGAAATATCCTGGTCTGTATTGGAGGTGGAGGTGTGTGCCAGAACGCTGTAATATTTCAGCACTTGGAAGCCTCTCTGCCCTCAAACCCAGGTTCAAATAAACTCGAGCGGAGCCAAGTAGCTCTAAAGCAGATGGTAATGTCATCATCATTAGCACAGGACACGACTCGAAGAAATGAATGTACGGAAGACACCGGGACACAATGACAGATTTACCCAGCTCTAAACCAAGATTACTCACACTTCGATGTGATGGTGATGAAATGCTGTCCATAAATCACACATTTATCGCGCTGGAACGCTGTGGATTCATTTATAGGCTCTCGGGAAGGTGATTTGTAAACTGCGGTAAATGCTGAGGTACTCTGCTAAACACTGTTGTGTTCCACAGGAGAACATCTGAGAGAATAAATAATGACAGATTTGTCTATTTTGGACAAATACCATCTTTAAAGTGAAAATTGCACCATCTAGTGGTATAAAAAATAAAAACTTGTGTAATGCCATGTAAACTCCTGTATCTCCCTATGTACATATATACAGGGGCTTTGGGATTCCTATTGATTTTTTTTATTTTTTTTTTACTGTTTCTTCATTTTAATAGACTTTGCATTTAGAAATATATTCAGACATTCTAAAAGATTACTTTTGGCAAGGTTTAGATTTTTTTTTTGATTGGATAAATATCAGGTTTTGCATTTTTCTGCTTATTTCCGTGTGTGTGTGTGTGTGTGTGTGTGTGTGTGTGTGTGTGTGTGTGCATGTGTGTGTCAGTTCTGTACTTTTGTCATTTTAGAGTGTCAGTCCTTGCTTGCTGAACACTTCTTTTCAGCACAGTTGCTCATTTGTAGCTTGTATTACCAAAAGATTATCTGAATTATCACATTTTTTCATATTTCCCATTCATTTCCTATGTCGGTCATTTTTGACCGCGAAGGAGCCAAGTGTGACTAATTTTTTTTTGACCGTTTAACATATCCGAATCATGTCACTGATTTTTTTTTTTGTACTCGCATAGCTAATGCAACAAAAGTCACCAAGTGTCATCTCATTCTGATGAAGCTACGATTTTTAAAAATTCAAAACATAAAATTTTTCGGTCAAAAATGACCGAAGAGGCCCAGAGGGTTAAAAAAATGGATTTTAAATGCTTTTACTCTATTTTAATGAGAAATGTTGTACTTATTGAAAAATAAAAAAATATAATATAAAATATAATTCTAGTGGGAAAAAATTGCTCATTAAAACTGTATAAATATTGCATAGATTCGTAAAAAAATGCAAAAAATTCTAAATAATAATTACAAAATATTATTGAACAAAAATGTATTTAATTGATTTTCCTGAAGAAAAAAAAAAAGTTACTTTTTAAGGCTTCGGTCACTTTTGACCGCGAGGGAGCCAAGTGTGACCCCTTAATGAGGAGGCCCAGAGGGTTAAATGCATTTGTGGAGATCCAGTATCTCTGACATGAGCATTAGTAATGATAATGAGCTTTCCATTCTCAGTGCCAACATCTTTGCTATTTGTCACGATGTTGCTTTTCTCTGAATTAAATGCATTAGTTAATATCGTCCTCCTGAAATATTCTCAGCGGCGTGTATGATCCACAGCTGGATCTCACAAAAACAACTTTACAGTGCATACGAGGACTGAAATCTGAGCCCAAGATCACAGACTGCACTCTTAGTGTGGAAAGCTGTGGTTTGCAGGCAAAATAAAAGAGATGATTCCTGACTCCTGTAGGATATGGACTTTGGGGTTCATGACATGTGGCAGATTGGTTTAACTGAGGCTCATTGGAAATATTACACAAAATGACAATACCTTGCTTCTTTACACTTACAAAAGGAAATGTCTGGTGAGATTTTGAGCGCATTCACACTGACATTCATCATGTTTTGTAAAAAAAAAAAATTAAAAAAAATAAAAAAAAATCTAAAGAGTGTTGCCAGATTCACTTTCATTATGTTGCAAAATAGCATACCACCTACTCTAGCATCCTTGGTTCTTTTATGATAAATTGTGTTTCATAGGACCTCACGTCACACCGGGTGAGCTAATGAGCAAGTTTACTATATCAGAAAAGCCACAGATATGCATCTGGTTATGTGATGCAAATGTCAATGTGCACTAGTTTACAAAACATGCATTATAGTCAAAGTGTTTTTAGCTCATAACATTGTGCAACTGCACAGAAATAAGTCTTAGATAATACATAATCTGCCCCATAATGATATCTGTGAAAATGAATAAAAGTTGTTTGTGTTTTACTGGCTCTAGTGTTCATTTTAGCTAGAAGCTGCAAGGAAATGTTGGTGTTTTTACAAGAGGCATGTATTTACAGTGAGTCTATGTTGGATCCTTTGTTTGAATGGCAATACTAACTTAAGTGGACCAGTGGATGTGGTCTAATAGAAACAAAGTTTGAATCGTGTGGTAGTATTTAGAATATGTGTAATAATGGATAATTACTGTAAGTGTCAATGTAACAATACTGCAACTAGTGACTCTAAAGAGGTACTGTACTAATCCTGTGTGCAGAGATTTTTCCCCTTTGAAGCTCATTTCGTAAAACTTCCATAATAAATAATTTTTGATTTATAACTCACACACACTACCGTCTGAAATGTGTGTAATGCTTGTTCAGGCCAGTGGCCAAATATCCAAGTGCTGCTATAGTCATCACGTCATGATTAGGTGTCTGAGACGTATCGTTTGATACCAGTTCCATCATATTTTACTGCAGTTCATGACCGTTTGGCTTTGGTGATGTGCTACAGGGTTTAGCTGATGTAGATCACAGCCCTAACAACCCCATGGCCATGGGTTCGATTCCCAGGGAGAACATTCTGACAAACAATTCTGATAAAGACATGACTCAAGTCGAACTGTAACCATGCTCTACTAACTGAGCTACTGAGCTCATAGCCTTGTAAAATTAGATGGTTTTAATATTCATATGTTTGGTTCTGATAAGCCTCTAGTGTAAGATTTTTTTTATCTTTAGTGTTTTCTTTCAACCTAACTCAATCTGTAGTTGGCACTACATACAAACACTCTGGATTTGGTATTGTCTTGAGCTGTCCGGCTGTGAGTTGGCTATAGAGAATAAAGGTCTCTCAGATCATTTTCTTATTATGTTTAATGTTAGCGCTTTGGGCCCTGGGTCAGTCGGCAGCTATGCTCGCTCTATAAACGCTCTGTTTTCAGAGGTTTATAATTCCCAGCTGCGGGCACAAGCCTTTGGGTATTCTCCATCTAGTTGGGGATTAGATGAGTTGGGGCTGATTTTAACACTGGGTGCAATGATCTTGAATCAAACATTGCATTGCTCCAATCAAACTTGTAAAATTGAAAGTTATAGCTCAGCCCTGGCTTAATGCTGAGATTAACTTAGACAAAAATGGAGACAAACTGAAAAAAAATGGAAAAAAGCCAAGCTCCAGGTTTCATATGAGATACTTGTGTGGTTTGGCATCAACAGTTTGTTAAAGCAGCCAATGTGCTGTATTTTTCAGACTTAATTACACAGAAGCATCATAGTTCTAAAGTTTTATTTAATTCAGTAAATTCAGTCCTGAAAGCTGTATATTCCACGTTTGCTGACAATTTAGTCAGAGCATGTGAAAACTTTTGTCTAAATACAAAATGATGGTCCTCAGCCCCTTCTTGTTGTTTTTGATTCAATTCAAATTTGGTAAAATGAAAAGATTTGGTGATTCATGCTATAGTCCAGACTGGCATGAGAGAGTTTAACACAAGGTTTAGGTAAAGGACCCCTATGTCATCCAAGATGTTCATGTCTTTCTTCCATTGCCTAAGGTTTTTGAGGCAAAAATCCCAGGATTTCTCTCCATATAGTGGACTTCAATGGGGATCAATGGGTTGAAGGTCCAAAACGCAGTTTCAATGCAGCTTCAAAGGGCTCTAAACGACCCCAGTTGAGGAATAATTGTCTTATCTAGCCAAATTATTGGTGATTTTTGAAGAAAATATATAAAAAAGATACACTTTTTAACCACATCTTGTACTAGCTTGACCTCACGCATTAGTAATCACATTGGAAAGATCACAAGTGACATAGACGGAGGTAACGACCCAGGGTTTATCAATGATGTTAGATGATTTTGAAGGAGTAAATGAGATGGAGTTTTTCTCCCTACCCAACCTTACTGAACCGAAGTACACAGACAAAGAACTTTTTTTCTTTTTTTTGAAAATAAACCATTGTTTTGCTTAATAAGACCCTTATTGCTCAGCTGAGATGGAAGGCATGTAGAACCCTTTGAAATCGCATTGAAACAGCAATTTGGACCTTCAACCTATTGGCCACCATTGAAGTCCATTATCTGGAGACAAATCCTGGAATGTTTTCCTCATCTTGAATGTCTAATTAAGGTCTTTAGGATTACTAGAAACGGTCTTGCAGCTGTGTTAGAGCTAAACTCTGGAGATCATTGGACTTTCAAGGGGCAAAAGTGGACATTTCTGATTTAGTGGTTTCTATGAAAAGTTCAGAATATACTTCTTGTTTGAATTTAGTTTGGCTTGTTCATGAAGTGAACATTTCAAATGCTCCACTAGAGGGCAACGTTTAATTAGTTGCAATCTACTGAATGCAATGAATTGCCCCCATTACATTTTACAGAGCGCACCAGTGTAAGTAGGCTGTCTCTAGGAGTACACACAAAAATACGAAGAAGAAACCCACAGAACTGAGGTCCATGTAACATGGAAGGCTCATTCTACCGCTAAAGAAGTATTCAGCTCTAGTACGGTGTGAAATGTCATAGTCTTCTAATATAGTCTTAGTTATTCAAAGATTGCTCAGACTGTATGATCTCTAAATATAGACAACAATGATCGTTTCTTCTTTACAGAGGAAAAAGGAAAGCAGTATGTTATGTTTGTAAAGCTTTAGTAATTTGGATGAGTCACTCATGTCTGAAGTTACTTACAAGAGCTTCTGGCTGCAAGTATGTTGATTTTAGTGAGCAAAGCCATTAGAAAACAGCAAGACCCACTTTATATTAAGTGTCTTTAACTACTAAACTTCTTAAACTTTTCAAATTTTCTGGTCCAGGTTTCTCAAGCCAGCTTAAAGTTTGGTACTATTTTCTGCTTATTTTGATAAATGAAAGAATACATTTTTATTCAAAAATTTTGTTTGACAAATGAAAAAAAAGTCAGCCTTCTCTTCTCTATTAATTATCATGTTAATTGTTGTGCCTTTTAGCCCCAACAGCAGGGGTGCTTTTACCTCAAATACCACACTTTTACATATTCCTTTGTTATTTAAAAACAGTTGCTTTAATTATCTTAAACAAAACTGAAAATCATTTAGAAGACCCTTGTCTCAAGATATATTCAAGAGTTTTAGCGAATCTCATTAGCTCCTTAAATCTACAACATTTTTAAAACATCAAATATTAGATCAAGTAAGCACACAAACGACTTTGCACTACGGCTGTGATCGCGCCAAACCATCAGACAAAATTGCACATGCATCTTTAAAAGCAGAGGTTTTGGAAAGTCTTTCTGCCGTCTAGGGCTACTTTTACCCCAGGATGCCTTTAGCACCATCGTACCCTACTGTGTACATTGTACTTAAAATATCTTCCTGTAGTTACATCTGCAATTCATTTCTGTAGTGACCTATGTAATTACCCCACCCCTATACCTTAAACCACAATGCTATGCAATTTAACAAGAACTCACAATATAAAGTAGGACTGAAAAGTGCAATATTTGACATCTGGCTACATGAAATTATGTAAACTAAAACACATCAAACACATTTATGTTGAGATTGGAGAAATCAAAAAAATTACTTTCAAAAACTCAATGTCCCTCTATTATTTAGAATCTCATGGTTGCTTTTTGCAGAAATGTGGACAATGTGCTTCTAACAATCCACACAGGGATAGGATGGACATGGATGATGACAGAACTTGCATGAAAAGAAAATGCATCCAAAGTTTTACAACTTCACTCAGCCTACCTTTGCAGTCCCATACTTTAGTATCCATCCATACTCACGGCTTACAACAGTCCAAAACACAGGTGTCCAGTCCTGCTCCTGGAGGGTCACTGTCCTGCAGAGTTCAGCTCAAACACTAATCAAACACACCTGAACCTAGTAATCAAGCTCTTCAGGATTACTAGAAGCTTCCTGGCAGGTTAAAGCTAAACTCTGGACACCCCTATGTCCAAGCTCTTTCCTAGAGGTCCAATGTCCTGCAGATTTCAGCTCCGATCCTTAATTAAACACACCTGAACCAGCTAATCAAGCTCTTCAGACTCTATAGTGTTTTGGAGCTGCTAAACTCTGCAGGATATTGACGCTGCAGGTGCTTCCTTCACCTTGAAGCATATAATGGCTAAAATATTGTCTAGGCCACTGACTAGACTGCCTGAGGAGTTGAGAGTGGGTCATGGGTTTCTTCAACAACCCAAACAATGCTGCTTACCAGGGGAACCTTGTTAAAAGTCCTTGATTTAGCCTGCATCTTACACTCCTCTGATACTTCGAGTCATCCCACGTTTCGCCAGAGACCTCACGATGGACCTTTGATGGAGTTTCCAGCTCAGGGCTGGCCGTCCAGCTGCAAGTCCCATCACGCTCTGCGCTTGTGTGCCACTCTCCATAAATATGAGCTACCAGACTCTTTTCCACTTCAGCCGCGGCCCCTGAGGGAGGACACCGGGACATGGAGCATACACCGTAATATTCGCAGACTAATAATTTATACGCATAATGTGCTTCTGGATTTACCGAGAACCGCTAGATGGCTGAAACAAAACCAAGTGTGACCTTGACGAGGGGTCATTTTCAGAAGCTTGGCACCTCCGAAAAGGTGTATAAATGTCGGCTAACGTATTGTCTTTACTTTATGGTCATTTAAGCCACATGTTTCATTCTGTAGCTCATATTTGGAAAGGTATAAGGTTAGACCCAAAGCCTGCGACAGCATAAGTGATGGCTCGCTTGGGGACGAGGAAGCTCGTGATGGACTCCGAGTTCGGGACAGAAAACCAATGAATCGTAATGGATTCTGCAAACCACCGAAAGTTCAGCGGCATCTGCAGTCATTCCAGAAAGTGACGGCTGATTACTGCTTTTTCTTTCTTAATGTCTATAAAATAGATACTCTGAATGGCGGTGTCATGGCCCATTTCATCTCAGGGCTATTTGCTCCTTCGTATTGGCACGGCTTCCCTACAATCCCTTACCTGCCTTTTAGGCACTATTAACTCTAAGAGGGAAGGCCTGCGTGGGTCAGGCAGACTCTAGCGGGAATCAAAAGAGGCTTTCTATGAGCCCAAAGTCCCGGCCAACTCTAGAGTGAATGTTTGACAGGGAAGGATGGTAATGGCTTTTCTTTATTGAATGAACAGAGCTGCCCTGAATGGCCGCGAGCACAGAGTGGACTGACTCTGACTTATTTCAGTGTGTCGTTTAAGTACTTGTCATGTCCCACGTACCTTTAATTCAAGTGTGGTCATCTAGTAATAAAACAAAATGAGCTGTAGAATTTGTAAAGGAGAGGATTGTTCTTACCTCGCCATGTTAATATTAGAATGGAATTGATACGGTGGCCATTTGTGACCCCGTTTGGGATGCTTTCATGTGTTTCAGGAGGTTTAAGTAGCTAGGTCAACAATATGCCCTGATATTTATTTTACTTTGCATCAACCCAACATTGTAATTTTAAAAAGTAAAAAAAGAAATTTTAAAATGGCCAATGAGTCAATGAATGAACAAACTGAGCACATACATAAAACATGTAAATAATAACTTAATACAATTAATATATATAGCTGCAAGCAATTAAGGGACCAAGCACTAGGCAAGAAAGACAGCAAGTATCAGAACAACTCAATCAATGAGTAATTGAAGCCATTTTAAGTTGGTTTTAGTGAAAATTGGATCAACAGTCGTAGAGGAGTTTGAAAAAGTAAGTTTTTAACAAAAATCAAAATGGCAGACAGGAATTTCAATAATTGGTATTTATATATATATATATATATATATATATATATATATATATATATATATATATATATATATATATTTGTTGGCATGAGCCAAGGAATATTTTGAGACCAAATTCATTAAAATAGGCTAATGCAATCAACAGCTTTTAGCATTTTTGAAACATTCAGAATTAATGCTTAATGAATGGTTTATTATTCTTGACCAATAGGTGGCGCTGTTACCAAATTGGTGTGGTGTGGTCAGCATGAGGTGAAAGTGATGCATACAAAGTTTGGTGTAAATATGTCAAAGCTTTGCAGAGATACAGCCTCAGATGCAGTTTGGCTTCTTTCCAGCAAATTCGTTGATGGGTTGAACGAAAATCATTTTGTATTTTGACATGAAATCCATAACTTTTTTCCAATATGGTCTGAAGATGATGCGAGTCAAATTTGGTGAAAATCGGACCAACGGTCTAGGAGGAGTTTGAAAAAGCCAGGCAGGAAATTGCATAATTGCTTTTGGCTACAATGTGGCTCCGTCCCTAAAGTTTTTGAGTACTGTCAGGGCATGGTGCCCAAGACACATAACGAGTTCCGTAACAATACACCAATGCGTTCATAAAATATAGCATTTTACAATAAAATTCAAAATGGCCAATACCAAAATGGCTGACATGGAAAATTAGATATGGTTCGAATCAGCATGGTCCGCTGAATCTAAAGAGACCGATTATAGAATTATAAATGATTATTATTATTATTATTACTATTACAACCAAAAACAGCAATTTTTCATATCTCCTGAGGTAGAAGCAGTTTGCTCTGAAAACCAACCAAACCGTTGTGGACATACAGCCTCAAATCCGTTTTTGTGTGCTATTCATCGAATTTGTTTAAGTGTTATTTGAGAACGGTTTGACTAATCAACGTGAATTCCATAACTTTTTGCCAGCATGGTCTGAAGATGATCTGAGCCAATTTTGGTGAATATTAGACAAACCGTGTAGGACGAGTTCAAAAAGTAATTTTTTAAAAATAGGGGGAAAAACTAAACCTTATGATTTTTTAATTCTGGTGTCCATTTGACTCAGCATGAGCCAAGGAATCAGAGGAACAAATAATTTTTCTTCTAGGGTTTAAAAGTTAAAAGCATAAACATGAGTGAAATTTGGACAAGTGGTGGTGCTAGAGAGTTTGAGTTAGAGCCTCCAGACTTGCTATGGGTAATGTTGAGACTGTCCTCTATCAGTGTGCCAAATTACACAACTTTACTGTTAGCGGTTCTATGGGCTGCCCATAGACTTGGGAGAAACGGAAGAAGAAGAAGAATAGGATACAATGGGTGCCTTTGCACCTTCAGTGCTTGACCCTAATAATACCTTTATAATAATTAATAAAATACAAAAAAGGGAGGGGAAAGTTTCTTTAATGTGCAAGTTAGTCACTCTTACAATTATATGCTTATCTAGTATGATATTTTAGATTTCTTGACTAGAGACAAGACAAAAGTACTAGGTAAGATAAGCCCCTTTTTAAATAACAGATGTTAATTTCAGGCTATTTACTAGTGTTAATGTAGTGTAATGATCCACTAAAGTGAGTGAATGCATGAGGAATGTGCAGGAGATGAAACAGAAATGATCCCTGTGTGATAAACTTCAGCGCTGTACAGTTCTTCTCTCTCAGGTCTCAGACATGTCTGCGCTTGCGTTTAGGGAGTGATGTAGTTCAAGAGCACGAATCCCAGCGTTTGAGTAAACAAGAGTCATTATGAATCTGAGACTCATCGCTCAACAACTCAATCTCATTCTGAGATCTGAGAGGAAGCAGATTCTTCTGAGCGGTACGTCAGCCGCCGATCGTTCGGAAGATCATTGGCTTCAACTCTGGCTACTGTACCATCTGACTTCAGCTCACTCTAACTGCTGTATCCACCACATTGTCATTCTTCATATAAGTATAAGTTGTACCCCTTGGGCACAAGAGCCCCCCAAAGTTGCCCCATTGACTTACTATGGTGAGGGACAGCCAATGAAAAGCATCTTTTTTCCCTACTATGGTAATTTAGGGATTTTGCATTGAACATAACTCTGCATCACAGTGTCATAGAGACATTTACTCAGACAACCAATCAGACTCTCAGGATCATTGTGAAGCTGACAAGCCACGCCCTAGCAACCATTTAGCGTACCCTAGTGACTGATTGCTTAGGCCACCATTATAACAGCCCAGATGGATGTATTTAGATCACAGTGTCAGAGACATGGGGGTGTGCATGTTTGACTCGGGCAGCAAACAGCCAATCATGAATCACCTTAATCTATTCCTAGCCACGCCCTAGTAACCATTATCTAGGACCCTAGCAACCCAAACCCACACAGGCATATCTTCAGATCCGAAAGTCACAGAGACATGGGGGTTGGTTTATATCATTAATACTGGCAAGTAGACTTTGGAGTTTCATCATTGGCCACTCCTTAGCAACTAAACAGAGTACCCTAGCAACCGTTTAGCAAGACCTATATCTTTGCATCAGAATATTGCATAGACACTGGAGTTTCTTCTTTTGGCACATGCTAGCAAATAGAATAGATAGCATGTTGTTAACATGTTACTAGCATGATTAACATGTTACTAACATATTGCTAACATTATCAGCAAGTATGCATTATCAGCAGGTGTGTTGTCAGCATGTTTATAACATGATTGGCATATTACTAGCTTGTTGTTAGCATGATTAACAAGTTGCTAGCATGTAGTTGCTATGTTAACATGTTGCTAGTGTGGTTCTAACATGATAAGCATGTTTCCAGCATGTTGTTAACGTGATTTTCAAGATACTAGCATGTTGTTAGCATGATTAGCAAGATACAGGATTAACAAGTTAACATGTTGATAGCATGTTTCTAGCATGATTAGCATGTTGTTAGCATGTTTTTGTATGATTAGCATTGCATATTTATAGCCTGTTTTTACCATTATTAGCATGTTGCGAACATGTTTCTAACATGCTTAGCAAGTTACCGGCATGCTTCTAGCATTATTTGCATGTTTCATCATGATTAGCATTTTATTATCATGTTGCTAACATGTTTCTAATATGATTAACAAGTTATTACCATAAAAACAAGTTACTAGCATTTTGTTAACGTGTTTTTAACAAGTTTAACAAGATATTAGCATGTTGATAGCATTCTTCTAGCATTATTAGCATGTTGTTAGCATGTTTCTGGCATGATTGGCAAGTTACTAGCATGTTGCTAGCATGATTACTAAGTTACTAGTACGTTTTTACGACGATTACCATGTTTCTAGTAAGGTTCTAGCATGTTTAGCATGCTTCTAGCATTATTAGCATGTTGTTAGCATGTTGCTGGCATGATTAACAAGTTACTAGAACGTTTTTACCATGGTTAGCATATTTCTACCATATTGTTAACATTATTAGCAAGTTACTAACATGTTTCAAGTATGATTAGCATGTTACTAGCGTGTTGCTAGCATTAAAGATAGATTGATTAGAAATATATTGGAGTGGAAGCTGAAATGAGTTTGAATGTGTTCTAAATCTAGTTGACAGAAGGGCAGTTTGATTGAGTCTCAATGGATTGTGGAAGTTTTGTCAGTTGGAGTTTGAGTTTTGTCAGTTGGAGTTTGAATTTTGATAGTTGGAGTTTGAGTTTTGTCAGTTGGAGTTTGAATTTTGTCAGTTGGAGTTTGAATTTTGATAGTTGGAGTTTGAGTTTTGTCAGTTGGAGTTTGAATTTTGTCAGTTGGAGTTTGAATTTTGTCAGTTGGAGTTTGAATTTTGTCAGTTGGAGTTTGAATAGTGTTGACCATTTGAACATTCCCTCAATGTAAGTCTAGGGGATTTTTGTTGGTTTTGATAGTCTGGTTTACGAAACCCTGTCTGAAAAGATATAGACACTCAAGCCAACCTAATAACTGGGTAATAACCAGACACCAACCCTGAACCCAACCCATCTAGTTACCTTCTTCTACCCAGTACTTTCTTGAGTGACTACACTGTAAGCACACATATTGTAAAATAAAGCGCACATCAGTTATGAAGCAGGACATTTGCAAAAGAGCTTTAGAAATAGTGAAATGAAAGCTATAACAGCCTACAGTATGAACTCTGTGTTTTCTTCAGGACGTGGAAGCACCAATGAGGGTTTGATGATCACTCAGGCTACACTTGGAAAAGTGAGTTTTGCTTCCGATGACCCCGTTAACATCCTCCGTCACTACACTCTCAGCTCATTCTCATTTACTGTGTGCTGTGACGTCTGTGTTTGTCTCGGGGTGTCTTCACACATCATCTGTCTGTCCAGTCGTAATTGATTTGGCTGTTTGTGTTAAACGGCACCTTGCCCCACACCTCGCCATGTTGTGTCAGGAGCTGTATCAGCACACAGGAGCTGAGCGCATGGAAACCCGCGTGTCACGCTCGGGGAAGGTGACGGATAAGCGGGCTGTCAGGATGACTAATTGCCCGGGGCAGCGGGTCTCGCTGTGGGGTGTTAACAATCAGTGCCCTGGAAAGAGTGCTATTTGACAGCGCGCTCTCAGTCTGTCAGCTGATCCGAACACAAGCGTCTCTGTTGGCAGCCCGCTCCTCTGGATTACGTCTCGCCGCTAATGACACGGGCTGCCAGACTCTCCTAACTCAAAATAAAGACCATTTCAGAAGTCTGTACGCATTAGCAAAGCAACAAATGACCAGAAAAAATTATGTACAGTACTCGCCCTCATGTCATGCCAAAGCCATTCACTCTTTCTGTCTTTCGGTGAGTCTTAAGTCTTGGTTTTACAGAGAAGACAACAGAAACCATCACAGAAATACGAATGGTTTCCACTACATATACCATTAGAAACCAACTTTTAACCATTAAAACCAATGAAAAATGGTTTCCTGTCGTGTGTTTCGGGACATATTCCAATAAGGATTTAGTGGTTTTAACAAGCCACCAATAGAAGGCGACCAATTACCAGTGGAGACCAACCAGAGTTTCCATTAAAACCAATACCATTCCCATTATAACCAGTAAAACCATTACAAATACTGTGATGCTTTCTGTTGTTTATTTGTTTGTAACCCTAACCCAGCAGGGAGGAAAAAACTTTCTGTTAATGACAAATACTGCTCAAATTTCTGTTAAATCACACAACCTCAAAATACTATGAAGAAAGTGCATGATTGACGAGTGATGTGTTGTTTTGACGTATTTCACAGTTTCAGTGGACACCTATGTAAGTTTAGTTTTAACTATTTCTGTTTCAGTTTTTTTTTAAGAAGATGAATCGGGTATACAGTATATTTGACATAAATAAAAGCTACTCCTGAGGTTTCATCTCTTGTTCCAAATTAAACCACTTCACATTGAGAGCATTTTAGAGACGAAATGCCTGGCTTTTGCTGCTTATATTCATTATATTTATTTTATGTCAATTATACATACACTGCAAAAAAAAAAAAAGTTCTTACTTAGTATTTTTGTCTTGTTTTCTAGTATAAATATCTAAAAACTCTTAAAATATGATGAATTTACTTTACAAGTAAAGTGACTTATAATATTGTCTTGTTTTCTGAAAAAAAAATCTAAATTTTGTTAGTTTTTGCTTAAAACAAGCAAACATTTCTGCCAATGGGGCAAAAAAAGCAAAAAAAAAAAAAAAAAGGCTTTGATTTAAGATTATTTTTCTTACCCCACTGGCATATATATTAGAAAACTAACAGAGTTTGGATATTTTTTTTTTTCAGAAAATTCTAGTAAATGCATCCCGATTCAAGAATTCTTAGATATTTATAGTAGAAAACAAGACAAAAATTCTAAGGAAGATTATTTTTTTTTGCAGTGTATGTTTTACTTGAATATTTGTATATCCTTAATGCATTATATTTTGACAATTAATATACACCTTTTCATGTCAAATAATATACGTTACATTTAAACAAGCTTTGTTTTAAAATTGCAAAACTTTTTAACCTTCTTTCAAAAGGATTAATTCACTTTTCCTGATAGTCACCCCCATGTCATTTAAGATGTTTATGTCTTTCTTAATTCGAAAAGAAATTATTTGAGTAAAACATGGATTTTTCTCCATATAGTGGACTTTAATGGTGGCCAACGGGTTGAAGGTCTGAATTTCAGTTTCATCACATCTTCAAAGAACTCAAAACGATCCCAGCTGAGGAAGAGTGGTCTTATCTGGCGAAACGATCGTTCATTTTCTAAAAAAATAAGAATGCATTTACTTTTTAACCACAAATGCTTGTCTTACACTAGCTTGGCCTCTCTCATTACGTAGGCGGAAGTAGTGTTCACAAAGCGAATGTGCAAAGAAAGTCAAACGGACTTGACAAAAAAAAAAAAAGCTAAAACAGCTTGGACAATTTCGAAGCTGGAGGAGAAAATTAAATGTTTTCGGCCCTACCCTACCTTTTTGAACCGGAGTACACAGATGAAGAACTGCTTTATGGAGGAAAAAATCCTGGAATGTTTTCCTCAAAACCCTTAATTTCTTTGCAACTGGAGACAGAGATGAACATCTTGGGATGACATGGGGTTGAGTAAATGATCAGGAAATGTCTATTCTGGAAGTGAACTACTCCTTTAAGCTCTTTGTGAATGCGTATAGATTGTTAATGAATTATTCCAGGTTATTTAGCTGTCTTGTGTGGCATCAGCTGTGTTTCTGCCTTTTAATTCATGATATCTTTCTTGATCTCATGTCACACTTTCAGGTGCACAAGCTCACTCTAGAACTCTAATTCTGAACTAATAAAGAGCGTTTATAGCAAGTATTGTGAGACCACTTAACCTGATCTTAACCTGGATTTGTTTGGTTTTGTCAAGGAATCAGTTACCAGCCTAGATCTTTACTAATACTAGATCAGACCAGCCCAAACAAGATCTGATGTAAGAAAACTGTCGCACCGCACCTCAGGCCGCTTCCAGTAACATCCTGGCCAGTCCCTCGATGAGCTTTATTCCCAGAACACGGCTTGTCAACAAGAAGGAGACGGAGGCAGTGATGTTGACAGAGAAAAATGACCGGGAGCCTCTATATGCGTCACACGCTCCTCAAAATAAACCCTCAGCGAAAGAAAGCACTATATTAGACAGGCTTTCCTCTCTGGAGAGGTGCTTAAGACAGTAGGAGAACCTGTGAAACGGCTACGGAGATGATTCAGCACACTGGCCCTGACCCACGACACGCCGCTTGACCGATACTCGCTGTTTTCAGTCACCCCTCCAACCTCCACCGCTGCTTCTGGAGCGACCCACGGCTACCAGTGTAACAAAGACTGCTATATTTCCATTTACTACAAGGTCGAGTTCAATTCATACACACCCATAACCCATAAACACATCCGCACAGCTCCCAGTTCTCAGGCTTTTATGAGAAAACAGGTTTATTGCAAGCTACTAATAGCCAATTAGCATTGTATGCTCCGTGGTCAGCCGTTCCAGTGTTTGGATGGAAAATCCGCCTCTCCAGGTGTATGTTCTGTAATTAATATAACATAGGCAGACAGTCGTGTCCTCTCAACAGAAATGTTGAATGGGAAATCTGACGTTACTTCCTCTGAATGCTGGGAAACCCAGAGGAGATGGAGGAATAATTTAAGCCTTGTTCATGTCAGGGCCTGAAAGGTTGCTATGAAGTGGATGGTTCTAGTACAGGATGGTGATTGATCAATGCAATGCTCCATTCATAGTAAAATACATGATACACTGCAAAAAATGCATTTCTTACTTAGATTTTTTGTCTTGTTTCCAGCCAAAATTATCTAAAAAATCTTGAATCAGGAAGGATTTTCTGGACAAGTAAAAATTATTACCTTGTTTTAAGTAAAAACAAGTCAAAATTAAGTGAGTTTTTGCTTAAAACAAGCAAAATAATCTGCCAATGGGGTAAGAAAAAAAATCTTATTTCAAGCAGACAACTAGATTATTTTTCTGACCCCATTGGCAGATTATTTAGCTTGTTTTAAGCAAAAACTCACCTAATTTTGACTTGTTTTTACTAAAAACAAGACACTAATTTTTACTTGTCTAGAAAATCCTTCCAGATTCAAGAATTTTTAGATATTTTGGCTGGAAACAAGACAAAAAATCTAAGTAAGAAAAGCATTTTTTGCAGTGTAGTAAGAGCTAAGATGGGAAATATTGTTCACCAAATCACCGCAAATCACTCATATAGCTGGAAGAGTACAGGGTCAAAGACGTTTACGTTGAATGTCATTTTAGGTCAAATCTGTCAAGTTCATCAGTGTAATGTATGTCAGGGACTGGGTTTTCTAGCGGTTCGAAGCCACTTCATGCTCAAAGTCTCGACAGTGTTCGAACAGATACTGTTCCCACACTGCAAAAAATGCTTTTCTTACTTAGACTTTTTGTCTTGTTTCCAGCCAAAATATCTAAAAATTCTTACATCAGGAAGGATTTTCTTGACAAGTAAAAATTATTATCTTGTTTTTGGTAAAAACAAGTCAAAATCAGGTGAGTTTTTGCTTAGAACAAGCAAAATAATCTGCCAATGGGGTAAGAAAAAAAATCTTATTTCAAGCAGACAACTAGATTATTTTTCTCACCCCATTGGCAGATTGTTTAGCTTGTTTCAAGCAAAAACTCACTTCATTTTGACTTGTTTTTACTAAAAACAAGACAATAATTTTTACTTGTCAAGAAAATCCTTCCTGCTTCGAGTATTGGTGTTCCATAAAACAAGTTTACCAAACAAGTCAGGCTTATTTCAGTTAGTCTGACTTATTTTGAGCCAAATCAAATGACAAGAAGTCAGACTAACTAAAATAAGCCTGGCTTATTTGGTAAATTTGTTTTATGGAACACCCCTCAGGACTTCTTAAGCCCAACTTTTTTGATTTTCAAGGACTTCAATCAGAGATCTCACTTTTCAAACAATGTCTTACCTTTAGATTCTAAAAAAAGATAAATAGATACAGTAAATTAGATTTACATTACATTTATTCATTTATCATAAGCGACTTACAAATGAGGGCAACAGAACCAATCCAAATCAACAAAAGAGCAATGATATGTAAGTGCTATGACAAGTCTCAGATTAGCTGAATGCAGTATATGCAGCAAGGTTTTTATTATATGTGACCCTGGAGCACAAAACCAGTCTTAAGTCGCTGGGGTATGTTTGTAGCAATAGCCAAAAATGCATTGCATGGGTCAAAATTATTGATTTTTCTTTTATGTCAAAAATCATTAGGAAATTAAGTAAAGATCATGTTCCATTAAGATTTTTTGTAAAATTCCTACTGTAAACCTATCAAAATGTAATTTTTGATTAGTAATATGCATTATTAAGAACTTAATTTGGACAATTTTAAAGGCGATTTTCTCAGTATTTTGATTTTTTTGCATCCTCAGATTTCAGATTTTCAAATAGATGTATCTCAGCCAAATATCCTCCTATCCTAACAAACCATACATCAATAGAAAGCTTATTTATTCAGTGTATACATCTCCGTTTTGTAAAATTTAACCTTATGACTGGTTTTGTGGTCCAGGGTCACATATAGTAAATAAAAAGAAAATGGATAGAATAGAAAAAGAATAAACTAGTGTTTTTTTTATTTGTATAATAAATAAAAGAAAAAACAGAAAAGATAGACGATATAAAAAGAATAGAGACGTTTTATTAAAGAATAGAAAGAGAATTAGAATAGAGGGTTCTAGAGTTGGAGGGTCAAATAAAGATGGATAGCCGATTCTTGAAGATGGTTAAAGACTCATTTACTCGTTACTCACAAGGAACATTTAATGTAAAAGTCTATGAAAGTGATTTAGTGCCTCTTTGGGATGAACAATAATGCGCCGTTCACTTGTAGAACGCAAGCTTCTAGAGGAACATCAGTCTGAAGTAGCGAATTTAGGTAAAGGGCCGAGCCAGTGGTGGTTTTGCAGGCAAACATTAATGCCTTGAATTAAATGTGAGCAGCTATTGGCAGCCAGTGCAAAGTAAATAAAAATGTACTAATAAAAAATGACAAAAATAAAGTGAAGCAAATGAAAAGTATCACTACTAAAGTGTTACAAAGTATACTTTTACAAAAAAGTAAAACCACGGTTAGTTTCTTAGGGGATTTGTCTTTGTTTATACTTTCTGCTTTTTTTGTCTTTATAACTGTACTGCATTAATGTTTTGATGTTTTCTACTGTTTAAGAAAAGAAATAAGAAAAAAAGATTCACAAAATCACTCTGAAATCGTGATCTGAATCAAATGATTTGAGATCCGCACTCCAAAGTCCTGATTTAAATAATCATTCACTAACCATCATTTCAAATAATTTGACTTAGATGGGAACTTTGCGTATTGTATTGTGAATCATTTGATTTGAATCATTCAATATGCAAAATGATTCACAAACCTGTTCCGATCTAAATAAAATGATTCATGATACGCCATTTTAAGTCTTGATCCAAGTCAAATGATTTGTGAACCTGCTCTGAACTTCCGATCTAAATCAAATGATTTGCAATACATGATCTGAAGTCCCAATCTAAATCAAATGTTCCCATTGGAACGATTCAAAACGGTGAATCATTTTGTGCCGCAATGGTTTAAATGATTCTAAGTTTTGAAAAGCTCAGTTTTACCCATCACTGTGTGCTTTTTAAAATTATTACAAGCGATGTCAAAATTGGAAAATGAATTGCTCTTTTAATTTGATCTGGGTTTTGCTAGTGAATCGCTTGAAATGATCAAAGTCATGAGTTTGAACCATTTGGAGCGGTTCCAGTATAAAATATAGCTGCAAGCAGCAATTACGGGGCCAAGCACTCAAAGGGGAAAATGACGAGCTAAGGATGGCAGGAACAGCAGACCAACTGCAACAATAGGTAAAAGAAAGCAATTTTAAGGATTATTTTGAGATCACTTTCATTACAATAAGCCATTTTTTTCAGAAGTTATTAGCATTTTTTGAAATTTCGTTATAACTTTTGACCACAAGATGGCACTGGCCCCAAAATTGGTATGTACATTCAGGGCATGGTGCCGAACATTTTTGTAATTATTGTCGAAACGATACGTTAATCCGTTCTCAAGATACAGCATTTTAAAGCTAAATTCAAAATGGCCGACACCCAAAATGGCTGACATGGGAAAATTGGATATGGTTCGACTCGGCATGCTCCTCCGAATTTAACAAGACCAGTTTTGAGATGAGTTTCGAGATTTGTGGCCAAATCACTAAGAAGTTATAAGCAAAAATAGCCTATTTTCATATCTCCTGACCACTAGGTGGCACTGTGACGAAACACTGCAGGTAGCCTCAGGTCATGCTTATTATAACACACACCAAGTTTGGTCTCAATACGACAAACCGTTGCCGAGATATGGCCTCACATCCATTTTTGCGGGCTTTTTGTAGAATTCGTTTGCGCGTTATTCGAAAACAAATTGTTCAATCAACTTGAATTCCATAACTTTTTGCCAGCATGGTCTGAAGATGATCTGAGCCAATTTTGGTGAAAATCAGACAAACCGTCTAGGACGAGTTCGAAAAAGTAGGTTTTTCAAACAATTAATTATAGAAAAAAAACTAAACATTACGATTTTTGAATTTTTGTGTTCATTCGACTTGTCATGACCCAAGGATTCTGAGAAAATTTTGATTTTATGGCTCACGGTTCAAAAGTTATTAGCAAAAAGAAAGTGAAAGTTTGGACAAGTGGTGGCGCTAGAGAGTTTGAGTTAGAGACTCCAAACTTGCTATGGTTAAAGTTGAGACTGTCCTCTATTAGTGTGCCAAATTATACAACTTTCCCGCAAGCGGTTCTATGGGCTGCCATAGACTTGCGGCGGAAGAGGATGAATAATAATAATAACACTAACGGATACGCACCTTCGGTGCTTGGCCCCTAATGACTCACTCTTTTCACTCTTGCCAGTACTAGTACTTGTTTAGATGGCTAGTTTATAACATTAACTGAAATAAGCCAAAAATAGTATGGTTTTTTATTGCATGAATTCTGTGTAAGGATATGTGCTTATTGACAAAATTAAGCATAATCTTTCAATAATTTAGGCACTTTTTAAGTACCTCTTCAGGAATATCGCCATTTTCAGGCATTAAATTTAAGAAGTCAAATTTAAGGATGTTGAGCACTTCAAGCACCTTGTACAAACCCTGTCTCAATGAAAAGTTGTTTCCTTTTTTCTATATTGTGTCATTCGTCAGTTTAGTTTGTTTCCAACAGTAGGGTGATTTAAAAGAAAACAAGATCAGACAAAGTGCAATCCTAAGGTAACTTCAGACATTTCTGCATAATGCATGATTCTCAGTCTATATTTTTATTACACCTACACTCAAAATGTCTACTAAATCTCGTTGGGTTTTGATCTTTTGTTCACATTGGGTTTGAGTGTACCTGAGTCAAATCTGAGCAACTGTGACGGCCCTGAAGAGTTTCCCATCCTCGTCTAATGTCCCGCGCTGGTAACGGGACCCCAAGGCCTGGTGTGGTTTGATTTGGCCTGTGTTCCTCCAGACGGCTGCGGTCTGTCTGTGTCTGCGTGTGCTGACAGACTGTCATTGACTTATAGATGGTAGCTCCGTCAGCTAATACAGCACACCATCTCTGTCCTCACATAACGCTCACCTACTCTCCGCCTGAGGATCACTGAGACGTGGTCTGGACGGGTGTTGAACGTGCTCCAACACGACGCATGCTGCCGCTTACGCAACTGACCTGAGATTGATGGGCATTTCCCAATCCCACACTTCCTTGCATTTCTTTCTTCAGGCAGCATAATGTTTCTGCTGCAGGTTTACTGAGCTGAGATGCCTCTAGCTACTTTTATTGCATTTCACAAACTTAGGGTAGTCATATGACGACAAAGGTTTTTAAAACGGGAAGGTATAATACTGTGCAGCATGCAATAAGCATGCCTAAAATAAACGGCATCAGTGGTTTAACCCTCTGGTTGTGTTCGGATTCCCGCCACACCTTTGATGTTCCCAGTCAAAAATGACCAAACAACAACATTTTTGACAAGTGTAAAAAGTTTGTAAAGTTTGTACAAAATAAAAGCATTTAAAAGCAAACTTCCTGATTAAGCATTAAAGGACGCTAGTGTGAGAAACTGTGCCAATTTTTGTAATTTTTTATCTCATATTGTAAAAATTATTCTTTTTTTTCACTCAAAAAATGAGGTACCTACTGTCAGATAAATGAGGCGTACGATTAATCAGTGAATCAGAGAAACAGTGCAAATTTTTGTAATTTTTTATCGCATATTGTAAAAATGTCTTAATAAAAAAGCTTTTTCACTCAAAAACGAGGTACCTACTTTCGGATAAATTAGGCTTACAATTAATCAGATGCAAATAGAAACACAAAACCAGTCCTAAATGAAAGAAAACAAGTTGACAAAAAGACTGAATCCAATATTTGGCGATAATATAGAAATATGAGAGATTTATAAGCAATTGTTTGGAGTCGGGTCATTTTTGACCGGGAACACCACAAGTATGACTTTTTGCAATTTTGTACAAAATAAAAGCATTTAAAAGCAAACTTCCTGATCAAACATTAAAGCACACTAGTGTGAGAAACACTGCCAATTTTCATAATGTTTTATCTCATATTGTGAAAATTATTCCAAAAAAAAAAGCTTTTTCACTCAAAAACGAGGTACCTACTTTCGGATAATTAGACTTACAATTAATCAGATGCAAATAGAAACACAAAACCAGTCCTAAATGAAAGAAAACAAGTTGACAAAAAGACTGAATCCAATATTTGGTGATAATATAGAAATATGAGAGATTTATAAGCAATTGTTTGGAGTCGGGTCATTTTTGACCGGGAACACCACAAGTGTGACTTTTTGCAATTTTGTACAAAATAAAAGCATTTAAAGGCAAACATCCTGATTAAGCATTAAAGGACACTAGTGTGAGAAACGCTGCCAATTTTTGTAATTTTTTATCGCATATTGTAAAAATGTCTTAATAAAAATGATTTTTTCACTCAAAAACAAGTTGCCTACTTCCAGATAAATGAGGCTTACAATTAATCAGATGCAAATAGAAACACAAAACCAACCCTAAATGAAAGAAAACAAGTTGACAAAAAGATCGAATCCAATATTTGGTGATAATATAGAAATATGAGAGATTTATAAGCAATTGTTTGGTGTGGGTCATTTTTGACCGGGAACATCACAAGTGTGACTTTTTGCAATTTTGTACAAAATAAAAGCATTTAAAAATAAAAGCATTTAAAAGCAAACTTCCTGATTAAGCATTAAAGGACACTAGTGTGAGAAACTGTGCCAATTTTTGTAATTTTTTATCGCGTATTGTAAAAATGTCTTAATAAAAATGATTTTTTCACTCAAAAACAAGTTGCCTACTTCCAGATAAATGAGGCTTACAATTAATCAGATGCAAATAGAAACACAAAACCAGTCCTAAATGAAAGAAAACAAGTTGACAAAAAGACTGAATCCAATATTTGGTGATAATATAGAAATATGAGAGATTTATAAGCAATTGTTTGGTGTGGGTCATTTTTGACCGGGAACACCACAAGTCTGACTTTTTGCAATTTTGTACAAAATAAAAGCATTTAAAAATAAAAGCATTTAAAAGCAAACATCCTGATTAAATATTAAAGGACACTAGTGTGAGAAACTGTTCACATTTTTGTAATTTTTTATCGCATATTGTGAAAATTCTTAATAAAAATGATTTTTTCACTCAAAAACGAGGTACCTACTTTCGGATAAATAGACTTACAATTAATCAGATGCAAATAGAAACACAAAACCAACCCTAAATGAAAGAAAACAAGTTGACAAAAAGACTGAATCCAATATTTGGTGATAAAATAGAAATATGAGAGATTTATAAGCAATTGTTTAGAGTTGGGTCATTTTTGACCCGTAAACACCACAAGTGTGACTTTTTGCAATTTTGTACAAAATAAAAGCATTTAAAAATAAAAGAATTTAAAAGCAAACTTCCTGATTAAATATTAAAGGACACTAGTGTGAGAAACTATGCCAATTTTTGTAATTTTTTATCGCATATTGTGAAAATGTCTTAATAAAAATGATTTTTTCACTCAAAAACAAGTTGCCTACTTCCAGATAAATGAGGCTTACAATTAATCAGATGCAAATAGAAACACAAAACCAGTCCTAAATGAAAGAAAACAAGTTGACAAAAAGACTGAATCCAATATTTGGTGATAATATAGAAATATGAGAGATTTATTAGCAATTGTTTGGTGTGGGTCATTTTTGACCGGGAACATCACACGTGTGACTTTTTGCAATTTTGTACAAAATAAAAGCATTTAAAAGCAAACTTCCTGATTAAGCATTAAAGGACACTAGTGTGAGAAACTGTGCCAATTTTTGTAATTTTTTATCTCATATTGTGAAAATTATTCCAAAAAAAAAAAATGCTTTTTCACTCAAAAACGAGGTACCTACTTTCGGATAATTAGACTTACAATTAATCAGATGCAAATAGAAACACAAAACCAGTCCTAAATGAAAGAAAACAAGTTGACAAAAAGATTAAATCCAATATTTGGTGATAATATAACATAATGAGAGATTTATAAGCAATTGTTTGGAGTCGGGTCATTTTTGACCTGTAAACACCACAAGTGTGACTTTTTGCAATTTTGTACAAAATAAAAGCATTTAAAAGCAAACTTCCTGATTAAGCATTAAAGGACACTAGTGTGAGAAACTGTGCCAATTTTTGTCATTTTTTATCTCATATTGTGAAAATTCTTAATAAAAATGATTTTTTCACTCAAAAACAAGTTGCCTACTTCCAGATAAATGAGGCTTACAATTAATCAGATGCAAATAGAAACACAAAACCAGTCCTAAATGAAAGAAAACAAGTTGACAAAAAGACTGAATCCAATATTTGGTGATAATATAGAAATATGAGAGATTTATAAGCAATTGTTTGGTGTGGGTCATTTTTGACCGGGAACACCACAAGTGTGACTTTTTGCAATTTTGTACAAAATAAAAGCATTTAAAAGCAAACTTCCTGATTAAACATTAAAGGACACTAGTGTGAGAAACGCTGCCAATTTTCGTAATGTTTTATCTCATATTGTGAAAATTATTCAAAAAAAAAAAATGCTTTTTCACTCTAGTGTGACTAGTTGAAATAAAACCCACAAAAAAATAACACAATAAAAAAAAGAGCAGTATATAACCTGTGTGAACAAAGTCAGGAAGTTTGAATCCAATGCAATAACATTAGCTAGCATTTTTGGGAAAAATAATATCTTTTCCAGGTCAGTTTGAGCCAAACACAACCAGAACATCATTGGAACCTTTCTATCGTACAACAGGTTTCTTTAGAGTAGAAAAAGGTTTGGATTGCTATTTATTTATTAAAAAAAAAAAGAGAGAGAAAGGCTTGTTTTCAAGCTGTATTCCAACACAATCTGACTTGCCTGTCTTAAGAAAGCAAACACTGAGGTCAAGATAACCGGATTACGTTATTAAAACACATTTGTAATCTCTGTGGAAAGATACCATTGTCAGATATCTATGATGAATTTGGTAACATCCTGAAGAGGAAGCAGTGGTTTGTAGTTTGATTGCATGATGGAATATAAGCATATGATGCAGTGCATGAAGAAAACACCAATGTGCTTTGGACACAAGTGAGTTTCAACGCTGTTGAAGAGGAGTGATCACAAGCGGCTGAATGGCGCGGGTTGTTGTGTTTCTGCAGTGGGTTCCTGTTTGTACCTGTCATGATTCCCTCATTCAGCCCAGTCCTGTCCCGTCTGCTGCTGATGAGCTGATAATAGAGACGCTTTTGGCAGGAGACGGTGTTTTCCCTCTTGTGAATTCATCACACTCACCGATGACATAAGAGCTCAGCGTTATAAGCTCAATTTCAGTGCAATTCAATGCTTCATTTCAGTGTAATTATTTATTTGATGAGTAATAAGCAGGATTAATGTGCATTTTCCATTACTTCCAGTACGTGGCTGTCTAACAACATCATATACTCCACACACAAACCCTTCAGGATGACTACCTGTCTACCTGAGTTTATTTAGGAATAACATCTGGCTGACTGTACATTATCTTAAAGTATATATGTGACCCTGGAGCACAAAACCAGTCTTAAGTCGCTGGGGTATGTTTGTAGCAATAGCCAAAAATACATTGCATGGGTCAAAATTACTGATTTTTCTTTTATGCCAAAAATCATTAGGAAATTAAGTAAAGATCATGTTCCATAAAGATATCCAAATGTAATTTTTGATTAGTAATATGCATTGTTAAGAACTTAATTTGGACAACTTTAAAGGTGATTTTCTCAGTATTTTGATTTTTTGCATCCTCAGATTCCAGATTTTCAAATAGATGTATCTCAGCCAAATATTGTCCTATCCTAACAAACCAGACATCAATAGAAAGCTTATTTATTGAATTTTACCTTATGACTGGTTTTGTGGTCCAGGGTCACATATATAGCTTAATTTTACACTACACTGCAAAAAAGGCTTATCTTACTTGAGTGTTTTTATCTTGTTTCTAGTCGAAATAGCTAAAGTTTCTTAAATTAAGACGCACATAAGATATTTAGTCTTGTTTCCTGGGGACAAAAACTCAAAATTAAGTGTATTTTGCTTAAAACAAGCAAAACAATCTGCCAATGGGCTGAGCAAAATAATCTAGTTGGAACAAGCACTGCAAAAAATGCTTTTCTTACTTAGATTTTTTTGTCTTGTTTCCAGCCAAAATATCTAAAAATTCTTAAATCGGGAAGGATTTTCTAGACGAGTAAAAATTTGTGTCTTGTTTTCAGTAAAAACAAGTCAAAATTAGGTGAGTTTTTGCTTAAAACAAGCAAACAATCTGCCAATGGGGTCAGAAAAATAATCTAGTTGTCTGCTTGAAATACGATTTTTTTTCTGACCCCATTGGCAGATTATTTTGCTTTTTTTAAGCAAAAACACACTAATTTTGACTTGTTTTGTACTAAACACAAGATAATAATTTTTACTCGTCTAGAAAATCCTTCCTGATTTAAGAATTTTTAGATATTTTGGCTGGAAACAAGACAACAAATCTAACTAAGAAAAGCATTTTTGGCAGTGAGATTATTTTTCTTACCCCATTGGCAGATTATTTTGCTTGTTCCAAGCACAAACTCGCTTCATTTTGACTTGATTTTACTGGTCTAGAAAATCCTTCTTGATTTAAGAATTTTTAGGTATTTTGGCTGGAAACAAGACACAAAAATCTAAGTAAGAAAGCATTTTGTGCAGTGTAAACATTGACACAAGAGTTCCTAATAAACACCCTCCTCAGAGTAAAAAGGTACAAAAGCTGTCACTGTGGCATTATCTTTTCAGAGGGTACACATCTGTACCGTATTTACCTCTAAAGGGTTAATAGAAGCACCTTAAAGGTACATACCTTAATTTTGACACAACTTGTATTGTAAAAAGCGCTGTATAAATAATCTTGACTTAATGGTACATACAAGAAGGATTTTCTAGACGAGTAAAAATGAGTAAAAACAAGTCAAAATTAGGTGAGTTTTTGCTTAAAACAAGCTAAACAATCTGCCAATGGGGTAAGAAAAATAATCTAGTTGTCTGCTTGAAAAAAGTTTTTTTTCTTACCCCATTGGCAGATTATTTTGCTTGTTTTAAGCAAAAACTCACTTCATTTTGACCTGTTTTTACTAAAAACAAGACACTAATTTTTACTCGTCTAGAAAATCCTTCCTGCTTCAGCCAAAAAATCTAAGCAAGAAAGACACTTTTTGCAGTGCATTTCTAAGAACTTCATTTGGGCAACTTTAAAGGTGATTTTCTTAATATTTAGTTTTTTTGCACCCTTATTTCGCTTATTTATTCAATTTTCAGATTTTCAAAACTGACCCTTATGACTGGTTCAGTGGTCCAGGGTCAGGGATAAGCCGTAGTTTGGAGAATGTCTGATATTGTCTAGATTTTAGACTGTAGACAGTAAAGACAGTAAAGACAGTAAAATAAGTAACACTTTACAAATAGGTTGATTGCATTGTTAAAATCCCTAGCTGTGTTTGTTAACACTGGTTAATGCACTGTGAACTCGGGCTATTTGCATTAACAAAGAGTAATAAATAGTGCAATAAATGTGTTGTTCATTGTTTGAAATAATATATTAACTAGTGACTTCATATTGTAAAGTGTCACCTAAAACGGCAGTTACGTGATTTATTATGTTAGTCAAAATAAGTGATATTACACGCAGGGGATTTAAAACGTTCTTTAACGTAAAACGTTTAATTTGCATTATTGCAACTGTGTCTCGTGAGAGAAACTGTCATGAAACCAAGTTAAGTGGCTTTTTACTATGCACAAGTACAGTCCTGTTAGTTCATCTTCACATGCAATGCAGTTACGTGCGTTTTAGTTTAATAAGGGTTGTGACTTTATCCTTCTTTTTAGTTCATGAGATCTACACTGCAAAAAAAGCTGATCTTACTTAGCATTTTTGTCTTGTTACTACTGAAAATGTCTACAAATTCTTAAATGACGTAGGATATTTAGTCTTGTTTGGTTTGGTTTTTTTTGTTATTTGTGACCTTGGACCACAAAAACAGTCATAAGGTTCAATTTTTGAAATAACAAAAAATGAATAAATAATCTTTCCAATTGGCGTGTGGTTTGTTAGGACTGAACAGTATTTAGCCAAGACACACCTTTTTGAAAATCTATGAATTCTGAATACCTAAAAATTCTTAAATGTAAATGCATTTACTAGGTAAGCAAAAGGACATGAGATATTTAGTCTTGCAAAATGCACTTAATTCAGTTTTTTACCCCTGGAAACAAGTCAAATGATCTGCCAGTGGGGTAAGTCCAATATTCTCAAATCAAGAGTATTTTACTAACCCCACGCCAGATTATTTTACTTATTTTAAGCAAACTGTGCTTCATTTTCTTTCTTTTTTTTTTTTTTTTTTTTTTTTTTCCCTGGAAACAAGACTAAATATCTTATTTTGCTTACCTAGTAAATGCATCTTAATTTAAGAATTTCTAAAGGTGGAACATTTTCAGTAAATTTTAGAAACATAAATTTTTTTTTTTTTAAACTTTCCAGTATTTTTTTGGAATCTTCCATGGATTTTGGAAAATTTCCAGAAATTTACTGGAAATCTTCCAACCCCGTTGCAACCCTAATTTTGATTTTTTCAGTTCATTTCAGTCGTGCTCTAACACACCTGTTTGTCATCTCTTACTGAATCCTCAACTAAACCGTGTTTGTCTGCTTCAGTTGTGTTGGATTAGATGCAGGTCTAAACTCTCTTTTTCCTCAATTCCGTGGCTATTTTCCAGAGCTCAAGGATGCTCTAGTGTGCATGTTGATGCTATCATGATATAAAGATGCTTTTCTGTTGGGCAGAAATGAACAGTTGTCAGCAGAATTGAGTGTGAAGTCGGCAGGTCAATAATTAGTATTACCAGAGACGCCAGCCTTTAGTGCTGAACAGCCAATATATGTCTCATTGTGAGATACCAGAGTAACCACAGCCTCCTATCGACTATATGCACAACATTAGGGATGAGCTTCCAAAGCATTTAGTCCTGAGTGTCTGATCTGTGGGCATGTCTGATGGCAAAGACAGGTTTTGCCAGTAAGGACATACAACTGAAAAAAATGACCGTGAATTTAACGGTAAAAAACTGTAAAAATGCTACGGTAAAAACCTGTGAAATGGTTAACGGCAAGTTCCCCTTCTACATATACGGTGAAAAACTGTGTTGGACATTGCATTTCACAATAGAAATTACGGTATTTACCTGTATATTTAAGTGAAAACAGTAAAATGTAAAACATTGCTACCGTATTTTTTTACAGTAAAACTCTGGTAACCACAGCTGCCAGTTTTTTAGCGTAAATTTTACGACTTTTTTTTACAGTGTTGCTTTCACACTCGAGTATTGGATGTCATTTTACGGTATAGCATACCGTTTTTGGAAGTGAAAAAGAACAAATTTACAGTGAATAACCGTCCCTGTTTCATTTTTTTGATTAAATGATTATTTTGTTGAAATACCTTTTTCTTCTTAGATTTTGTTCATTTTTTTTTTTTTTTAATCTTTCATTGATTTTGGAAAGTTTCCAGAAATTTACTAGTAATTTTCCACCCCATTGTAACTATAATTTTGACTGGAAAATACTAAGTAAGAAAAGTCTTTTTCAGTTCATTTCAGTTGTTTTCTAACTCCCCTGTTTGTCCTCTCTTATGAATCCTGAACTAAACCATGTTTATCTGCTTCAGTTGTGTTGGATTAGATGAAGATCTAAACTCTGCAAGACGGCGGATCTCTTTTTCCTCATTTCTGTGGCTATTTTCCAGAGCTCAAGGATGCTCTAGTGTGCATGTTGATGCTATCATGATATAAAGATGATTTTCTGTTGGGCAGAAATGAACAGTTGTCAGCAGAACTGAGTGTGAAGTCGGCAGGTCAATAATTAGTGCAGTGTCAGTGATTAGAAGACATCCTCAGCAGGTCACATCTTTAATTTCAGTGCGGATCAGTGAATGGCCACCGGTGACCTTTAGATCGGGACGTGATTCTGTCAAACTGTGCTCTGTGTTTAAACCCTGCTGTTGACTTTAAGAAAATGAGCGTTTCCTCCGAGCCACTTTTTCATATTGAATATAATGAGGGCTGGGTTTCAGGCAGGCTTTGAGAACGCTCCGTGATTAACTGAGATTATTTGACTGGCTTTTCCTGTCTGGCCTGAGGTGTGAGCTCTCATTTCATTTCTGATGAATGACAGCCGTCTCTGGCTGTAAAATAATAGACAACGCTTATTTACAGTCCAAACCTGGGCGCCATACGCTCCATACTCTTGCTCTTACCAGAGACGCCAGTCTTTAGTGCTGAACAGCCAATATATGTCTCATTGTGAGATACCAGAGTAACCACAGCCTCCTATCGACTACAGTGGTGTAAAAAAGTGTTGGCCCCCTTCCTGATTTTTCATTATTATTTTTTTGCATGTTTGTCACACTTTAATGTTTCAGATCATCAAACAAATTTAAATATTAATCAAAGATAACACAAGTAATGCAGTTTTTAAATGACGGGGTTTTTTTGTGAAGGGAAAAAATGATCAAAAGGTCCTCGAATGGATTTTTAATTATGATTGAGAAATAAAAGGTATTCAGATGTTTTGTTATAGGTTAGAACATTATAAGACCACAGGAAAGCTCTATAAATTCTGGTCTGACTTGATTAATGATATCGTTCCTCATTTTCTTCAGGTTTGTTGACTTTCTTTTATTGTTAGAATGCATTTCTATGGCTGATAGTTGCAGTATTCGATACTGATTGGCCAATATTGCATTTCTGACAATATTCAGGCCATAAAACACCTGTTCCTGGCTCCAAACGAATCTCCAAATGACATAATTTTCCCCAAGAAGGCAGTGGCCATATTGAGATGCTTTGGCTTCACTTTTATAGTGAAAAGAAGCAGAGCCACGTTGTCCACCTTTTTTTTTCGTTATCGATCATCAGAAAACTGACAATAAATAAGCTTTCCATTGATGTGAGGTTTGTTAGGATAGGACAATATTTCGTTGAGATTCAACATTTTGAAAATCTGAAATCTGAGGGTGCAAAAAAATCAAAATATTGAAAAAAAAACGCCTTTAAAGTTGTTCAAATTAAGTTCTTAGCGATGCATATTGCTAATCAAAAATGTTTTGAGATATTTACGATAGGAAATTTAAAAAATATCATGAAACATGTTAATATCCTAGCGAGTTTTGCCATAAAATCCATCATTTTGACCCATACTATGTATTTTTGGCTAGTGCTACAAACATACAGTGGTGTGAAGAAGTGTTGGCCCCCTTCTTGATTTTTTTGTTTTTTTGCATGTTTGTCACACATCACATCAAGACTTAAATAGGACAAAGTGAAGTAGACCAAAAGATCCTGGAAAGCTACACATCATGTTGAGATCCAAAGAAATACAGGAACAAATGAGAAAGAAAGTAATTGAGATCTATCAGTCTGGAAAACATTATAAAGCCATTTCTAAAGCTTTGGGACTCCAGCGAACCACAGTGAGAGACATTATCCACAAATGGCCAAAACATGGAACAGTGGTGAACCTTCCCAGGAGTGGCCAACCGTCCAAAATTACCCCAAGACCGCAGCGACGACTCGTCCAAGAGTTCACAAAAGACCCCACAACATCTAAAGAACTGCAGACCTCTCTTTCCTCAGTTGAGGTCGGTGTTCATGACTCCACCATAAGAAAGAGACTGGGCAAACATGGCCTGCATGGCAGAGTTCAGAGACGAAAACCGCTGCTGAGCAAAAAGAACATAAAGGCTCGTCTCAGTTTTGCCAGAACACATCTTGATGATCCCCAAGACTTTTGGGAACATACTCTGTGGACTGACGAGACAAAAGGTGTCCCATTACATCTGGCATAAAAGTAAGACAGCATTTCAGAAAAAGACCATCATACCAACAGTAAAATCTAGTGGTGTTAGTGTGATGGGGCTGTTTTGCTGCTTCTGGAGCTGGAAGACTTGCTGTGATCAATGGAACCATGAATTCTGCTGTCTACCAAACAATCCTGAGGGACTCCGACCATCTGTTGGTGACCTCAAGCTGAAGCCAACTTGGGTTCTGATCCAAAACACAGCAGCAAATCCACCTCTGAATGGCTGAAGAAAAACCAAATGAAGACTTTGGAGTGGCCTAGTCTTTGGAGTGGCCTAGCCAACTTGGGTTCTGATCCAAAACACACCAGCAAATCCACCTCTGAATGGCTGAAGAAAAACCAAATGAAGACTTTGGAGTGGCCTAGTCTTTGGAGTGGCCTAGCCAACTTGGGTTCTGATCCAAAACACAGCAGCAAATCCACCTCTGAATGGCTGAAGAAAAACCAAATGAAGACTTTGGAGTGGCCTAGTCTTTGGAGTGGCCTAGCCAACTTGGGTTCTGATCCAAAACACACCAGCAAATCCACCTCTGAATGGCTGAAGAAAAACCAAATGAAGACTTTGGAGTGGCCTAGTCTTTGGAGTGGCCTAGCCAACTTGGGTTCTGATCCAAAACACAGCAGCAAATCCACCTCTGAATGGCTGAAGAAAAAACAAATGAAGACTTTGGAGTGGCCTAGTCTTTGGAGTGGCCTAGCCAACTTGGGTTCTGATCCAAAACACACCAGCAAATCCACCTCTGAATGGCTGAAGAAAAACCAAATGAAGACTTTGGAGTGGCCTAGTCTTTGGAGTGGCCTAGCCAACTTGGGTTCTGATCCAAAACACAGCAGCAAATCCACCTCTGAATGGCTGAAGAAAAACCAAATGAAGACTTTGGAGTGGCCTAGTCTTTGGAGTGGCCTAGCCAACTTGGGTTCTGATCCAATACACACCAGCAAATCCACCTCTGAATGGCTGAAGAAAAACCAAATGAAGACTTTGGAGTGGCCTAGTCTTTGGAGTGGCCTAGTCAACTTGGGTTCTGATCCAAAACACACCAGCAAATCCACCTCTGAATGGCTGAAGAAAAACCAAATGAAGACTTTGGAGTGGCCTAGTCTTTGGAGTGGCCTAGCCAACTTGGGTTCTGATCCAAAACACAGCAGCAAATCCACCTCTGAATGGCTGAAGAAAAACCAAATGAAGACTTTGGAGTGGCCTAGTCTTTGGAGTGGCCTAGCCAACTTGGGTTCTGATCCAAAACACAGCAGCAAATCCACCTCTGAATGGCTGAAGAAAAACCAAATGAAGACTTTGGAGTGGCCTAGTCAAAGTCCTGAGCTGAATCCTATTGAGATGCTGTGGCATGACCTTAAAAAGGCGGTTCATGCTGGAAAAACCTCCAATGTGGCTGAATTACAACAACTCTGCCAAGATGAGTGGCCAAAATTCCTGCACAGCGCCGTAACAGACTCACTGCAAGTTATCGCAGACGCTTGATTGCATTTATTGCTGCTAAGGCCCAACCAGTTATTAAGTTAAGAGGGCAAACACTTCTTCACACAGGGCCATGTGGGTTTGGATTTGGTTTTCCCTTCATAATAAAAAACTTGATCCTCGCTGAGAATTAACCTGTAAAATAGCTTTAATCACACGGATTGTGTAAGATCTGCCAAACTCAAATTTGCGTAATGAAAAGGCTATTTGATATTTAATGTTTTCTTTGGGATCCTGCACTCTTAAGATCTGTGAAACTTTCATTGTTATGGTTTTCATTTCGTCAGCAAAGACTATGAGGAAAAATATTTGTTGATGAGCTTTTTTTTCCATGACTAAGACAAGATGACAGTAAAGTCAACAAACGAAAACTATATCAACATGCAATTTTGGTGACGAAATAAGATGAGACTAAAATGTATTTAAATGCATTACCAAAACACTGAAAACAAGCTGGAGTTTAGCGAAATCTGCCAAAACTTATTAAGTAGTTACAGTTAATTAAACATAATCTAATTGCTAAATTGTCAAGTTTTCACTGACTAAAACTAGATGAAAATACTTTTGATTTCCTTGACAAAATTAGAGTAAAATCCTGACTTTTAGTTGACTAAAACTTGACTAAAACTAAATAAGACAAGATTGACTAAATATGATAAAAACTAACAAGGACATTTAATACGGGACTAAGACTAAAATTTTAAATAGCTGATGAAATGAACACTACGCTGCACTCAATGAAAACAGTGTGGATGATTGAAAAATATTAATACGGATGGTCTATATACATTAAGTACTAATAGCCTGAATTGTCGGCAATTCTGTTTGCACAAACCCTGCATTGTCTGTCTAGGCCACACACAAAAGAAACCAAATCATTTGCTGAACAGCACTGTAAAGAGTTTTTTTTTTTTTTTTTCTGAGCACACTTTTCTGGTACAAATAAAGTCTTAAAAACTTTTTTGTTGTTGTTGTTATTTGGTCATTCTGGTTATGCATGGCTGTAAGTATAGTTTCTTGACCAAGCTTTCCACTGATGTCTGGTTTGTTAGGATTGGACAATATTTGGCTGAGATACAACTATTTGAAAATCTGCAATCTGAGAGTGCAAACCAATCTAAATATTGAGAAAATCTCCTTTCAGTTTGTCCAAATGAAGTTCTTAGTAATGCATATTACTAATCAAAAATTAAGTTTTGATATATTTACAGTAGGAAATGTACTAAATATCTTCATGGATCATGATCTATACATAATATCCTGAAAATTTTGGGCATAAAATTTGTTCTTTTGACCCATACAATGTGTTTTTGGTTATTGGTACAATGTGCTCCAGGGTCACAATTCTGTCATCCGCTCTGGTTTCATCCAATATCTCTGGGACCGAATCTATAAATAAATTAAAAATAAAGACGCTGAAAGAAAACTTTGTTAAGACCCAAAATCTAAAAGTGCATTCAAATATCTTTAATACTTCTTGAGTTACAGACATGCAAACTCTGGAGAAACACTTGAAAAGTGCTGTTTACCTATTTTCGAATGGTCACCATTGGCACATAATGCAACAGAGATTGCTGAAGTCAACAGGTTTCACTAACAGAGCGACCAATCTCTTCTGAACTCATTTTTACCCCCCTGAAACTTGACTCGGTGTTTTGACCTCCCTCTACAAAACAGTGGATTACTCAGTAAATATTCATCCATGGTATTTAATATTTTGGCGTTCATCACTATACATGTCTATCTTTCTTCAGAAGAAATATCAGCAAAATCATCTAATATCAATGTGTTTTATCACCATAATTATTTGTGTGGTGAAATGCTGTCTTTCTTTCCACAAACTGTGTTATTTCAACTCATCAGTGTTTGGTGTCTAATTATTTAGTTAATAGTGAGAATTTGCCCCAAAACTAAAGTGTTTCCAGATCCAGTAATAAATCATGGAGTGCATTTATAGGCCAATAACAGGACGTTTGGAGATCACTGGCGTCGGCCAATAGCCGTGTTGGATTAATTGATCTAAAGTTAACTGCACATTCCAGAGGATTTTAAAGACATGTTGCATGAAATGCGCTGAATAAATGAAGTCATGTCAGTGTGGTGTATATAAATATCTCAAAACTTAAGTAATCTGTATCGCTAAGAACATTTGGACCAGTGATAATTTTGTCAACGAAAAATTAGTTTATTTTGCATCTCTACCCAGAAATGAAAATGGTCATCATTTATTATTATTTTTTCCCCAAATTCAGTCTTTGATTCACATTTCTCATAAGCCCAATTGAATTGGTCTAAAGAGAGAAGAATTAATGACACTTTTCGTTTGAAGGCTACAAAATAGCTACCAAAATACATGCAATGATTAAAAGTTGACAAAAATGCAATAACTATGAGACACTCAAATGACTAAAATGTGACTAAGAATATTAAGCATTATTATCTCAAGATAAAGACTAAGACTAAATCAGAAATGCCTGTCAAAATGAACACTGACTTCACTGCAAAAAAAAAAGATTTTCGTACTTCGATTTTAGTCTCGTTTCCAGCCGAAATATCTACAAATTCCTAAATCAAGAAGGATAGTAAAACTATTTTCTTGTTTTCAGAAAAGACAAGTCAAAATTAAGTGAGTTTCTGCTTAGAACAAGCTAAATAATCTGCCAATGGCTTAAAAAAAATTATTTTGTTTTGTGTTTGAAATAAGATTTTTTTTCTTACTAGATTGGCAGATTATTTTGTTTGTTTTAAGCAAAAACTCACTTCATTTTGACTGGTTCTTTCTAAAAAAAAAAAACAAGACAATAATTTTAACTTGCCTAGAAAATCCTTCTTGATTTTAGAATTTTTGGATATTTTGGCTGGAAACAAGACAAAAATCTAAGTAAGAAAAATATTTTTTTCAGTGTTGGACAACTTTAAAGGCAGTATTTCTCAGTATAACAAACCATACATCAATAGAAGGCTTATTTATTCAGCTTTATATAATATATAAATCTCAATTTTGAAAAATTGACACTCATGACTGGTTTTGTGGTCCAGGCTCACATATAAGAATAAAGAAAGAAAAATCCGGGTAAATATCTTTTGCAAACTGAATGTTTCATTATGCATCCAATCCAATCCAAGCTGTCAAATGATGCAATAAAGTTTGATAATATTTACCTGTGAGTCTTTATGGGAGCACATATCATTTATGAATATACTCTGTGGGTAAATAAATTAAATAAACTAGTCAAAGTGTAAGAAATATCCACATGGTCAAACGTGCAGAAGTGAAGAAACTCACAAACGTGTTTTTGACTAACAGAGAAGAATGTGATTTGCAGTATTATGTTGGAAATGCATTAACATTAGTATTAATAAAGTGGAAATGAAGAATGTGTGGTTTGAGCTGAGCTGAGCTGATGAAAGCGTGTACGGCGGGAGAGCCGCTCTTTGATCAGCGGATCACGGTTTCATCATTCGGGCCGGGTCCGTGTCATCCTCTCAGATCATCTCCTCTCGGCTCATGGCAATCTCACAGGATGTCCTGATCATATCGGCCTCCAGATTCTGGCCAGGCTTTAAACAAACGCGCTCATGTAACACTACACCTGCTCCAGAGGAATGACATTCACTCACTGCCTGGGAGGCCCAGCAAAACCAAGAGTTTACAGGCCGCTCAAAGAGAAAGAGAAACTACCAACTTACAAACTTTGACTGTTCATATATGATTCTGTCTCAAATGTTTGTCAAAAACTTCCCTAGCTCAAATGTTTGATTTCGCTCATATTTATTCTGAAGAAAGATAGATATGTATAGTGATGAAAGCCAAAATAGTAAATGTCATGGATGAGTATTTACTGAGTAATCCACTATTTTGTGGAGGGAGGTCAAAATGACCTTTTTTTTTTCACCTGAGATTCAGAGTCAAGTTTCAGGGCGGTAAAAATGACTTCAGAAAGATGGCAGCATCATATTGTTAGTTGTAGACAAAGATTGGTCGCTCTATTAGTAAAACCTGTTGACTTTAGCAATCTTTATTGTACTGTGTGCCAATGGTGACCATTCGAAAAATGGGGAAACAGCACTTTTCAAGTTTTTCTCCAAAGTTTGCATGCCTGTAACTCAAGAAGAATTATAGATATCTTAATGCACTTTTAGATATTGGGTCTTACTAAACTTTTCTTTTAGCATCTGTATTTTTGATGCTCCATGAGATTTGGTTCCAGTGATATTGGCATTTCAACATGGCTCCCAGAGTAAATCGTTAAAATGTACAAATTTTCAGTGGTTAAAAAACCAAACGTGGGTCAGTTTGCAAAAATATAACTTCCCTTCCAGGTAACTCGAGCTGCGTCGAACGCTTTGGGAACGCCTCCAGCGTGAGCACGTCCTGAATCATGTGTGTAATCAGTCCAATAGGAGTGTGAGACGTCACGGGCTCTGACGGGGAAGGGTTATGCGGCAGCAGGTCAGGCTGGTGCGTGTCTGCACACCATGGCGGTGTTACAGGCGTACCAAGCTGACCTGCTGAAACAGCTGGACGAGCGATGGAGTTCGGCCTGAAGATCTGGCCGAGCTCAGGAGAACCGCTGACCTATCTCTCCGTGCCACCAAGGAGACCGCCCGCTCCATTGGCCGCGGAGAGACACTTGTGGTTGACCCTGTCTAACATTAAAGAGAAGGACAGGGTCTTCCTCCTGGACGCCCCGCTTGTGCCCTCGGGTCTGTTCGGCGACGCTGTGAGTACCGTCGTTGACAGACACCAGGAGGCACAGCGTCAAGCGGCGGCGTTCCAGCGGTTTCTCCCTCGCCGTCCTCCAGCTCAGGGGGCTGCTGGGCGTCAGCGGCCTCCTAGCTCCTCACACAGGGAGGCACAAAAACAGAGCACCGCCTCCCATCTCCCCCCTCAGGGCAGGGAGCGGGAGTCCCAGCGACGCTCTAAGCCGAGCTCTTCAAAGCCCCAGATCGACCTGAGGGAAGTTCTGAGGGCTAAGAAGAGCTCGGCTAAGAAGCCCTGACGGTTATGGCCCAGGGCTAAAGAGGACAGTCCCCTCTGGGGAGGAGCGGTCCACACCTCAGTATACGGTGCCCGTTTCTCCTTAGTGTCCTCAGGGGGCCACGATGCTAACCCTGCCACCCCTGGTGTTTCAGGGCGCAGCGGCCGCCAGCGAGCATATATCTCATTCACCGCCCGGTCTCGTAGCGGTGCTAGGAGGCTCGCGACCTCCTCAGAGGTCCCTCGTTGATACCCCTAGTAGACTTTTTGGCAGTGTGGAAACTTCTGCCAAATGTCTCTCAGTGGGTCCTGCGCACTGTAGAAAAAGGTTACTGCATTCAATTCGTTCTACCTCCACCCCCTTTCAGCGGGGTCTTTCCCACTGCGGTGGGCCCCGAGCAGGCTCTGGTCATGGCACAGGAAGTAAAAACTCTCCTGGGGAAGGAGGCCATCGAGGTGGTCCCTCCTCACGAGCGAGAGTCCGGGTTCTACAGCCGGTACTTCATTGTTCCAAAGAAGGATGGAGGGCTGAGGCCTATTCTAGACCTACGCCATGCGCCTCAAGTTCAAGATGCTGACAGTGTTGTCTCACACATCAGGTCCGAGGACTGGTTTGTGACTATCGATCTCAAAGATGCCTAGTTTCACGTCTCCATCCTTCCCGAACACAGGAAGTTCCTAAGGTTTGCTTTCAGGGGCGAAGCATACCAATATCGGGTTCTTCCTTTCGGCCTAGCACTCTCACCCCGCACTTTTACAAAGTGTGTGGATGCAGCTCTGGCTCCTCTGCGACTCCAGGGCATCCGCATACTCAACTATATAGACGATTGGCTGATTTTGGCCCAATCAGAACAGATGGCGGCTCAACATCGAGATGTTGTTCTGTCACAGGGGGTTAAGACTAAACGCCAAGAAAAGTGTGCTTTCTCCATCACAGAGAACCACTTATCTCGGTGTGGCGTGGGATTCTACCACGATGCGGGCAAACCTGTCTCCCGCTCGTGTCAAATCAATTTGCACCCAGGTCGCGAGAGTAAAAAAGGGCCGGTCACTCACTGTAAAGCAGTTTCAAATACTGCTGGGTCTGATGGCAGCTGCGTCCAACGTGATTCCTTTTGGCCTGCTGTACATGAGACCCTTACAATGTTGGCTCAAAGCCAAGGGGTTCTCCCCGAGGGGAAACCAACTTCGTATGATCAAGGTCACGCGGCAATGCTTTCGTGCCCTAGACATGTGGAGGAAGCCTTGGTTCTTGACTGAGGGCCCAGTGCTGGGTGCTCCCTGTCGCCGTGTCACGCTTGCGACGGATGCATCCCTCACTGGTTGGGGAGCGGCCATGAGTGGCCACTCAGCCCACGGTCGGACAGATTCCTGTCAGGCCGGACTTACTCTCACAGGCAGGGGGACAGATTCTCCACCCTCGCCCGGAGCTATGGAAGCTGTGGGTCTGGCCCCTGAGGGGGCACAACTCATAGCTTCCGGTCTCTCAACTGAGGTTGTGGAGACCATCCTCCAGTACAGAGCTCCCTCACCGAGGAAACTGTACACCTTGAAGTGGAAGCTTTTGATGCGGCTCTTGATGCGGAGACCGCCAGTTAGACCCAGTTAACTGCCCAGTCGGTACAGTTCTGGAATTCTTACAGTCCCGTCTTTCCGCCGGGTTGACCCACTCCACCCTGTAGGTGTATGCGGCGGCCATAGCTGCTTACCACACCCCTCTCGGTGGCATTTCAGTGGGCAGACATCACCTCATTACATGTTTCCTCCGCGGTGCGCTGAGTTGAGACCTCCAGCACACTCTCGTGTTCCTCCTTGGGTCCTGGCTGTGGTGCTTGAGGCTCTGTGCAAACCTCCATTTGAGCCTTTAGAAGAGGTCTCCGACCGTCTTCTCACTATAAAAACTGCCTTTTTGTTGGCTATTACCTCCCTCAAGAGGGTTGGGGATCTTCAGGCCCTCTCAGTGGCCCCTTCCTTTTTAGACTTTGCGCCAGGTATGGCCAAAGCTTTTCTGTACCCCCGGGTGGGGTACTTTCCGAAGGTTCCCACAGTAGCACCACGGCCTGTTGTGTGCGAGCACTGGACACATACGTCCACAGAACTGCCCTGTGGAGGAAGGCTGACCAACTTTGGTCTGTTACGGCCCTCCGAGCAGAGGCCGTCCAGCTGCTAAGCCTTCCATAAGTCAGTGGATTGTGGATGCCATCACGGTAGCCTATGAGTCCTCTGATCTCCCCTCACCCTTGGGGGTCAAGGCTCATTCTACCAGAAGTGTCTCTTCTTCTAAAGCCCTACTTTCGGGCCTTTCTGTCGCAGACATCTGTAATGCGGTGGGCTGGTCCACGCCCCTTACCTTTACCAGGTACTATGGCCTGGATCTTAGAGCCTCTCCTGGCTCCTTCGTCCTCTCGCCTTGACCAGCTAGGACATGTCTAGACAAGCGTTTGACGCAGCATGTCTTTCCCTTCAGGGAACTAGGGTTACATACGTAATCTGAGACGTTTTTTCTTTTAAAGAAACTTGACTCTGAATCACAGGTGAAATTTGTCATTTTGACCTCCCTCTACAAAGTAGTGGATTACTCAGTAAATATTCATCAGTGACATTTAATATGTTGGCTTTCATCACTATACATGTCTATCTTCAGAATAAATATTAGCAAAATCAAAAATTTGAGTTGACACAGAATGACCCTATTATATATTTTACATATTTTGATACACCAAAAATACAAAATACAAACTAAAATGGAGTTTTAAGTCTGCTGCTAGTTGTATACTCTTGAATTGAAGGAATGAAAATATCTGTGCTTTGGAAGTGAGAGTGTTTCATAAACAAAATAAGATACGATATGGCTATCAAAACCAATCATCTCCGTCTGTCATAACAGCAGAAGCCGTTTGACCCGAGTCCAGTTGTAAACATTGAGTAACAGAGCGGGACTAGTTCAGCTGACCTCAGTGACGCTCCAGCAGCAGAGCTCTGCCTCTCATTGGACCAGCTCACTGCCTCCTCGGCCTCTGATTGGCCGACGCCCATGACCTGTTGATCCACACAGCGTTTATGAGCCTGCGGTAACATGAAACTCACTTGTGCAGATAAGAGTCATGGCAGACTGATAATGAGCTGACGATTATGATTTGCAGATGAGCAGCAGATGAATTAGTGCATGAATTATTATTGATTATTGAGGCACACTCTCCTGGTGTTATGAGTTGATGAGGGGAACATATGTGTGCACATGTACAGGACACACAACTGATGTTGAGAGCAGACGCGGCTGCCGGATCAGGGCAATAACGGCGGTTATAATGAGCCAACGTCACGCCGCTCTCAGTTACACTCACATACCACACATTCCCTGGCAGAGGAGATGAATGTCAAACACTTATCAACCACGCTGACGGTTATGTTCGCATCATAGCGCTAGCTGCACCATCAAAGAAAAGGCTGAGTAACACATGCAAGGTTTTCTCAATCGTAGGGACAATAAAAGTGGGAACAGGTGTGTCAGATGATCATGTGCCATTGGTCTGCTGTGTTCTGTGCTGGAACACCTTCTGAAGAAAGCTATATCAGACATATGAGCTCCGTTTAAGCTGATGAGTTGATCATTTACACAGTAAGTAGACAATGATCATGATGGAGGCTAACAGGATGAGCTGAACAGGGCTCTGTATCACAATCCTTTCATAAATGAAGTGTAGAGAGAGTGTAAATAGATTGATTGTGCAGCGGAGAGAGCACAGTTGATTATACTTTGCGAGATTGCCATGAACTAAGATGAGTGACAGCTTTTAAGAGAGTTTGTAAATGAGACATTGATTTAATACGACAGTTCAATAAGCAAGTGACTTACATTGTCTGACTATAACAATATTGCCTGATTTTGCTCTATTTCATGGTCAAAAATAGTCTGAAACAGTCAAAACTGAGCCGCTGCGCATCTCCATTCAAACACAGCTGCGTTCGGTTTATGAATGAATGTGCGTTTTTAAACTAATCTAGCGAGTCAATGATTCAATTCCCCATTAATAACAGTCACTCGCTTTATTCCTGAAAGAATCAGCCGTTTGAACGAATCAAGTGAATGGATGATTCAGTAATTAAATCAGCGACACGTTATATTTAAAACATTAATCTCAACCTGAATGTCTGAATTTGATTGCACTCATGCCACCTCTGAGCCTCATTAAACATGAAAACGCACCTACAAGACTCTTCTGCGCCACCTCTGTTTTAATTATAAATGTTAAAAAGCTTATGAAAATGTAATAATAAAAAACTGACATAAAAGATGACATACTTTTATTAAAGTTAGAAAAATGGCATTACAAAGGTCAAAACAAAACACTTTAAGGAGTCAAATATCAGCTCGTAATGGGAAGGCTAATTTTTGTGTCTTCCTTTAAAAACATTAAAAATCCCAAACTTTTGGATGTCAGTGTATGTGATGATTACAGACAAGCATAGATGGAGATCTAGAGGCCTACATTTTTTCAACCTTAAATATGTTGACAAAATCAAACATTCTTGAACGGCAAAATTCTCTGTGATTGGAAAACATGTAGATCCAATTATCCACTTGATGACTAGACCAAAAAGATTATTACCATTGACACAAAATACACCAACACTGGGGGCAATACAGATCTCTCTAACAATATTTACTTCCCTTCCTCCGTCTATACTCCAAACTGTCTAATTGCTCAGGGCTGGAGTTAGACGTTGAGTCATTGTGCGTCAGTAATAAAAGTCTGATAAATGTGTGTTTCTCAGTGTAGCGCACACATATAGTTAGCAACGCTTCTGTCAATGATCAACTTTTATAGGAATGTTCTGCGTCCGCTCGATGTTGAAACCAGCGCTAATGTTATGATCAACCAGCAGCTCAGATCTTCCTGGACATTCATAAACCTCTGAACTGACGGCTCTGGAGCTGAGAGGCGTTGGTGGTGTTATTTGCGTTTCCTGTCGGATCATTGCAGGAATTCTGGCTCTCAGCGCCAAAACGGTTTGTGCTTTTCCTCTCCGCATAATTAAGATGAGCGTCCCATCAATCACGGCCTTCGGCTCCAGCAAATACTCCTCAAATACCGCTGTACTCTCTAATGTTAATGTCAGGGCTAGCCGCTTTTGGATGCTGAAACGGCAGCTCTGGGGAGAAGCTCTTCTAGTATAATGGAGGCAGTGTGGGGAGTTTGGAGCGATGGATCTATGTGGTGTTTTAAGGAGATCCATCTCGTCTGATTCATACTGTCTGAGCAAAACACACTTGTAGTTCAGAGTTGCTAACATGCAACTTTATTTCTCAGGAGCATCTGTTTTATTAAATTGAGAAAGCTAACTCACTGAAATGCTATTTAAACTTACAGTTATTCTTCTGACTGCTGCTCCTCCTAGAGCTTTAACTCTCCAAACTCCAAACTCAGGCCAGATCTTCAGACTGATCTGACTCCAGCTGCTGGATCTTTTCGAACTGATCCGACTCACGCTTTTCCTGAAAATGAGGATTAAACCTGGGAAAAATCCCATAGACTTACATTGAGGGAATGTTCAAATGAACAAAATTCAAACTCCAACTGACAAAATTCAAACTCCAACTGACAAAATTCAAACTCCAACTGACAAAATTCAAACTCCAACTGTCAAAATTCAAACTCCAACTGTCAAAACTCCCACAATCCATTGAGACTCAAACTCACCTTCTATCAACTAGATTTATGCTGCGTCCAAATTCGCATACTATCCGTCCTAAATAGTCTTCGAAAATAGAATTAGTATGTCCCAAATCGTAGTATGTTTAAAAAAGTATTCCAAAGATTCCCGGATGGTCTACTACTTAACTTCAACATTCAAAGTGCGGATTGGTGCACACTCTAACGGCTAATATTGCCCACAACACATTGCGTGGTGAGCGAGGATTAGATTAGAACTACAAACACGCATAAAACGTGTTAAAAAACTACAAACATGGAGGTTATGCGCGACCAACGGACATATAAAGAAAGGGGTTTGAGTGATAAATAATCAATGTGTAACCTAATAGAAAATATTTTTAAAATGTTATTCGTGTTATATTTCATGTGCAGCAACATTATGAACTTTTATAATGATAGGTTTGGTCATTAACGTTTAAATGCATAATTATGCAAACACAAGAGCAGAGTTCTCGGCATGAAAGACTCGTGAAAGAACGTGCCTCTTCATTTCTCTCTAATACGGTAGGAAATCAAATTAAACGAAATGTAGATGATGTTAACTGTGATGATTGACAGGGGAGTCATGCTAATTATGTTATAATCATGCTAACAACACGCTAGTAACATGTTACTTATGCTAGAAACATGCTAGTAACATGCTAATAAATTCTTAATCATGCTAGAATCATGCTAACATGCTAGTAAATTGTTAATCATGTTAACATGTAAGTAACATGCTAATTATGTTAGAATCATGCTACCAACATGCTAGTAACATGTTAATTGATACAAGCATGCTAGCAACATGCTGATCATGACAAAATCAGCTAACAACATGTTAGTAACATACTAATCATGCTAACATGCTAGCAACATGCTAATCGTGATAAAATCATGTTAGCAACATGCTAGTAATATGCTTATTATGCCAGAATCATGTTAAAACATGCTTATAAATTGATTATCATGCTAGAATAATGCTTACATGTTAGTAACATGCTAATTATATTAGCATCATGCTACCAACATGCTAATTGTGATAAAATCATGTTAACAACATGCTAATTATGGTAACAACATGCTGATCATTATAAAATCATGCTAGCAATATGCTACAACATGCTAGTAACTTGCAAATTATCCTAACAATATGCTAGTAACTTATAGCATGCTAGTAACATGCTAATGCTAATAAATTGTTAATCATGCTAGAATCATGCTAACATGCTAGTAAATTGTTAATCATGCTAACATGTAAGTAACACGCTAATTATGTTAGAATCATGCTACCAACATGCTAGTAACATGTTAATTGATACAAATCACGTTAGCAAAAATGCTAGTAACATGCTAATTATGGTTAAAAACATGCTAGCAACATGCTGATCATGACAAAATCAGCTAACAACATGCTAGTAACATGCTAATGCTAATAAATTGTTAATCATGCTAGAACAATGCTAACATGCTAGTAACATGCTAATTATGTTATAATCATGTTAACACACTAGTAACATGTTAATCATGCTAACAACACGCTAGTAACATGTTACTCGTGCTAGAAACATGCTAATATATTGCTAATCATGCTAACATGTAAGTAACATGCTAATTATGTTAGAGTAATGCCACCAACATGCTAGTAACATGTTAATTGATACAAGCATGCTAGCAACATGTTGATCATGACAAAATCAGCTAACAACACGCTAGTAACATACTAATAATGCTAACATGATAGCAAAATGCTAATCGTGATAAAATCATGTTAGCAACATGTTAGCAATATGCTTATTATGTCAGAATCATGTTAAAACATGCTAGTAACATGCTTATAAATTGATTATCACGCTAGAATAATGCTTACATGTTAGTAACATGCTAATTATATTAGCATCATGCTACCAACATGCTAATTGTGATAAAATCATGCTAGCAATATGCTAATCATGCTAGAATTATGCTACAGCATGCTAGTAACTTGCAAATTATCCTAACAATATGCTAGTAACTTACAGCATGCTAGTAACATGCTAATCATGCTAGAATAATGTTATCAACATGCTAGTAACATGCTAATGCTAATAAATTGTTAATCATGCTAGAACAATGCTAACATGCTATTAACATGCTAATTATGTTATAATCATGTTAACACGCTAGTAACATGTTACTCGTGCTAGAAACATGCTAATATATTGTTAATCATGCTAACATGTAAGTAACATGCTAATTATGTTAGAGTAATGCCACCAACATGCTAGTAACATGTTAATTGATACAAGCATGCTAGCAACATGCTGATCATGACAAAATCAGCTAACAACATGCTAGTAACATACTAATAATGCTAACATGCTAGCAACATGCTAATCGTGATAAAATCATGTTAGCAACATGTTACCAATATGCTTATTATGTCAGAATCATGTTAAAACATGCTAGTAACATGCTTATAAATTGATTATCATGCTAGAATAATGCTTACATGTTAGTAACATGCTAAATATATTAGCATCATGCTACCAACATGCTAATTGTGATAAAATCATGCTACCAATATGGTAATCATGCTAGAATTATGCTACAACATGCTAGTAACTTGCAAATTATCCTAACAATATGCTAGTAACTTACAGCATGCTAGTAACATGCTAATCATGCTAGAATAATGTTATGAACATGCTAGTAACATGCTAATGCTAATAAATTGTTAATCATGCTAGAACAATGCTAACATGCTAGTAACATGCTAATTATGTTATAATCATGTTAATACGCTAGTAACATGTTAATCATGCTAACAACACGCTAGTAACATGTTACTCGTGCTAGAAAACATGCTAATATATTGTTAATCATGCTAATTATGTTAGAGTAATGCCACCAACATGCTAGTAACATGTTAATTAATACAAGCATGCTAGCAACATGCTGATCATGACAAAATCAGCTAACAACATGCTAGTAACATACTAATAATGCTAACATGCTAGCAACATGCTAATCGTGATAAAATCATGTTAGCAACATGTTACCAATATGCTTATTATGTCAGAATCATGTTAAAACAATGCTAGTAACATGCTTATAAATTGATTATCATGCTAGAATAATGCTTACATGTTAGTAACATGCTAATTATATTAGCATCATGCTACCAACATGCTAATTGTGATAAAATCATGCTAGCAATATGCTAATCATGCTAGAATTATGCTACAACATGCTAGTAACTTGCAAATTATCCTAACAATATGCTAGTAACTTACAGCATGCTAGTAACATGCTAATCATGCTAGCAACATGCTATCTATCTATCTATCAAAATTTAAGCTTTTTAAACTACTTCAAACTATTTCAGACTGAAAACTGTCGAACGTAATTCAAACTTTTGGTAACACTTTATGTTCCAGTCTTAACTGGTGTCTTAACTAGTTGTTTATTAGCATGCATATAACTAGAATATTAGCCATTTACTAGTACTAATGAAGCTCATATGAATGCCTTATTCTACATCCCTAATCCTCCTAGCCAATGGCTCAACTTAACAACTACTGCACTATTAATGAGCAGCCAATTAGGAATTTATTGAGAAAAAAGTGTTGCCAAACGTTTTGGTCTCAAGCCAACTTAAATTTTGTTTAATCTAGTGAACTTTTTTTTATCTTTAAAACTTGTTTGTATCTAGTAGTGTAAGTCAGAGGAGGACAGCAGTTTGGGGATGGCCAGAGTCATAGAGAGCATCTCTTTAGCCCTCGCGCAGTAATGGCTCGCTCTCACATCTCATGTGTTTTACGTTTCCTCTACGGATTGGAGTGCAATGGAGCATTCCTCCACAATCCCTCAGTTTACCCAAGTGTGCTTTCCAGGCCCAGGCGCTGCTATGGAGCCCACTCTGAAGATTAGACGAGAGTTTTTTTTTAAGAAGACAATCTGCAGATTATTGCATGAGTGGAAACATTTCAAATTATTAAAAAGTATCAAAAAGTTGTAAAAGTTTAAATTTACTGTAAAGAAAATGTATTGTACCAATTGAGTCCTCAACCATCTTCAAGATCTTCATCTTCATTTGACCCTCCAACTCTAGCATCCTCTATTCTTTAACAAAGACCTTGACTCTTCAAGACTTGCACCCTTTTTCTTAAAAAAATAAAAAAAACGAACACTAGCTTTTTTGCATTCTTCTATATCATTGCTCTTTTCTTGACTTTGATTCCATTGTTCTCATTTGTGTGTGGCTTTGGATAAAAGCGTCTGCTAAATGACTAAATGTAAACGTAAAATAAATATTTTACAAAATATTTTTAAAGGTGCCATAGCATGCATTGAGAGAATATTTTGAATTGTTCTCTGATATCTACGTAGAAGGTATATGGCATAGGAAAGGGCAAAAATTCTCCAGAAATGATTTTACAGCTCCATTTACAACCCTAGGATTTGCCCCTAGAATGAAATGCTCTGTTATTGCCTTATTTGGAAGCTTCATGAATATTAATGAGCTCCGCTCTGATTGGCTGTTTCACAGAGCTCAATAGCTCGCACATGAGCTTAATTTGACCAAAGACATTAGTATGTCGTTTCACTGTTTGTGTACATTTCGAAGCTTTTTGATTGGTTTTATACATAGATAGTGATGTTTCAGGGGATTATATAGGGAAATGCTCAGAAGTGACGAGAGGAGTTGAGAAAAGCAATTTTTTTTTCAGCTGTTAGCTCAAAATGTTTATTTTTTACCCTGTTCTTTCTTTGGATGTTTTGTATGTTCAGATAGTCATATAACAACATATATACAAATTAAATAGGGACATAGGAGTACACTTAAAGAAAACGTATAAGAGTGTACTTGCAGTATAACTACTAAACTAGTAGTTTACTGAGACTATAGTTCAAAGTGTACTAAATATGCATAAAAAGTATACTTTTATGTATTAGAAAGTGGCTCAATTTAGTCCAATTTAGAAGTTTTGAAAGAGTACACTTACAAGTATACTACTAGCTAGTGCACTAATATTTGTATACTTACAATATGAAGTACACTGCCAAAAATGCTTTTCTTACTTAGACTTTTTGACTTGTTTCCAGCCAAAATATCTAAAAATGCTTAAATCAAGAAGGATTTTCTAGACAAGTAAAAATGTATGTCTTATTTTCAGAAAAAACAAGACAAAATTAAGTGTGTTTTTGCTTGAAACAAGCAAAATAATCTGCAGATTATTATTAAGATAGCTTAATTTTGACCAGTTTTTTCTGAAAACAAGAAAATAATTTTTACTCGTCTAGAAAATCCTTCCTGATTGAAGAATTTTTAGATATTTTGGCTGGAAACAAGACAACAAAAATCTAAGCAAGAAAAGCATTTTTTTGCATTTTTTTGCATTTTTGCATTTTTTTGCATAACATTTTTTATACTTTTTTTTTTTTTTTTTTTTTTTTTTTTGCATTTGTGTTCCTGGACCACAAAACCAGTCATATGAAAATGTAATAATAAATAATAATCTGCCAATGTGGCAAGAAAACAAGATTATTTTGCTCGTTTCAAGCAAAAACACACTTAATTTTGACTTTTGAGTTCCTTTGAGTTTTCATCTAGAAAATCCTTCCTGATTTAAGAATTTGTAGATATTTTGGCTGGAAACAAGACAACAAATCTTTTTAAAAATTTATTTTTTACCCTGTTCTGTCTTGTTTCCAGCCAAAATATCTAAAAAAAAAAAAATTAAATTTAAAGGATTTTCTAGACGAGTAAAAATGTATGTCTTATTTTCAGAAAAAACAAGACAAAATTAAGTGTGTTTTTGCTTGAAACAAGGGGTTGTTTTCTGTTTGAAATAACATTTTTTTCTTACCCCACTGGCAGATTATTTTGCTTGTTGTTCTAGGAAAAAATAACTTAAGTTTGACCTGTTTTTTCTGAAAACAAGACACTAATTTTTACTCGTCTAGAAAATCCTTGATTTAAGAATTTGTAGATATTTTGGCTGGAAACAAGACAACAAATCTTTTTAAAAATTTATTTTTTACCCTGTTCTGTCTTGTTTCCAGCCAAAATATCTAAAAAAAAAATTTAAATTTAAAGGATTTTCTAGACGAGTAAAAATTAATGTCTTATTTTCAGAAAAAACAAGACAAAATTAAGTGTGTTTTTGCTTGAAACAAGGGGTTGTTTTCTGTTTGAAATAACATTTTTTTCTTACCCCACTGGCAGATTATTTTGCTTGTTGTTCCAGGAAAAAATAACTTAAGTTTGACCTGTTTTTTCTGAAAACAAGAAAATAATTTTTACTCGTCTTGATGTAAGAATTTGTAGATATTTTGGCTGGAAACAAGACAAAAAAATCTAAGCAAGAAAAACATTTTTTTGCAGCAACATAAACATAACATTTTTTATACTTTTTTTTTTTTTTTTTTTGCATTTGTGTTCCTGGACCACAAAACCAGTCATATGAAAATGTAATAATAAATAATAATCTGTCAATGTGCAAGAAAACAAGATTATTTTGTTCGTTTCAAGCAAAAACACACTTAATTTTGACTTTTGAGTTCCTTTGAGTTTTCATCTAGAAAATCCTTCCTGATTTAAGAATTTGTAGATATTTTGGCTGGAAACAAGACAACAAATCTTTTTAAAAATTTATTTTTTACCCTGTTCTGTCTTGTTTCCAGCCAAAATATCTAAAAAAAAAATTTAAATTTAAAGGATTTTCTAGACAAGTAAAAATTAATGTCTTATTTTCAGAAAAAACAAGACAAAATTAAGTGTGTTTTTGCTTGAAACAAGCAAAATAATCTGCAGATTATTATTAAGATAACTTAATTTTGACCAGTTTTTTTCTGAAAACAAGAAAATAATTTTTACTCGTCTAGAAAATCCTTCCTGATTGAAGAATTTGTAGATATTTTGGCTGGAAACAAGACAAAAAAAATCTAAGCAAGAAAAGCATTTTTTTGCATTTTTTTGCATTTTTTTGCATAACATTTTTTATACTTTTTTTTTTTTTTTGCATTTGTGTTCCTGGACCACAAAACCAGTCATATGAAAATGTAATAATAAATAATAATCTGCCAATGTGGCAAGAAAACAAGATTATTTTGCTCGTTTCAAGCAAAAACACACTTAATTTTGACTTTTGAGTTCCTTTGAGTTTTCATCTAGAAAATCCTTCCTGATTTAAGAATTTGTAGATATTTTGGCTGGAAACAAGACAACAAATCTTTTTAAAAATTTATTTTTTACCCTGTTCTGTCTTGTTTCCAGCCAAAATATCTAAAAAAAAATTAAATTTGAAGGATTTTCTAGACGAGTAAAAATTAATGTCTTATTTTCAGAAAAAAACAAGACAAAATTAAGTGTGTTTTTGCTTGAAACAAGGGGTTGTTTTCTGTTTGAAATAACATTTTTTTCTTACCCCACTGGCAGATTATTTTGCTTGTTGTTCTAGGAAAAAATAACTTAAGTTTGACCTGTTTTTTCTGAAAACAAGAAAATAATTTTTACTCGTCTTGATTTAAGCATTTTTAGATATTTTGGCTGGAAACAAGACAACAAATCTTTTTAAAAATTTATTTTTTACCCTGTTCTGTCTTGTTTCCAGCCAAAATATCTAAAAAAAAATGTAAATTTAAAGGATTTTCTAGACGAGTAAAAATGTATGTCTTATTTTCAGAAAAAAACAAGACAAAATTAAGTGTGTTTTTGCTTGAAACAAGCAAAATAATCTGCAGATTATTATTAAGATAACTTAATTTTGACCAGTTTTTTTCTGAAAACAAGAAAATAATTTTTACTCGTCTAGAAAATCCTTCCTGATTGAAGAATTTGTAGATATTTTGGCTGGAAACAAGACAAAAAAAATCTAAGCAAGAAAAGCATTTTTTTGCATTTTTTTTGCATTTTTGCATTTTTTTGCATAACATTTTTTATACTTTTTTTTTTTTTTTTTTTTTTTTTTTTTGCATTTGTGTTCCTGGACCACAAAACCAGTCATATGAAAATGTAATAATAAATAATAATCTGCCAATGTGGCAAGAAAACAAGATTATTTTGCTCGTTTCAAGCAAAAACACACTTAATTTTGACTTTTGAGTTCCTTTGAGTTTTCATCTAGAAAATCCTTCCTGATTTAAGAATTTGTAGATATTTTGGCTGGAAACAAGACAACAAATCTTTTTAAAAATTTATTTTTTACCCTGTTCTGTCTTGTTTCCAGCCAAAATATCTAAAAAAAAAATTAAATTTAAAGGATTTTCTAGACGAGTAAAAATTAATGTCTTATTTTCAGAAAAAAACAGGTCAAAATTAAGTGTGTTTTTGCTTGAAACAAGGGGTTGTTTTCTGTTTGAAATAACATTTTTTTCTTACCCCACTGGCAGATTATTTTGCTTGTTGTTCTAGGAAAAAATAACTTAAGTTTGACCTGTTTTTTCTGAAAACAAGAAAATAATTTTTACTCGTCTAGAAAATCCTTCCTGATTGAAGAATTTGTAGATATTTTGGCTGGAAACAAGACAAAAAAATCTAAGCAAGAAAAGCATTTTTTTGCAGCAACATAAACATAACATTTTTTATACTTTTTTTTTTTTTTTTTTTTGCATTTGAGTTCCTGGACCACAAAACCAGTCATATGAAAATGTAATAATAAATAATAATCTGCCAATGTGGCAAGAAAACAAGATTATTTTGCTCGTTTCAAGCAAAAACACACTTAATTTTGACTTTTGAGTTCCTTTGAGTTTTCATCTAGAAAATCCTTCCTGATTTAAGAATTTGTAGATATTTTGGCTGGAAACAAGACAACAAATCTTTTTAAAAATTTATTTTTTACCCTGTTCTGTCTTGTTTCCAGCCAAAATATCTAAAAAAATTTAAATTTAAAGGATTTTCTAGACGAGTAAAAATTAATGTCTTATTTTCAGAAAAAAACAAGACAAAATTAAGTGTGTTTTTGCTTGAAACAAGGGGTTGTTTTCTGTTTGAAATAACATTTTTTTCTTACCCCACTGGCAGATTATTTTGCTTGTTGTTCTAGGAAAAAATAACTTAAGTTTGACCTGTTTTTTCTGAAAACAAGAAAATAATTTTTACTCGTCTAGAAAATCCTTCTTGATTTTAGAATTTGTAGATATTTTGGCTGGAAACAAGACAACAAATCTTTTAAAAATTTATTTTTTACCCTGTTCTGTCTTGTTTCCAGCCAAAATATCTAACAAAAAATTTAAATTTGAAGGATTTTCTAGACGAGTAAAAATTAATGTCTTATTTTCAGAAAAAAACAGGTCAAAATTAAGTGTGTTTTTGCTTGAAACAAGGGGTTGTTTTCTGTTTGAAATAACATTTTCTTCTGACCCCACTGGCAGATTATTTTGCTTGTTGTTCCAGGAAAAAATAACTTAAGTTTGACCTGTTTTTTCTGAAAACAAGAAAATAATTTTTACTCGTCTTGATGTAAGAATTTGTAGATATTTTGGCTGGAAACAAGACAAAAAAATCTAAGCAAGAAAAACATTTTTTTGCAGCAACATAAACATAACATTTTTTATACTTTTTTTTTTTTTTTTTTTGCATTTGTGTTCCTGGACCACAAAACCAGTCATATGAAAATGTAATAATAAATAATAATCTGTCAATGTGCAAGAAAACAAGATTATTTTGTTCGTTTCAAGCAAAAACACACTTAATTTTGACTTTTGAGTTCCTTTGAGTTTTCATCTAGAAAATCCTTCCTGATTTAAGAATTTGTAGATATTTTGGCTGGAAACAAGACAACAAATCTTTTTAAAAATTTATTTTTTACCCTGTTCTGTCTTGTTTCCAGCCAAAATATCTAAAAAAAAAATTTAAATTTAAAGGATTTTCTAGACAAGTAAAAATTAATGTCTTATTTTCAGAAAAAACAAGACAAAATTAAGTGTGTTTTTGCTTGAAACAAGCAAAATAATCTGCAGATTATTATTAAGATAACTTAATTTTGACCAGTTTTTTTCTGAAAACAAGAAAATAATTTTTACTCGTCTAGAAAATCCTTCCTGATTGAAGAATTTGTAGATATTTTGGCTGGAAACAAGACAAAAAAAATCTAAGCAAGAAAAGCATTTTTTTGCATTTTTTTGCATTTTTTTGCATAACATTTTTTATACTTTTTTTTTTTTTTTGCATTTGTGTTCCTGGACCACAAAACCAGTCATATGAAAATGTAATAATAAATAATAATCTGCCAATGTGGCAAGAAAACAAGATTATTTTGCTCGTTTCAAGCAAAAACACACTTAATTTTGACTTTTGAGTTCCTTTGAGTTTTCATCTAGAAAATCCTTCCTGATTTAAGAATTTGTAGATATTTTGGCTGGAAACAAGACAACAAATCTTTTTAAAAATTTATTTTTTACCCTGTTCTGTCTTGTTTCCAGCCAAAATATCTAAAAAAAAATTAAATTTGAAGGATTTTCTAGACGAGTAAAAATTAATGTCTTATTTTCAGAAAAAAACAAGACAAAATTAAGTGTGTTTTTGCTTGAAACAAGGGGTTGTTTTCTGTTTGAAATAACATTTTTTTCTTACCCCACTGGCAGATTATTTTGCTTGTTGTTCTAGGAAAAAATAACTTAAGTTTGACCTGTTTTTTCTGAAAACAAGAAAATAATTTTTACTCGTCTTGATTTAAGCATTTTTAGATATTTTGGCTGGAAACAAGACAACAAATCTTTTTAAAAATTTATTTTTTACCCTGTTCTGTCTTGTTTCCAGCCAAAATATCTAAAAAAAAATGTAAATTTAAAGGATTTTCTAGACGAGTAAAAATGTATGTCTTATTTTCAGAAAAAAACAAGACAAAATTAAGTGTGTTTTTGCTTGAAACAAGCAAAATAATCTGCAGATTATTATTAAGATAACTTAATTTTGACCAGTTTTTTTCTGAAAACAAGAAAATAATTTTTACTCGTCTAGAAAATCCTTCCTGATTGAAGAATTTGTAGATATTTTGGCTGGAAACAAGACAAAAAAAATCTAAGCAAGAAAAGCATTTTTTTGCATTTTTTTTGCATTTTTGCATTTTTTTGCATAACATTTTTTATACTTTTTTTTTTTTTTTTTTTTTTTTTTTTTTTGCATTTGTGTTCCTGGACCACAAAACCAGTCATATGAAAATGTAATAATAAATAATAATCTGCCAATGTGGCAAGAAAACAAGATTATTTTGCTCGTTTCAAGCAAAAACACACTTAATTTTGACTTTTGAGTTCCTTTGAGTTTTCATCTAGAAAATCCTCCTTGATTTAAGAATTTGTAGATATTTTGGCTGGAAACAAGACAACAAATCTTTTTAAAAATTTATTTTTTACCCTGTTCTGTCTTGTTTCCAGCCAAAATATCTAAAAAAAAAATTAAATTTAAAGGATTTTCTAGACGAGTAAAAATTAATGTCTTATTTTCAGAAAAAAACAGGTCAAAATTAAGTGTGTTTTTGCTTGAAACAAGGGGTTGTTTTCTGTTTGAAATAACATTTTTTTCTTACCCCACTGGCAGATTATTTTGCTTGTTGTTCTAGGAAAAAATAACTTAAGTTTGACCTGTTTTTTCTGAAAACAAGAAAATAATTTTTACTCGTCTAGAAAATCCTTCCTGATTGAAGAATTTGTAGATATTTTGGCTGGAAACAAGACAAAAAAATCTAAGCAAGAAAAGCATTTTTTTGCAGCAACATAAACATAACATTTTTTATACTTTTTTTTTTTTTTTTTTTGCATTTGAGTTCCTGGACCACAAAACCAGTCATATGAAAATGTAATAATAAATAATAATCTGCCAATGTGGCAAGAAAACAAGATTATTTTGCTCGTTTCAAGCAAAAACACACTTAATTTTGACTTTTGAGTTCCTTTGAGTTTTCATCTAGAAAATCCTTCCTGATTTAAGAATTTGTAGATATTTTGGCTGGAAACAAGACAACAAATCTTTTTAAAAATTTATTTTTTACCCTGTTCTGTCTTGTTTCCAGCCAAAATATCTAAAAAAAAAATTTAAATTTAAAGGATTTTCTAGACAAGTAAAAATTAATGTCTTATTTTCAGAAAAAACAAGACAAAATTAAGTGTGTTTTTGCTTGAAACAAGCAAAATAATCTGCAGATTATTATTAAGATAACTTAATTTTGACCAGTTTTTTTCTGAAAACAAGAAAATAATTTTTACTCGTCTAGAAAATCCTTCCTGATTGAAGAATTTGTAGATATTTTGGCTGGAAACAAGACAAAAAAAATCTAAGCAAGAAAAGCATTTTTTTGCATTTTTTTGCATTTTTTTGCATAACATTTTTTATACTTTTTTTTTTTTTTTGCATTTGTGTTCCTGGACCACAAAACCAGTCATATGAAAATGTAATAATAAATAATAATCTGCCAATGTGGCAAGAAAACAAGATTATTTTGCTCGTTTCAAGCAAAAACACACTTAATTTTGACTTTTGAGTTCCTTTGAGTTTTCATCTAGAAAATCCTTCCTGATTTAAGAATTTGTAGATATTTTGGCTGGAAACAAGACAACAAATCTTTTTAAAAATTTATTTTTTACCCTGTTCTGTCTTGTTTCCAGCCAAAATATCTAAAAAAAAATTAAATTTGAAGGATTTTCTAGACGAGTAAAAATTAATGTCTTATTTTCAGAAAAAAACAAGACAAAATTAAGTGTGTTTTTGCTTGAAACAAGGGGTTGTTTTCTGTTTGAAATAACATTTTTTTCTTACCCCACTGGCAGATTATTTTGCTTGTTGTTCTAGGAAAAAATAACTTAAGTTTGACCTGTTTTTTCTGAAAACAAGAAAATAATTTTTACTCGTCTTGATTTAAGCATTTTTAGATATTTTGGCTGGAAACAAGACAACAAATCTTTTTAAAAATTTATTTTTTACCCTGTTCTGTCTTGTTTCCAGCCAAAATATCTAAAAAAAAATGTAAATTTAAAGGATTTTCTAGACGAGTAAAAATGTATGTCTTATTTTCAGAAAAAAACAAGACAAAATTAAGTGTGTTTTTGCTTGAAACAAGCAAAATAATCTGCAGATTATTATTAAGATAACTTAATTTTGACCAGTTTTTTTCTGAAAACAAGAAAATAATTTTTACTCGTCTAGAAAATCCTTCCTGATTGAAGAATTTGTAGATATTTTGGCTGGAAACAAGACAAAAAAAATCTAAGCAAGAAAAGCATTTTTTTGCATTTTTTTTGCATTTTTGCATTTTTTTGCATAACATTTTTTATACTTTTTTTTTTTTTTTTTTTTTTTTTTTTTTGCATTTGTGTTCCTGGACCACAAAACCAGTCATATGAAAATGTAATAATAAATAATAATCTGCCAATGTGGCAAGAAAACAAGATTATTTTGCTCGTTTCAAGCAAAAACACACTTAATTTTGACTTTTGAGTTCCTTTGAGTTTTCATCTAGAAAATCCTTCCTGATTTAAGAATTTGTAGATATTTTGGCTGGAAACAAGACAACAAATCTTTTTAAAAATTTATTTTTTACCCTGTTCTGTCTTGTTTCCAGCCAAAATATCTAAAAAAAAAATTAAATTTAAAGGATTTTCTAGACGAGTAAAAATTAATGTCTTATTTTCAGAAAAAAACAGGTCAAAATTAAGTGTGTTTTTGCTTGAAACAAGGGGTTGTTTTCTGTTTGAAATAACATTTTTTTCTTACCCCACTGGCAGATTATTTTGCTTGTTGTTCTAGGAAAAAATAACTTAAGTTTGACCTGTTTTTTCTGAAAACAAGAAAATAATTTTTACTCGTCTAGAAAATCCTTCCTGATTGAAGAATTTGTAGATATTTTGGCTGGAAACAAGACAAAAAAATCTAAGCAAGAAAAGCATTTTTTTGCAGCAACATAAACATAACATTTTTTATACTTTTTTTTTTTTTTTTTTTGCATTTGAGTTCCTGGACCACAAAACCAGTCATATGAAAATGTAATAATAAATAATAATCTGCCAATGTGGCAAGAAAACAAGATTATTTTGCTCGTTTCAAGCAAAAACACACTTAATTTTGACTTTTGAGTTCCTTTGAGTTTTCATCTAGAAAATCCTTCCTGATTTAAGAATTTGTAGATATTTTGGCTGGAAACAAGACAACAAATCTTTTTAAAAATTTATTTTTTACCCTCTTCTGTCTTGTTTCCAGCCAAAATATCTAAAAAAAAAATTTAAATTTAAAGGATTTTCTAGACGAGTAAAAATTAATGTCTTATTTTCAGAAAAAAACAAGACAAAATTAAGTGTGTTTTTGCTTGAAACAAGGGGTTGTTTTCTGTTTGAAATAACATTTTTTTCTTACCCCACTGGCAGATTATTTTGCTTGTTGTTCCAGGAAAAAATAACTTAAGTTTGACCTGTTTTTTCTGAAAACAAGACATTAATTTTTACTCGTCTAGAAAATCCTTCTTGATTCAAGAATTTGTAGATATTTTGGCTGGAAACAAGACAAAAAAAATCTAAGCAAGAAAAGCATTTTTTTGCAGCAACATAAACATAACATTTTTTATACTTTTTTTTTTTTTTTTTTTGCATTTGTGTTCCTGGACCACAAAACCAGTCATATGAAAATGTAATAATAAATAATAATCTGCCAATGTGGCAAGAAAACAAGATTATTTTGTTCGTTTCAAGCAAAAACACACTTAATTTTGACTTTTGAGTTCCTTTGAGTTTTCATCTAGAAAATCCTTCCTGATTTAAGAATTTGTAGATATTTTGGCTGGAAACAAGACAACAAATCTTTTTAAAAATTTATTTTTTACCCTGTTCTGTCTTGTTTCCAGCCAAAATATCTAAAAAAAAAATTTAAATTTAAAGGATTTTCTAGACGAGTAAAAATTAATGTCTTATTTTCAGAAAAAACAAGACAAAATTAAGTGCGTTTTTGCTTGAAACAAGCAAAATAATCTGCAGATTATTATTAAGATAACTTAATTTTGACCAGTTTTTTCCTGAAAACGAAAATAATTTTTACTCGTCTAGAAAATCCTTCTTGATTTAAGAATTTGTAGATATTTTGGCTGGAAACAAGACAAAAAAATCTAAGCAAGAAAAGCATTTTTTTGCAGCAACATAAACATAACATTTTTTATACTTTTTTTTTTTTTTTTTTTGCATTTGTGTTCCTGGACCACAAAACCAGTCATATGAAAATGTAATAATAAATAATAATCTGCCAATGTGGCAAGAAAACAAAATTATTTTGCTCGTTTCAAGCAAAAACACACTTAATTTTGACTTTTGAGTTCCTTTGAGTTTTCATCTAGAAAATCCTTCCTGATTGAAGAATTTGTAGATATTTTGGCTGGAAACAAGACAACAAATCTTTTTAAAAATTTATTTTTTACCCTGTTCTGTCTTGTTTCCAGCCAAAATATCAAAAAAAAAAAATTTAAATGAAGAAGGATTTTCTAGACGAGTAAAAATTAATGTCTTATTTTCAGAAAAAAACAAGACAAAATTAAGTGTGTTTTTGCTTGAAACAAGGGGTTGTTTTCTGTTTGAAATAACATTTTTTTCTTACCCCACTGGCAGATTATTTTGCTTGTTGTTCCAGGAAAAAATAACTTAAGTTTGACCTGTTTTTTCTGAAAACAAGAAAATAATTTTTACTCGTCTAGAAAATCCTTCCTGATTTAAGAATTTGTAGATATTTTGGCTGGAAACAAGACAACAAATCTTTTTAAAAATTTATTTTTTACCCTGTTCTGTCTTGTTTCCAGCCAAAATATCTAAAAAAAAAATTTAAATTTAAAGGATTTTCTAGACGAGTAAAAATTAATGTCTTATTTTCAGAAAAAAACAAGACAAAATTAAGTGTGTTTTTGCTTGAAACAAGGGGTTGTTTTCTGTTTGAAATAACATTTTTTTCTTACCCCACTGGCAGATTATTTTGCTTGTTGTTCTAGGAAAAAATAACTTAAGTTTGACCTGTTTTTTCTGAAAACAAGAAAATAATTTTTACTCGTCTAGAAAATCCTTCCTGATTTAAGAATTTGTAGATATTTTGGCTGGAAACAAGACAACAAATCTTTTTAAAAATTTATTTTTTACCCTGTTCTGTCTTGTTTCCAGCCAAAATATCTAAAAAAATATATAAATTTAAAGGATTTTCTAGACGAGTAAAAATTAATGTCTTATTTTCAGAAAAAAACAAGACAAAATTAAGTGCGTTTTTGCTTGAAACAAGCAAAATAATCTGCAGATTATTATTAAGATAACTTAATTTTGACCAGTTTTTTTCTGAAAACAAGAAAATAATTTTCACTCGTCTAGAAAATCCTTCTTGATTTAAGAATTTTTACTTAGATATTTTGTCTTGTTTCCAGCCAAAATATCTAAAAATGCTTAAATCAAGAAGGATTTTCTAGACGAGTAAAAATTAATGTCTTATTTTCAGAAAAAAACAAGACAAAATTAAGTGTGTTTTTGCTTGAAACAAGGGGTTGTTTTCTGTTTGAAATAACATTTTTTTCTTACCCCACTGGCAGATTATTTTGCTTGTTGTTCCAGGAAAAAATAACTTAAGTTTGACCTGTTTTTTCTGAAAACAAGAAAATAATTTTTACTCGTCTAGAAAATCCTTCCTGATTTAAGAATTTGTAGATATTTTGGCTGGAAACAAGACAACAAATCTTTTTAAAAATTTATTTTTTACCCTGTTCTGTCTTGTTTCCAGCCAAAATATCTAAAAAAAAAATTTAAATTTAAAGGATTTTCTAGACGAGTAAAAATTAATGTCTTATTTTCAGAAAAAAACAAGACAAAATTAAGTGTGTTTTTGCTTGAAACAAGGGGTTGTTTTCTGTTTGAAATAACATTTTTTTCTTACCCCACTGGCAGATTATTTTGCTTGTTGTTCCAGGAAAAAATAACTTAAGTTTGACCTGTTTTTTCTGAAAACAAGACATTAATTTTTACTCGTCTAGAAAATCCTTCTTGATTCAAGAATTTGTAGATATTTTGGCTGGAAACAAGACAAAAAAAATCTAAGCAAGAAAAGCATTTTTTTGCAGCAACATAAACATAACATTTTTTATACTTTTTTTTTTTTTTTTTTGCATTTGTGTTCCTGGACCACAAAACCAGTCATATGAAAATGTAATAATAAATAATAATCTGCCAATGTGGCAAGAAAACAAGATTATTTTGTTCGTTTCAAGCAAAAACACACTTAATTTTGACTTTTGAGTTCCTTTGAGTTTTCATCTAGAAAATCCTTCCTGATTTAAGAATTTGTAGATATTTTGGCTGGAAACAAGACAACAAATCTTTTTAAAAATTTATTTTTTACCCTGTTCTGTCTTGTTTCCAGCCAAAATATCTAAAAAAAAAATTTAAATTTAAAGGATTTTCTAGACGAGTAAAAATTAATGTCTTATTTTCAGAAAAAACAAGACAAAATTAAGTGCGTTTTTGCTTGAAACAAGCAAAATAATCTGCAGATTATTATTAAGATAACTTAATTTTGACCAGTTTTTTCCTGAAAACGAAAATAATTTTTACTCGTCTAGAAAATCCTTCTTGATTTAAGAATTTGTAGATATTTTGGCTGGAAACAAGACAAAAAAATCTAAGCAAGAAAAGCATTTTTTTGCAGCAACATAAACATAACATTTTTTATACTTTTTTTTTTTTTTTTTTTGCATTTGTGTTCCTGGACCACAAAACCAGTCATATGAAAATGTAATAATAAATAATAATCTGCCAATGTGGCAAGAAAACAAAATTATTTTGCTCGTTTCAAGCAAAAACACACTTAATTTTGACTTTTGAGTTCCTTTGAGTTTTCATCTAGAAAATCCTTCCTGATTGAAGAATTTGTAGATATTTTGGCTGGAAACAAGACAACAAATCTTTTTAAAAATTTATTTTTTACCCTGTTCTGTCTTGTTTCCAGCCAAAATATCAAAAAAAAAAAATTTAAATGAAGAAGGATTTTCTAGACGAGTAAAAATTAATGTCTTATTTTCAGAAAAAACAAGACAAAATTAAGTGTGTTTTTGCTTGAAACAAGGGGTTGTTTTCTGTTTGAAATAACATTTTTTTCTTACCCCACTGGCAGATTATTTTGCTTGTTGTTCCAGGAAAAAATAACTTAAGTTTGACCTGTTTTTTCTGAAAACAAGAAAATAATTTTTACTCGTCTAGAAAATCCTTCCTGATTTAAGAATTTGTAGATATTTTGGCTGGAAACAAGACAACAAATCTTTTTAAAAATTTATTTTTTACCCTGTTCTGTCTTGTTTCCAGCCAAAATATCTAAAAAAATATATAAATTTAAAGGATTTTCTAGACGAGTAAAAATTAATGTCTTATTTTCAGAAAAAAACAAGACAAAATTAAGTGCGTTTTTGCTTGAAACAAGCAAAATAATCTGCAGATTATTATTAAGATAACTTAATTTTGACCAGTTTTTTTCTGAAAACAAGAAAATAATTTTCACTCGTCTAGAAAATCCTTCTTGATTTAAGAATTTTTACTTAGATATTTTGTCTTGTTTCCAGCCAAAATATCTAAAAATGCTTAAATCAAGAAGGATTTTCTAGACGAGTAAAAATTAATGTCTTATTTTCAGAAAAAAACAAGACAAAATTAAGTGTGTTTTTGCTTGAAACAAGGGGTTGTTTTCTGTTTGAAATAACATTTTTTTCTTACCCCACTGGCAGATTATTTTGCTTGTTGTTCCAGGAAAAAATAACTTAAGTTTGACCTGTTTTTTCTGAAAACAAGAAAATAATTTTTACTCGTCTAGAAAATCCTTCCTGATTTAAGAATTTGTAGATATTTTGGCTGGAAACAAGACAACAAATCTTTTTAAAAATTTATTTTTTACCCTGTTCTGTCTTGTTTCCAGCCAAAATATCTAAAAAAAAAATTTAAATTTAAAGGATTTTCTAGACGAGTAAAAATTAATGTCTTATTTTCAGAAAAAAACAAGACAAAATTAAGTGTGTTTTTGCTTGAAACAAGGGGTTGTTTTCTGTTTGAAATAACATTTTTTTCTTACCCCACTGGCAGATTATTTTGCTTGTTGTTCCAGGAAAAAATAACTTAAGTTTGACCTGTTTTTTCTGAAAACAAGACATTAATTTTTACTCGTCTAGAAAATCCTTCTTGATTCAAGAATTTGTAGATATTTTGGCTGGAAACAAGACAAAAAAAATCTAAGCAAGAAAAGCATTTTTTTGCAGCAACATAAACATAACATTTTTTATACTTTTTTTTTTTTTTTTTTTGCATTTGTGTTCCTGGACCACAAAACCAGTCATATGAAAATGTAATAATAAATAATAATCTGCCAATGTGGCAAGAAAACAAGATTATTTTGTTCGTTTCAAGCAAAAACACACTTAATTTTGACTTTTGAGTTCCTTTGAGTTTTCATCTAGAAAATCCTTCCTGATTTAAGAATTTGTAGATATTTTGGCTGGAAACAAGACAACAAATCTTTTTAAAAATTTATTTTTTACCCTGTTCTGTCTTGTTTCCAGCCAAAATATCTAAAAAAAAAATTTAAATTTAAAGGATTTTCTAGACGAGTAAAAATTAATGTCTTATTTTCAGAAAAAACAAGACAAAATTAAGTGCGTTTTTGCTTGAAACAAGCAAAATAATCTGCAGATTATTATTAAGATAACTTAATTTTGACCAGTTTTTTCCTGAAAACGAAAATAATTTTTACTCGTCTAGAAAATCCTTCTTGATTTAAGAATTTGTAGATATTTTGGCTGGAAACAAGACAAAAAAAATCTAAGCAAGAAAAGCATTTTTTTGCAGCAACATAAACATAACATTTTTTATACTTTTTTTTTTTTTTTTTGCATTTGTGTTCCTGGACCACAAAACCAGTCATATGAAAATGTAATAATAAATAATAATCTGCCAATGTGGCAAGAAAACAAGATTATTTTGCTCGTTTCAAGCAAAAACACACTTAATTTTGACTTTTGAGTTCCTTTGAGTTTTCATCTAGAAAATCCTTCTTGATTTAAGAATTTGTAGATATTTTGGCTGGAAACAAGACAACAAATCTTTTTAAAAATTTATTTTTTACCCTGTTCTGTCTTGTTTCCAGCCAAAATATCTAAAAAAAAATTTAAATTTAAAGGATTTTCTAGACGAGTAAAAATTAATGTCTTATTTTCAGAAAAAAACAAGACAAAATTAAGTGTGTTTTTGCTTGAAACAAGGGGTTGTTTTCTGTTTGAAATAACATTTTTTTCTTACCCCACTGGCAGATTATTTTGCTTGTTGTTCCAGGAAAAAATAACTTAAGTTTGACCTGTTTTTTCTGAAAACAAGAAAATAATTTTTACTCGTCTAGAAAATCCTTCCTGATTTAAGAATTTGTAGATATTTTGGCTGGAAACAAGACAACAAATCTTTTTAAAAATTTATTTTTTACCCTGTTCTGTCTTGTTTCCAGCCAAAATATCTAAAAAAAAAATTTAAATTTGAAGGATTTTCTAGACGAGTAAAAATTAATGTCTTATTTTCAGAAAAAAACAAGACAAAATTAAGTGTGTTTTTGCTTGAAACAAGGGGTTGTTTTCTGTTTGAAATAACATTTTTTTCTTACCCCACTGGCAGATTATTTTGCTTGTTGTTCTAGGAAAAAATAACTTAAGTTTGACCTGTTTTTTCTGAAAACAAGAAAATAATTTTTACTCGTCTAGAAAATCCTTCCTGATTTAAGAATTTGTAGATATTTTGGCTGGAAACAAGACAACAAATCTTTTTAAAAATTTATTTTTTACCCTGTTCTGTCTTGTTTCCAGCCAAAATATCTAAAAAAATATATAAATTTAAAGGATTTTCTAGACGAGTAAAAATTAATGTCTTATTTTCAGAAAAAAACAAGACAAAATTAAGTGCGTTTTTGCTTGAAACAAGCAAAATAATCTGCAGATTATTATTAAGATAACTTAATTTTGACCAGTTTTTTTCTGAAAACAAGAAAATAATTTTCACTCGTCTAGAAAATCCTTCTTGATTTAAGAATTTTTACTTAGATATTTTGTCTTGTTTCCAGCCAAAATATCTAAAAATGCTTAAATCAAGAAGGATTTTCTAGACGAGTAAAAATTAATGTCTTATTTTCAGAAAAAAACAAGACAAAATTAAGTGTGTTTTTGCTTGAAACAAGGGGTTGTTTTCTGTTTGAAATAACATTTTTTTCTTACCCCACTGGCAGATTATTTTGCTTGTTGTTCTAGGAAAAAATAACTTAAGTTTGACCTATTTTTTCTTTATTTTCAAGAAAATAATTTTTACTCGTCTAGAAAATCCTTCCTGATTTAAGAATTTGTAGATATTTTGGCTGGAAACAAGACAAAAAAAATCTAAGCAAGAAAAGCATTTTTTTGCAGCAACATAAACATAACATTTTTTATACTTTTTTTTTTTTTTTTTTTGCATTTGTGTTCCTGGACCACAAAACCAGTCATATGAAAATGTAATAATAAATAATAATCTGCCAATGTGGCAAGAAAACAAGATTATTTTGCTCGTTTCAAGCAAAAACACACTTAATTTTGACTTTTGAGTTCCTTTGAGTTTTCATCTAGAAAATCCTTCCTGATTGAAGAATTTGTAGATATTTTGGCTGGAAACAAGACAACAAATCTTTTTAAAAATTTATTTTTTACCCTGTTCTGTCTTGTTTCCAGCCAAAATATCTAAAAAAAAATGTAAATTTAAAGGATTTTCTAGACGAGTAAAAATTAATGTCTTATTTTCAGAAAAAAACAAGACAAAATTAAGTGTGTTTTTGCTTGAAACAAGGGGTTGTTTTCTGTTTGAAATAATATTTTTTTCTTACCCCACTGGCAGATTATTTTGCTTGTTGTTCCAGGAAAAAATAACTTAAGTTTGACCTGTTTTTTCTGAAAACAAGAAAATAATTTTTACTCGTCTTGATTTAAGAATTTGTAGATATTTTGGCTGGAAACAAGACAAAAAAAATCTAAGCAAGAAAAGCATTTTTTTGCAGCAACATAAACATAACATTTTTTATACTTTTTTTTTTTTTTTTTTTGCATTTGTGTTCCTGGACCACAAAACCAGTCATATGAAAATGTAATAATAAATAATAATCTGCCAATGTGGCAAGAAAACAAGATTATTTTGCTCGTTTCCAGCAAAAACACACTTAATTTTGACTTTTGAGTTCCTTTGAGTTTTCATCTAGAAAATCCTTCCTGATTTAAGAATTTGTAGATATTTTGGCTGGAAACAAGACAACAAATCTTTTTAAAAATTTATTTTTTACCCTGTTCTGTCTTGTTTCCAGCCAAAATATCTAAAAAAAAATTTAAATTTAAAGGATTTTCTAGACGAGTAAAAATTAATGTCTTATTTTCAGAAAAAAACAAGACAAAATTAAGTGTGTTTTTGCTTGAAACAAGGGGTTGTTTTCTGTTTGAAATAACATTTTTTTCTTACCCCACTGGCAGATTATTTTGCTTGTTGTTCTAGGAAAAAATAACTTAAGTTTGACCTGTTTTTTCTGAAAACAAGAAAATAATTTTTACTCGTCTAGAAAATCCTTCCTGATTGAAGAATTTTTAAATATTTTGGCTGGAAACAAGACAACAAAAATCTAAGCAAGAAAAGCATTTTTTTGCATTTTTTTGCATTTTTGCATTTTTTTGCATAACATTTTTTATACTTTTTTTTTTTTTTGCATTTGTGTTCCTGGACCACAAAACCAGTCATATGAAAATGTAATAATAAATAATAATCTGCCAATGTGGCAAGAAAACAAGATTATTTTGCTCGTTTCCAGCAAAAACACACTTAATTTTGACTTTTGAGTTCCTTTGAGTTTTCATCTAGAAAATCCTTCCTGATTTAAGAATTTGTAGATATTTTGGCTGGAAACAAGACAACAAATCTTTTTAAAAATTTATTTTTTACCCTGTTCTGTCTTGTTTCCAGCCAAAATATCTAAAAATGCTTAAATCAAGAAGGATTTTCTAGACGAGTAAAAATTAATGTCTTATTTTCAGAAAAAACAAGACAAAATTAAGTGTGTTTTTGCTTGAAACAAGGGGTTGTTTTCTGTTTGAAATAACATTTTTTTCTTACCCCACTGGCAGATTATTTTGCTTGTTGTTCTAGGAAAAAATAACTTAAGTTTGACCTGTTTTTTCTGAAAACAAGAAAATAATTTTTACTCGTCTAGAAAATCCTTCTTGATTTTAGAATTTGTAGATATTTTGGCTGGAAACAAGACAAAAAAAATCTAAGCAAGAAAAGCATTTTTTTGCAGCAACATAAACATAACATTTTTTATACTTTTTTTTTTTTTTTTTTGCATTTGAGTTCCTGGACCACAAAACCAGCCATATGAAAATGTAATAATAAATAATAATCTGCCAATGTGGCAAGAAAACAAGATTATTTTGCTCGTTTCCAGCAAAAACACACTTAATTTTGACTTTTGAGTTCCTTTGAGTTTTCATCTAGAAAATCCTTCCTGATTTAAGAATTTGTAGATATTTTGGCTGGAAACAAGACAACAAATCTGTTTAAAAATTTATTTTTTACCCTGTTCTGTCTTGTTTCCAGCCAAAATATCTAAAAAAAATAAAATAAATTTAAAGGATTTTCTAGACAAGTAAAAATTAATGTCTTATTTTCAGAAAAAACAAGACAAAATTAAGTGTGTTTTTGCTTGAAACAAGGGGTTGTTTTCTGTTTGAAATAACATTTTTTTCTTACCCCACTGGCAGATTATTTTGCTTGTTGTTCTAAGAAAAAATAACTTAAGTTTGACCTGTTTTTTCCTGAAAACGAAAATAATTTTTACTCATCTAGAAAATCCTTCTTGATTTAAGAATTTTTAGATATTTTGGCTGGAAACAAGACAAAAAAAATCTAAGCAAGAAAAGCATTTTTTTGCAGCAACATAAACATAACATTTTTTATACTTTTTTTTTTTTTTTTTTTTTGCATTTGTGTTCCTGGACCACAAAACCAGTCATATGAAAATGTAATAATAAATAATAATCTGCCAATGTGGCAAGAAAACAAGATTATTTTGCTCATTTCAAGCAAAAACACACTTAATTTTGACTTTTGAGTTCCTTTGAGTTTTCATCTAGAAAATCCTTCCTGATTTAAGAATTTGTAGATATTTTGGCTGGAAACAAGACAACAAATCTTTTTAAAAATTTATTTTTTACCCTGTTCTGTCTTGTTTCCAGCCAAAATATCTAAAAAAAAAAAATTAAATTTAAAGGATTTTCTAGACGAGTAAAAATTAATGTCTTATTTTCAGAAAAAACAAGACAAAATTAAGTGTGTTTTTGCTTGAAACAAGGGGTTGTTTTCTGTTTGAAATAACATTTTTTTCTTACCCCACTGGCAGATTATTTTGCTTGTTCTAAGAAAAAATAACTTAAGTTTGACCTGTTTTTTCTGAAAACAAGAAAATAATTTTTACTCGTCTAGAAAATCCTTCTTGATTTTAGAATTTGTAGATATTTTGGCTGGAAACAAGACAAAAAAAATCTAAGCAAGAAAAGCATTTTTTTGCAGCAACATAAACATAACATTTTTTATACTTTTTTTTTTTTTTTTTGCATTTGAGTTCCTGGACCACAAAACCAGCCATATGAAAATGTAATAATAAATAATAATCTGCCAATGTGGCAAGAAAACAAGATTATTTTGCTCGTTTCCAGCAAAAACACACTTAATTTTGACTTTTGAGTTCCTTTGAGTTTTCATCTAGAAAATCCTTCCTGATTTAAGAATTTGTAGATATTTTGGCTGGAAACAAGACAACAAATCTGTTTAAAAATTTATTTTTTACCCTGTTCTGTCTTGTTTCCAGCCAAAATATCTAAAAAAAATAAAATAAATTTAAAGGATTTTCTAGACAAGTAAAAATTAATGTCTTATTTTCAGAAAAAACAAGACAAAATTAAGTGTGTTTTTGCTTGAAACAAGGGGTTGTTTTCTGTTTGAAATAACATTTTTTTCTTACCCCACTGGCAGATTATTTTGCTTGTTGTTCTAAGAAAAAATAACTTAAGTTTGACCTGTTTTTTCCTGAAAACGAAAATAATTTTTACTCATCTAGAAAATCCTTCTTGATTTAAGAATTTTTAGATATTTTGGCTGGAAACAAGACAAAAAAAATCTAAGCAAGAAAAGCATTTTTTTGCAGCAACATAAACATAACATTTTTTATACTTTTTTTTTTTTTTTTTTTTGCATTTGTGTTCCTGGACCACAAAACCAGTCATATGAAAATGTAATAATAAATAATAATCTGCCAATGTGGCAAGAAAACAAGATTATTTTGCTCATTTCAAGCAAAAACACACTTAATTTTGACTTTTGAGTTCCTTTGAGTTTTCATCTAGAAAATCCTTCCTGATTTAAGAATTTGTAGATATTTTGGCTGGAAACAAGACAACAAATCTTTTTAAAAATTTATTTTTTACCCTGTTCTGTCTTGTTTCCAGCCAAAATATCTAAAAAAAAAAAATTAAATTTAAAGGATTTTCTAGACGAGTAAAAATTAATGTCTTATTTTCAGAAAAAACAAGACAAAATTAAGTGTGTTTTTGCTTGAAACAAGGGGTTGTTTTCTGTTTGAAATAACATTTTTTTCTTACCCCACTGGCAGATTATTTTGCTTGTTCTAAGAAAAAATAACTTAAGTTTGACCTGTTTTTTCTGAAAACAAGACATTAATTTTTACTCGTCTAGAAAATCCTTCTTGATTTAAGAATTTGTAGATATTTTGGCTGGAAACAAGACAAAAAAAATCTAAGCAAGAAAAGCATTTTTTTGCAGCAACATAAACATAACATTTTTTATACTTTTTTTTTTTTTTTTTGCATTTGTGTTCCTGGACCACAAAACCAGTCATATGAAAATGTAATAATAAATAATAATCTGCCAATGTGGCAAGAAAACAAGATTATTTTGCTCGTTTCAAGCAAAAACACACTTAATTTTGAGTTTTGAGTTCCTTTGAGTTTTCATCTAGAAAATCCTTCCTGATTTAAGAATTTGTAGATATTTTGGCTGGAAACAAGACAACAAATCTTTTTAAAAATTCATTTTTTACCCTGTTCTGTCTTGTTTCCAGCCAAAATATCTAAAAAAAAATGTAAATTTAAAGGATTTTCTAGACGAGTAAAAATGAATGTCTTATTTTCAGAAAAAAACAAGACAAAATTAAGTGTGTTTTTGCTTGAAACAAGGGGTTGTTTTCTGTTTGAAATAACATTTTTTTCTTACCCCACTGGCAGATTATTTTGCTTGTTCTAAGAAAAAATAACTTAATTTTGACCTCTTTTTTCTGAAAACAAGAAAATAATTTTTACTCGTCTTGATTTAAGAATTTGTAGATATTTTGGCTGGAAACAAGACAAAAAAATCTAAGCAAGAAAAGCATTTTTTTGCATAACATTTTTTATACTTTTTTTTTTTTTTTTTGCATTTGTGTTCCTGGACCACAAAACCAGTCATATGAAAATGTAATAATAAATAATAATCTGCCAATGTGGCAAGAAAACAAGATTATTTTGTTCGTTTCAAGCAAAAACACACTTAATTTTGACTTTTGAGTTCCTTTGAGTTTTCATCTAGAAAATCCTTCTTGATTTAAGAATTTGTAGATATTTTGGCTGGAAACAAGACAACAAATCTTTTTAAAAATTTATTTTTTACCCTGTTCTGTCTTGTTTCCAGCCAAAATATCTAAAAAAAAAATTTAAATTTAAAGGATTTTCTAGACGAGTAAAAATGAATGTCTTATTTTCAGAAAAAAACAAGACAAAATTAAGTGTGTTTTTGCTTGAAACAAGGGGTTGTTTTCTGTTTGAAATAACATTTTTTTCTTACCCCACTGGCAGATTATTTTGCTTGTTGTTCTAGGAAAAAATAACTTAATTTTGACCTGTTTTTTTTTCTGAAAACAAGACATTAATTTTTAAGAATTTGTAGATATTTTGGTTGGAAACAAGACACAAAAGTCTAAGTAAGGAAAGCATTTTTTGCAGTGTGTACTTCTTTTTGGTAAGGGAAGTCCCAATACTATTGTAGTGTCCTCAAAGTGTTTATTTTTTACCCTGTTCTTTCTTTGGATGTTTTGTATGTTCAGACAGTCATATAACAAAATATATACAAATTAAATAGGGACATAGGAGGACACTTAAAGAAAACGTATAAGAGTGTACTTGCAGTATAACTACTAAACTAGTAGTTTACTGAGACTATAGTTCAAAGTGTACTAAATATGCATAAAAAGTATACTTTTATTAGTAAACTATGAGTTCACTTTGAGTAAACTTGCAGTACAAACTAGAAACATAGATGTAAACTAGTTGTGTACTCATACTGTTATACTTAAAAGTATACTAAAATTTAGTCCAATTTAGAAGTATTGAAAGAGTACACTTACAAGTATACTACTAGCTAGTGCACCAATATTTGTATACTTACAACATGAAGTACACTGCAAAAAATGCTTTTCTTACTTAGACTTTTTGACTTGTTTCCAGCCAAAATATCTAAAAAAATTTAAATTTAAAGGATTTTCTAGATGAGTAAAAATGAATGTCTTATTTTCAGAAAAAAACAAGACAAAATTAAGTGTGTTTTTGCTTGAAACAAGGGGTTGTTTTCTGTTTGAAATAACATTTTTTTCTTACCCCACTGGCAGATTATTTTGCTTGTTTTAAGCAAAAACTCACCTAATTTTGACTTGTTTTTACTAAAAACAAGACACTAATTTTTACTTGGCTAGAAAATCCTTCCTGATTCAAGAATTTGTAGATATTTTGGCTGGAAACAAGACAAACTCAAACTGATGTAGTTTCTTATGATTAGGGAACGGCTCCTGTGATCTCCAGACTGTATTTGGAAGCAGTGCGTTGTGGATGAGGAATCAGCTGATGGTGGACGGGGATCGGGAAGGCCTGCTGCTGTGTGAAAGTTCATGGGAGTGCTGTCTTCTGGAGTTCCGCTGCTTTGTCTGACACTCCTGGTGGTGTGACCCCATGTGGCCCCAGCGCATGCACTTCCTCCTCGACCCCGACGCTCCGTTTGACCCCTGACAGCCGAGGCCCCTCGCTATCGCCGCCTCTGAACTTCACTCTGCCTCCATCCAGACAACCGTCAATGGGGTTTTGTCCCTCCTCAAGATAAACGAGTCTCCCGACAATGCCAGCGCACTCTCACTTTCACTCCATTCATAAAAGCGGGACACTTATCTTGAGCTGTCCGAGAATCGGCGACTTCCCCCCCTCCGCAGCAAAAGGAAACGGAGGTCAACTGCTTTTCTCATGCAGAGCAGCCCAGCTCACCTCAGGAAATTAAAAGCTTTCGCTCCTCGTCATATCCAACATCTAACACCTTTGTCTGCTTGGGAAAGTCAGCTGAAGCTCCTGTCTAGATACCCAAACGCCCCAATACAGTGGTCTGAAACCGCTTCCAGGTTATGGACGCAATCGCCTTAATCACACACCAGAGAATCAGTTTGTTCATGCACCTGTCAAGTTTGAGATTGTGGGCTTTTTGGTGCTTCATAGTGTTTTTTCCAGACTAGTGGAAAGAAAACACCCAAAAGACACTGTTAAGTCTTTCTTTTATGGCACTTTATCTATTTGCGTCAATGGATTTCAATTGCAATGCATATTTGTAAGGGCCAAGAGTTGTTTCACTGCAAAAAATGCTTTTCTTACTTAGATTTTTTGTCTTGTTTCCAGCCAAAATATCTAAAAATTCTTGAATCAGGAAGGATTTTCTGGACGAGTAAAAAAAAAAGTCTTGTTTTCAGTAAAAACAAGTCAAAATTAAGTGAGTTTTTGCTTAAAACAAGCAAAACAATCTGCCAATGGGGTCAGAAAAATAATCTAGTTGTCTGCTTGAAATAAGATTTTTTTTCTTACCCCATTGGCAGATTATTTTGCTTGTTTTAAGCAAAAACTCACTTAATTTTGACTTGTTTTTACTAAAAACAAGAAAATTATTTTTGCTTGTCCAGAAAATCCTTCCTGATTCAAGATTTTTTAGATAATTTTGGCTGGAAACAAGACAAAAAATCTAAGTAAGAAATGCATTTTTTGCAGTGTTTATCTATTTGTGTCAATGGATTTCAATTGCAATGCATATTTGTAAGGGCCAAGAGTTTTTTCACTGCAAAAAATGCTTTTCTTACTTAGATTTTTTGTCTTGTTTCCAGCCAAAATATCTAAAAAATTCTTGAATCAGGAAGGGTTTTCTGGACGAGTAAAAAAAATGTCTTGTTTTCAGTAAAAACAAGTCAAAATTAAGTTAAAAATTAAATTAAACAATCTGCCAATGGGGTCAGAAAAATAATCTTATTTCAAGCAGACAACTAGATTATTTTTCTCACCCCATTGGCAGATTATTTAGCTTGTTTTCAGCAAAAACTCACTTCATTTTGACTTGTTTTTACTGAAAACGAGAAAATTATTTTTGCTTGTCTAGAAAATCCTTCCTTATTCAAGAATTTATAGATATTTTGGCTGGAAACAAGACAAAAAATCTAAGTAAGAAAGGCATTTTTTGCAGTGTAGTGTCCTGCACTGAGCCATAAATCTCCACTTCAGCAGCTCTTACACCACACTTTACAGTTGTGTTCCTGTCTATATCCTGAAGGCCTTCACAGAGGGATTTGCTCAGATAGAATTTGCTTGATTATAAACATTTTATTCCCCAACCCAAAAATGTCTGTTGTAAGTTTTTTTCTGAATTATGGCGTGACGAAATGAGAAAACATTTGACTCTAATAGGTCAAAATAATTAAACTAGAATTTTGAAACCGACTTCATCCAGTGTTTAGATTTCTGTACTAGAAATGTATGCAAATCTGTGCATATTTCATTAAAATAATGGCTCATTTGCATATTTAAAACTAACATTTAAAAATGTTTGCGATTATACATGTATTCAGTCAACTGGATAAGCACGGTCATAACTATTAGTTCATATTTTTTACCCTATTCACCTGCAGTGTAATCACTTGGGGAAAAAATGAAAAATGTTTACATAATCCACTTTGAGAGTTCAAAATTAAGAGCGCCAACCCATGTTCTTAACGAAGAAAACTCTCTTTTTATGTGTGATATACTGTCTCAGTCATTCACATTGGTGTTTTAGAAGACAAACAAACAAAGTAGAATATAATAATAATAACAACCGTTTTATATTACTGTTAAAACTGACAGTAATAGCCATATATTTTAAAACAACTGCACTGTAAAATAAAGAAAAATTAACATTTCATAGGTATATGTGACCCTGGACCACAAAACCAGTCATAAGGTTAAATTTGACAAAACTGAGATATATACATCATATGAAAGCGCAATAAATAAGCTTTCTATTGATGTATGGTTTGTTAGGATAGGACAATATTTGGCCGAGATACATCTATTTGAAATCAGAAATCTGAGGATGCAAAAAAATCTAAATACTGAGGAAATCACCTTTAAAGTTGTCCAAATTAGGTTCTTAGCAATGCATATTACTAATCAAAAATTACATTTTGATACAAAAAATCTTCACGGAACATGATCTTTACTTAATTTCCTAATGATTTTTGGCATAAAAGAAAAATCAATAATTTTGACCCGTACAATGTATTTTTGGCTATTGCTACAAATATACCCCAGCGACTTAAGACTGGTTTTTGCTTTACAGTACAGTAGGAAAATTGCATTGTCGTTCCTAATGACATAATATTTTGAACATTCCCCATTTATAACACTCGCTGTCAGCAGTGTGTCCTGCACTTTAAAGCTTTTACCTTGAAGAAAAACTCATTTGGAGGCCAACGGGTTTTTCTACCGTGCTAAACTCATCAATAAACGCGTTCCCTGCAGTCCTTCACTGTGAACAGAGCCGTTCTGAGGCGCCGAAAACACCGGGTCACGAGCCGATCGCCTGAAACGCTGCACATAATGGTCCAAAACACTACCTTTGAAGACCGGTTATGTTTGAATAAGAAGTTTGCATGCATTTTAAAAACTACACAATACATCGCAATACAATACTGCCCTCCAGAGGCAAAGTGCAGTAACTACGCCAACACTGAAACTGAGAAAAATGCCTTTGAAGTTTTTACACCAGCGAACGTGTTGAAACTCTCGTTTCTCTGAAACGGGACACAATTGAACCAGGAGACTTTGCCACGAGACAAAACAGCTGTCAAAAAGTCCGTTTTAAGCCTTAACTCAATTTCGACCAAATGTGTAGTTACTGCGCTTTGCCTTTGGAGGCCAGTATAGCATATAGTATAATTATAGTAGTAGTTAAGTTATTATTTTTTAATCCAACTGCAGTGTTAATGTTCAAACTGTATATTTACAATATTAAGGTGGCTGACAACTATATATATATATATTTTAGGAGTAAAACTGCCTCAATTTTGAACTGTGCAGAACTGTACTGCCCTCCAAAGGCAAAGTGCAGTAACTACGCCAACACTGAAACTGAGAAAAATGCCTTTGAAGTTTTTACACCAGCGAACGTGTTGAAACTCTCGTTTCTCTGAAACGGGACACAACTGAACCAGGAGACTTTGCCGCGAGACAAAACAGCTGTCACAAAGTCCGTTTTAAGCCTTAACGCAATTTCGACCAAATGTGTAGTTACTGCGCTTTGCCTTTGGAGGGCAGAATTCCACCATATTCATAGTACTATTACATCCCTATTTCTTTGCACACAAAATGTATTCTCGTAGCTTCGTAATTAAGCAATAAGGTACGAGAGGCCGTGCTGTATCGTGAATAAATCACGGCTGAAGGGCGTTGTTAGGCACGACTGCAACCCCTTCAGCCGTGATTTATTCATGATACAGCACGGCCTCAAGTACCTTATTGCTTTTATAAAACGGTTACCACACAATAAAAATATTAAAATCAAAAATATATATTAATTTATATATTAAGTTGTACGTTTTCATAAAGTAAAATCATTAACTGCCTTCCGCTGTGAAAAGTAGTCCCTAACTGCTGCAGCTGTGTTTACGTTGCTAAGGGTGGTTGCTAAGGGGGTTCAATGATACACAAAACCGTTGAGTGAAGCGGTCATAGCAGTGCCGACCAATCAGAATTGAGGAATGGAACTAACCGTTTTATAAAATTGTGGTTTACAATGGACTATTTTAACAATAGCCTTGAATCTGGTAGTTGCGTTGCTGTCTATGAAGGGTCAGAAAGCTCTCGGATTTAATCAAAAGTATATTCATTTGAGTTACTAAGATGAACAAAGGTCTCACAGGTTTGGAACAACATTAGGGTGAGAAATAAAGACACAGTTTTAATTTTGGGGTGAACAATCCCTTCAGTAGGAAGCCTTTACGAGACACTGAGATGGACATCCTCAAGAACCCACAGACTGATGGATGGATGGGAAAGGTTGAGGAATCACAAATTTGGTAGAAGAGAAGACTTTTTGTTGAAAATCATATTTTGTTCTGGAAGCACGTGGTTTAAGACTTGAAATACTAGAAATTGGCCACCACAGACGGCCATCGTATGGAGAAATGCTACACTGCAAAAAATGCTTTTCTTACTTAGATTTTTTGTCTTGTTTCCAGCCAAAACATCTAAAATTTCTTGAATCAGGAAGGATTTTCTAGACGAGTAAAAATGAGTGTCTTGTTTTTAGTAAAAACAGGTCAAAATTAGGTGAGTTTTTGCTTGAAACAAGCTAAATAATCAGCCAATGGGGTCAGAAAAATAATCTAGCTGTCTGCTTGAAATAAGATTTTTTTTCTTACCCCATTGGCAGATTGTTTTGCTCGTTTTAAGCAAAAACTCACCTAATTTTGACTTGTTTTTACTAAAAACAAGACACTAATTTTTACTCGTCTAGAAAATCCTTCCAGATTCAAGAATTTTTAGATATTTTGGCTGGAAACAAGACAAAAAATCTAAGTAAGAAAAGCATTTTTTGCAGTGCAGTAATGAGAGAAAGCATTGGAAATCAAATGAAAATACAAATTTTTTTTTTAATTTTTTTCCAGAGTTTCAAGTAACTGTGCGCGTGACTGTTAATAATCCATTATTACGAATGTGAAAATGTATTAGCTTTCCTAATGGACTCGTTTTGGAAAATATGGTCAAAAGGGTGTTAGTAAAACTTTTTTAATCTATGCTCACCAACGCTTCAGACCTCTCTCGTATTGCTTAAAAAGGCAATATGATACAAACATTATTTGTTTTTAAGTATCGTATTTGAAATTTTCTAAGTTTCGAGAGAATCACCCAAGTGTGAACAAGTGTTTCGGCATCGATATTAAACATTATATGTTTATCTACACTGCTGCTCAAAAGGCTTTTCTTCTTCTCATCAAACCTGCATTTATTGGATGAAAAATTCTGAAAAAATTTTGAATATGGTGAAATATTGTTTCAATTTAAAATAACAGTTTTCTATGTGAATATGTTGTAAAATGTAATTTATTTCTGTGACGCAAAGCTGCATTTTCAGCATCGTTACTGCAGTCTTCAGTGTCACATGATCCTCCAGAAATCATTCTGATACGCTGAGTTATTATCGGTGTTGGAAACAGCTGTGCTGCTGAATATTTTGAATATTTTTTCAGGATTTTTGATCAATAAAATGTTGAAAAGAAGAGCGTTCATTTGAAAGAAATATTTTGTAACAATATAAACTACCATCTAAACATTTGGGGTTTAAAGATATTAATACTTTTATTCAGCAAGGATGTGTTAAACTGATAAAACGTGATAGCAAAGATTTACATCGTTAGAAAATATTTACATTTGGAATAAATGCTGTTCTTTTTAACTTGTGATTCATCAAAGAATCCTAAAATGAAAACAAGCACAGGTTCCAACGGAATGGTTTCTGAAGGATCGCGTGACACTGAAGACTGCAGCAACGGTGCTGAAAATGCAGCTTTGATCACAGAAATAAATTACATTTTCAAATATATTCACATAAAAACCACTATTTTATATTGTAATAACATTTTACAATATTACAGGTTTTTTTCTGCATTTTCGATCAAATAAATGCAGCCTTGATGAGCAGAAGAGACTTCTTTAAAAAAAAAAAGTCTTACAGATGCCAAACTTTACACTGCAAAAAATGCTTTTCTTACTTAGAATTTTTGTCTTGTTTCCAGCCAAAATATCTAAAAATTCTTGAATCAGGAAGGATTTTCTAGACAAGTAAAAATTTGTGCCTTGTTTTCAGTAAAGACAAGTCAAAATTAGGTGAGTTTTTACTTAAAACAAGCAAAATAATCTGCCAATGGGGTCAGAAAAATAATCTAGTTGTCTGCTTGAAATAAGTTTTTTTTTCTTACCCCATTGGCAGATTATTTTGCTTGTTTTAAGTAAAAACTCACCTAATTTTGACTTGTCTACTTCAAATCAAGTCAATATCATTTACTACATGGTGCCGTTGCAGTATTTATTTTGTTTAACCCTCTGGGCCTCTTCGGTCATTTTTGACCGAAAAATTTTATGTTTTGAATTTTTAAAAATCGTAGCTTCATCAGAATGAGATGACACTTGGTGACTTTTGTTGCATTAGCTATGCGAGTACAAAAAAAAAAAATCAGTGACATGATTCGGATATGTTAAAGGGTCAAAAAAAAAATAGTCACACTTGGCTCCTTCGCGGTCAAAAATGACCGACATAGGAAATGAATGGGAAATACGAAAAAATGTGATAATTCAGATAATCTTTTGGTAATACAAGCTACAAATGAGCAACTGTGCTGAAAAGAAGTGGACTGACACTCTAAAATAACAAAAGTACAGAACAGACACACACACAGACACACAGAAATAAGTAGAAAAATGCAAAACCTGATATTTATCCAATCAAAAAAATATCTAAACCTTGCCAAAATGTATCTTTTAGAATGTCTGAATATATTTCTAAATGCAAAGCCTAATAAAATGAAGAAACAGTAAAAAAAAACAAAAAAAACAATAGGAATCCCAAAGCCCCTGTATATATGTATATAGGGAGATACAGGAGTTTGCATGGCATTACACAAGTTTTTATTTTTTATGCCACTAGATGGTGCAATTTTCACTTAAAAAAAATGGATTTTAAATGCTTTTACTCTATTTTAATGTGAAATGTTGTATTTATTGAAAAATAATAAATACATAATTAATTAAAAAATATAATATAAAATATAATTCTACTGGGAAAAAATTGCTCGTTAAAACTGTATAAATATTGCATAGATTCACAAAAAATGCTCGAAATTCTAAATAATAATTACAAAATATTATTGAACAAAAATGTACTCAATTGATTTTCCTGAAGAAAAAAAAAAGTTACTTTTTATGGCTTCGGTCACTTTTGACCGCGAGGGAGCCAAGTGTGACCCCTTTAATGAGGAGGCCCACATAAGTCTTAATAGTCTTATAAGGCTGCATTTATTTGATTAAAAACACAGAAAAAACATGTTTTTACAATATAAAATAATGTTTTTTATTTGAACACACTTTAAAATAGAATGAATTCCTGTGATGAAGAGCTGAATTCTTCAGTGTCACATGATCCTTCAGAAATCATTCTGATACGCTGATTTATTACTAGAGTGATCAATGCTGGATAACATCCTTGGTGAATAAAAGTATTCAAAAAAGAAACAATAAAAATGCACCGACCCCAAACTTTTGAGCGCTAGTGCGTACTAATAGCACACTTGAATGAACTTCTTTTTCGCGTCAAATTACTGAAATAAATGAACATGAAACATTGATTCGACTCCGAACTGACAGCTTTTCTTCGACTTATCATGTGACTTCCCTTCCCAAAAACAACTATACTTGAAGTTTATCAAGTATACTTAAAGTTCAAGTATATTTTTAAGTGTACTTAATGTAATCAGTAGGACAAGCGCTGGCTGACAGACAGACAGAGAGAGCACTTCTGTTCTAGTTCTTCATTATTCGTGTTTACTCTGTGTAAACTTCAGGCTCGAGGAGCGGATCGGCTTTCAGACGGCCTGAACGCTTGAGCTCCGCTGCTCTAAACAAACGCTTTCTGGCCTCCGTAAAGACACTCTACAGTCTCTCAGAGTCTTTCAGCTCTGAAACCAACCTCAAACACAGGCCACGAGCTCTTAAAATCTACAGCCTTCATCTAACTCTTCTATTACTCACATGAAACACAAAAACATTTGTGTATTTCAGTTATCTGTTAAGCGGTTCATCTGTTTACTTAAGCATGTAAAACGCAAAAAACCCTCAAGACTAGCCTCTGCTCCAGCATCAGCTTCCTCTCTCTCTCTCTCTCTCTCTCTCTCTCTCTCTCTCTCTCTCTCTCTCTCTCAGGTGCTGCTGCTGAACATGAGCCTTCACCAGGAGATACTGTCTGAGGAATGGCTTTCAGTGTGTCATCTCCTCACTATTATTGCTGTACTCAAGAGTTCTCCAGCGTTTCAAACAGCCACATTCAACTACTTCAAGAGGCTTCTGCTAACCCTGATCATGACAGAAAACAAGACCAACACACTCCACCACTAACTAATGTTCTACACTGACTGACTATAGGCATCGAACACTACTCACACACACTGTATTAGTCTGGACTGAGGACTACAATCATGTAGCTTGAGAACTACAATGCTAGTAGCTTGCTAATCATGCTACAAACATGCTACAGACTTGCTAATAGCAACTAGCTAATCATGCTAGAGACATGCTAGCAACTTGCTAATGATGCTAGAAAAATGCTAGCAACTTGCTAATCATGCTAGAAACATGCTAGCAACTTGTTAATCATGCTAGAAACATGCTACCGACTTACTAATCATGCTAGAAACGTTAGAAAAGAGCTAGCAACTTGCTAGTCAGCCAAGAAACATGCTAACAACTTGCTAATGATGCTAGAAACATGTTAATAATCCTAGAAACATGCTAGTAACTTGCTAATCATGCTAGAAACATGCTAATAATCCTAGAAACATGCTAGTAGCTTGCTAATCATGCTAGAAACATGCTACAGACTTGCTAATAGCAACTAGCTAATCATGCTAGAGACATGCTAGCAACTTGCTAATCATGCTAGAAACATGCTATTAACTTGCTAATCATGCTAGAAACATGCTACATACTTGCTAATCATGCTAGAAACATGCTACAGACTTGCTAATAGCAACTAGCTAATCATGCTAGAGACATGCTAACAACTTGCTAATCATGCTAGAAACATGCTACAGACTTGTTAATAGCAACTAGCTAATCATGCTAGAGACATGCTAGCAACTTGCTAATCATGCTAGAAACATGCTACAGACTTGTTAATAGCAACTAGCTAATCATGCTAGAGACATGCTAGCAACTTGCTAATCATGCTAGAGACATGCTAGAAACATGCTAATAATCCTAGAAACATGCTAGTAACTTGCCAATGATGCTGGAAACATGCTACCGACTTACTAATCATGCTACAAACATGTTAGAAAAGAGCTAGCAACTTGCTAGTCAGCCTAGAAACATGCGAACAACTTGCTAATAATGCTAGAAACCTGCTTACAACTTGCTAATGATGCTAGAAACATGCTAACAACTTGCTAATCATGCTAGAAACATACTAATAATGCTAGAAACATGATAGCAACTTGCTAATGATGCTGGAAACATGCTACCGACTTACTAATCATGCTAGAAACATGTTAGAAAAGAGCTAGCAACTTGCTAGTCAGCCTAGAAACATGCTAGCAACTTGCTAATCATGCTAGAAACATACTAATAATGCTAGCAACTTGCTAATGATGCTGGAAACATGCTACCGACTTACTAACCATGCTACAAACATGTTAGAAAAGAGCTAGCAACTTGCTAGTCAGCCTAGAAACATGATAGCAACTTGCTAATCATGCTAGAAACATGCTAATAATGCTAGAAACATGCTAGCAACTTGCTAATGATGCTGGAAACATGCTACCGACTTACTAATCATGCTAGCAACATGTTAGAAAAGAGCTAGCAACTTGCTAGTCAGCCTAGAAACATGCGAACAACTTGCTAATGATGCTAGAAACATGCTAACAACTTGCTAATGATGCTAGAAACATGCTAATAATGCTAGAAACCTGCTAACAACTTGCTAATAATGCTAGAAACATGCTAACAACTTGCTAATGATGCTAGAAACATGTTAGAAAAGAGCTAGCAACTTGCTAGTCAGCCTAGAAACATGCTAGCAACTTGTTAATCATGCTAGAAACATGCTAGCAACTTGCTAATAATGCTAGAAACCTGCTAACAACTTGCTAATCATGATAGAAACATGTTGAAAACATGCTAATGACATGCTAATAATGCAAGTGACATGTTAATAATGCTAGAAACATGCTATTAAAATGTTAGAATCACTTAATATATCTATATAAAGTTCAAAACTTTAAGCTTTTACAGCTGCTTAAGTTAGGCTTTCTGAAGCCAACCTACAGTGTCTTGACAATTTTATTTAAATCTAGTTAGAGAGTTGTGATTGCCTCTGGTGGTTATAATGATGGGGTTCATTTACAGCCGTGTTGCCATGTAAAAGAAGGAAGTGTGTAAAGTTTAGAAACTACCGCACCATATGAAATCCCACAGGCAGATCTTACAGCTCTTGATCAAAGACTGAACATAAGCCTCATCTGTGGCCTAAACGAAGGATGAAGCTGGCGAAGCGGTGTTCAAACAGGTCCTGTTCTCACAGAAAGTGTCCAGGAATCATGTCACTGTGGCCTGGAGTCACACACTAGCTCTCAGTGAAAACACTGCTCTTATTTCAGCTATCAGAAACAAACAGAGGCTGTTTGGAGCTCAGCTCAGATGTTTCTGTAGAAACCACAGCTAGTGTTCGCAAGGAAAGAGACGGCTGACCTCGGCGGGGCGGCGCTGGAGAGGAGCTGTTATTAAAACACCGGCCGTGTTTGCGAAGAGGCCGTCCGCTTTCCAACTCCAGCACGTTCAAAACCGATCTGCCAGATCAAAAACAGCAACCGTCACTAATAACAACCAAACTCACGGAGCAGAGCTTTCAACAAGGCTTCGATAAAGTCTGCAAAGAAAGATAGCCAAACAGTTGGTAATACGAGCCGTGGCGTGGCATTCAGGAGTATTTTGACATTTCAGCTGCACCAATGCATTTGGAGGCAATTATAGCTCATATGAAATATCAAAGCGGGCCTTATTTGCTTTAGATTGCAGTAACAGGACTTTGCATGTGGTTCTTTTGTGTTGCACACAAAATATCTCATTACTTCATACAGCGCTTAAGCGGGGTATTTTCCTTTCTTTGAGACTGTGGTAAGCCTGTTGTGACATATCAAGAAAAGTCTGCAGATTTCTCATAGTTTAAATAGTCTTAAAGTCTTTATGTCCGGAGGCCTGCAAACTCCCACAGTTAATAATGTCTGTTTCCATCGCTGTGGATGACCTGCTATATTCACCAACATGTGCACAAGATTCAATTATCAGGGTTTATCCACTTCAGAGCTCATTATTGGATATGACAATAAGAGATCTTTACACTAAATTGGATTACAAGAAGAAACCGCTGCATAACGCATACTGTTTTATACACAATTTAAGAAAATAATGTGCAGTATATACTTTGGAGCTCATAGTGTGCTGTATGGAAGCTGGTTTCCACCGTGGAATTAAACAAATAAATAAATAAATAAATAAGAAAGCAACTTTTTATCTCAAAATCCTGACTTTCCTCACAATTGCAATTCATTAACTTTTTATCTCATTATCTTTTTCGTGCAGTTGCAATATTACGTCAGAGTTCATTTCGATTTCGATTTTGTTTTAGTCATCTGAATTTTAATCTAGTTTTAGTCAATGAGAGAGCAGATACAGGACAAGGGAAAGTTGAGGGGGAGGAGTCTTAGATCTACAGCCAATTGGGGAGCAGATCCAGGGCAAAAGACCCTTCAGGGGGAGGAGTCACAGACCTACAGCCAATGAGAGAGCAGATACAGGACAAGGGAAAGTTGAGGGGAGGAGTCATACACTTACAGCCAATGAGAGAGCAGATATAGAGCAAGAGAATGTTAAGGGGAAGAGTCACAGTCCTACAGCCAATGAGCGAGCAGATACAGGACAAGGGAAAGTTGAGGGGGAGGAGTCTTAGATCTACAGCCAATTGGGGAGCAGATCCAGGGCAAAAGACCCTTCGGGGGGAGGAGTCACAGACCTACAACCAATGAGAGAGCAGATACAGGACAAGGGAAAGTTGAGGGGAGGAGTCATATACTTACAGCCAATGAGAGAGCAGATATAGAGCAAGAGAATGTTAAGGGGAAGAGTCACAGTCCTACAGCCAATGAGAGAGCAGATACAGGACAAGGGAAAGTTGAGGGGGAGGAGTCTTAGATCTACAGCCAATTGGGGAGCAGATCCAGGGCAAGAGACCCTTCGGGGGAGGAGTCACAGACCTACAACCAATGAGAGAGCAGATACAGGACAAGGGAAAGTTGAGGGGAGGAGTCCTATACTTACAGCCAATGAGAGAGCAGATATAGAGCAAGAGAATGTTAAGGGGAAGAGTCACAGTCCTACAGCCAATGAGAGAGCAGATACAGGACAAGGGAAAGTTGAGGGGGAGGAGTCTTAGATCTACAGCCAATTGGGGAGCAGATCCAGGGCAAGAGACCCTTCGGGGGAGGAGTCACAGACCTACAGCCAATGAGAGAGCAGATACAGAGCAAGGGAAAGTTGAGGGGAGGAGTCATATACTTACTGCCAATGAGAGAGCAGATATAGATCAAGAGAATGTTAAGGGGGAGGAGTCATATACTTACAGCCAATGAGAGAGCAGATACAGGTCAAGGAGTTATAGGAGTCATAATAGAACATCTAGCAACTATTTTCTCCTTCATATTCTTCTTTGCGTACAGACAGCTTGGATTGCAAGCTGGGCTCCAGAACAGTAGTGTGTTTACTGTGTGACAGATGGAGGCGCCGGTGCAGTCACTTGCTCTTAAAATACTCCGTCATTTTTGGTAATACAGCTAACAGTGATACATCTTTTGAATCTATAAAGACTGTTTATCTGTGTGCGCTCACAGTAACAACAAAACGTTGCACTTTTGTTAAAATAATGCAAGCAAACAGGATGTGCTTTCTGCCGTCTCTCCAGACTTCAAGAAAAAAAATAATCAAAATGCCAACTTCATCTCTTAAAGGAACACTCCACTTTTTTTTTCGGAAATAGGCTCATTCTCCAACTCCCCCCGAGTTAATAAGTTGAGTTTTACCGTTTTGAAATCCATTCAGCCGTTCTCCTGTTCTGGGATATCACTTTTAGCATAGCTTAGCATAGATCATTGAATCCTATGAGACCGATAGCATCCCGTTCAAAAATGACCAACGAGTTTCCATATTTGTTGTATTTAAAACTTGACTCTTCTGTAGTTATATCGTGTGCTAAGACCAGTGGAAATGCAAAGCTGCGAGTTTCTAGGCTGATAAGATTAGGAACTACTCCCATTCCGGCGTAATAGTCAAGGAAGTTTGCTGCCGTAATATGACCGAAGCAGGCGGAGTATTATCAGAAATGAGTTCCCAGCTAGTTTAGCATTTGCACAGAGAATGAGGTCTCTGCAGAGCAACAAAAGGCGTTCCTCAATTTTTGGGCGTTTTCCAATGGGGTAGGTGTTTTTCAACCTCTGTGTCTGGTTTGCTAAAACTTGAGTGGGCGATTCCTAATACTTGAATACGCTTTTCCCATCAGACATAAAGCGAGAAAGCGGTGAAATGAGGAGAGCTCACCTGTCCTGCGTATGGATGTAAGTGGATTTTTGTAAATTCTCATTTAAAAAATATTTATGGCTGGTAAATTTTCTCAAATGACCAAAAAAATGTAGTTTGTATCATGATTAAAATGGCAGATGTGGCAAAAAAAAGTGTTAGGCCCTGCTTGCAAGTGTAGAAATTACGACAAAAGTAACTGAAAAGTAATTAAAGTAAGTAACCTGTGAAATGCTCATTTATTTTGCAGAACTGTTTTCCGATATTACTGTCGTCAGAATAATAATATAAAATCATTACTATCATTATATTCTAATTTGTGTGGTTTCTAAATACACCAGTGTGAGAGTAATGTAGACTGAGACACCATATCCCAACTAAAACGAGGATTGAGTTCCCTTTAAACCTCAAGATCAAGTCAACTGACCAGCTTTTTTCTTTGTTTGGTTTGCACACTGAAACTGTATTGGAGCTCTTAACTGTGAGCTCTCGAAGTGCACAGATAGATGAATTTAACTCTAAAATGGACAAAATTTCCCCTACAGGGACGGCTGTGGGAATTCTCAAAAGTTGGCAGCCCTGAGTATGCTCTCTACTGTATGTCATCTTGGGGGGAACATTTTACTTTTCAGAGGTGGGTTTTCCAAGCTCATTAAAAAACATTCTGTAAGTTTAAGAATTGTTTTGATAAACTTGTGCTTTTTCCAACTATAGTCAGACACACCAAGTATAAGAAGATGGTGGTCTGTCCTTTTGCTGGAGAAATTCCCACCAAGGTGTTTGACTGTCGTTCTTTCGTTCTTTCATTAAGTTGGCTTGGGAAGGCCAACTTACTGAAATCCTATTTAAACTTATTATTATTATTCTTATTTTTCTGAGCGGAAAATATTTAGACACTAAATATCTATCTAACTATCTATCTGCTAAAATCATGCTAGCGACTTGCTAGTCATGCTAAATAATGCTAAAATCATGCTAACAACTTGCTAGTCATGTTAAATAATGCTAAAATCATGCTAGCGACTTGCTAGTCATGCTAAAATAATGCTAGCGACTTGCTAGTCATGTTAAAATAATGCTAGCAACTTGCTAGTCATGCTAAAATAATGCTAGCGACTTGCTAGTCATGTTAAAATAATGCTAGCGACTTGCTAGTCATGTTAAAATAATGCTAGCGACTTGCTAGTCATGCTAAAATAATGCTAGCGACTTGCTAGTCATTGCTAAATAATGCTAAAATAATGCTAGCGACTTGCTAGTCATGCTAAAATCATGCTAGCGACTTGCTAGTCGTGCTAAAATCATGCTAGCGACTTCCTAGTCGTGCTAAAATCATGATAACAACTTGCTAGTCATGCTAAAATAATGCTAGCGACTTGCTAGTCATGTTAAAATCATGCTAACAACTTGCTAGTCATGCTAAATAATGCTAAAATCATGCTAGCGACTTGCTAGTCATGCTAAAATAATGCTAGCGACTTGCTAGTAATGTTAAAATCATGCTAACAACTTGCTAGTCATGCTAAATAATGCTAAAATCATGCTAGCGAATTGCTATTCATGCTAGAATCATGCTAGCGACTTGCTAGTCATGCTAAAATAATGCTAAAATCATGCTAGCGACTTGCTAGTCATGCTAAAATCATGCTAGCGACTTGCTAGTCGTGCTAAAATCATGCTAGCGACTTGCTAGTCGTGCTAAAAATCATGCTAACGACTTGCTAGTCTTACTAAAACCATGCTAGCGACTTGCTAGTCATGCTAAAATAATGATAATGACTTGCTAGTCATGCTATAATAATGATAAAATCATGCTAGCGACTTGCTAGTCGTGCTAAAATCATGCTAGCGAATTGTTAGTCATGGTAAAATCATGTTAGCGACTTGCTAGTAATGCTAAAATCATGCTAGCAACTTGCTAGTCATGCTAAAATCATGCTAGCGACTTGCTAGTCATGCTAGAATCATGCTAGCGACTTGCTAATCATGGTAAATCATGCTAGCGACTTGCTAGTCTTACTAAAATCATGCTAGCAACTAGCTAATCATGCTACCACCCTGGATACCCTAGTAACCTCATATCTATCTATTCACATTCAAACTATATCTTCTAACTATTTATATCTATGAATCTTTCTATTCTCAAACTATTTATATCTATGTAGCCTATCCATCTTCAAACTTTATCAATCAAACTAAAACTATTTCAAACTGAAAACCTTTAAACTTTCTTTAAACTAAAAGCTTTTAAAACTACTTAAAACTTGCTGGCTAGGCTTTCTCAAGCCAACTTAAAGTTTGCTAACAAACTTTTTATCTAGTTTCCCTTGTTATTAGTCCTTTTCTAAAAAATAATGACAAGGATGGCAAAATGCCTTTACAGTTAGTGTGACTTTTTCTTAGTTGTCATATCTTCATGCAATGAAACTTGATATATACTGTATTATTAATGTGTTTTTATGTCATAAATTTATCAAGATCGGTCATGGAAATCCAGCAAAGAAAGAGAAGGCGGACTGACAAGCCAGACAAAACTGGTATGATTTATTTGACTGTGTTGATTAATGTTGACTGTCATTTACTGATGTTCTTCATTTGTCCCTTCATAGTGGCAACCGCTGACCAACCCCTGAACATACAGGAGGCATGCATTTGCTATTACTCAATTTGTAAAATGCAAGGGAATCATTATAACCACAAGAAGTTCAGATTGTTATGTTTTGTTCATGTATAGCTTCCTCTGCTGGTCCTTCGTGAAATCTTACTGGAGGTTGTGCTTCAAGATGGTGATGTTGCAATTGGCTCCCTTGCCCTCACCTGCAGGTGCTTCAAAAGCATTGTGAGCATGGAAAGTTTGGAGTAGTATGAAGCTGCAGACTCGGAGCCTGCTGCATGGACAGTCCCGCACCCAGAGTCCCGCATTCTCAGACCCCTCGTTTTTCGAGACAGCGCCACCTTTCAAACTGGATCGGATAAACGCATGGATAAACACGCGAAGAACCGAAACACGGTGAGTATCGTCAATTCTATTCAATGATTTCTTTTTTAATCAAACTACTTTATAGCTCATCGATACACCAACATATGAACAGTCTATTTAATATTTGTAATGATAGTTTGTAACAAAATTTCAGCCGTTAATGTATGTTTTTTCGCCTTTTTTCCCCGAAAATATTTTGATAGCTAACGTTAGCCTTTAACCTTGGACTTTTTGTAGACAAGCCATTGTAAAAAAAATGATTAAATTTAGTTGACATGTCATGACGTTTGCAGCACGGAAAAACATTCTTTTGCAGTGGACCTCTGATAAAGCCCCCTCAGTGAAGGGCTGGCAAAAGGTGTGAATGGAGCTATTGCCATTGGAATACCTTACTTGTATAATTCATTCAAAGACGGACCATTTCTACAAAGTATGGGAACCATTTGTAAATTATTTGGACCCTGGGATTGCCCATATTATGCTGTTTGGATTTCATGGATGAAAACTTCTGTACAATGAAAATTTTTATGCTGAAACTTTTTTTATGCTGACATTTGAGCTTTTTATTATTATTTTTATTTATTTATTTTATTTTTTATTTTTTTATTTTATTTTATTTTTTCCTATACTTTGCTTATTGTAGTTTTTTTATTTTCTTAAGATCCAAATTAATGGAAGTTGTTAATGTCTTTGCCTATTGTACATTTTTGTGAAAAATTAATAAAAAAAACTGTAAAAAAAAAAAAAAAAAAATGCATATTTTATCCAAAAAAAAAAAAAAAAAAAAATTTAGTTGACATTAAAGTAGACCAATTAAATACATTAAGTGTGTTAATATCAAAGAATGTCATCATTAATTATTTAATCAGATTTACCTTTTTTTTAATTATCGGAACTTTTCTCCTAAAACTATAAATTGAATTAATTAATGCCAGAGTAATTATTTTACTTTATATAATTTATATGGACTACTTAAATTAGTTCTTAAAACGTAAGTATTAAAATGGATCAATATTAATTTTACTGTGATATGAAGTTGTTGCCAGCCATTTACAACTCATAGGCTACAGTTGCCTAATAATCAAATTTGCTACGCTTTCACTATGTATTAACCAGTCTATGGTATTAACATTTGGCCTTTTTTGGGGGCTCCTTGTTTTAATTTGTTTTGACTGAAATTATTGCCATATATGAAATGTTTTATACATTAATTAATGTATTTATTTATATGGACAGGCCATCATTCATGGCCTATGTGAGCTGCAGGCATTATCCTGGCAGGAGGCTGAGGAGATGTTCCTTCGTGGCCCTACTTATCACCCTAGGTATGCTTGTAATTTGCATTTGCAAAAAAATATTATTATTATGCAATATTTTTGACAATGGCATTCATCTTTTATTGCTTTTTTTGATTGCAAAAAGAATGAGAAAAGAAGCAACATTTGCCTCCCAGAAAGTAATCATTTTACCTTATGCATTTACATTGCATTTTACATTTTATTCATTTGGCAGACGCTTTTATCCAAAGCAACTTATAAATGAGGAGTTTTTTTTAATGCAATTGAAGACGAAAATAAAGTCACTAACACAATTCTTTCTTCCCTTTTTCTTTGCTTTGTCCTGTTTACAGCAAGATGACAGTGATTAAGGTGATCGTTAAATAAAGTACAGAATTGTCCATTATTGGTGTTTTGTCTATTATTTGAGTTTTGCTTCACATTCAAAATGTCAAAAAACAGGTTTTGTAATGTTAGCATGGTATAATGTTAATTAGACCATTATATGTTGAGCGGAAAGAAAAAAATGGAATTTGAAACATTGCACAAAAACAAACTAAAACATTGTAGCAATATAAGGTCACATAATATTTTTCAGATGATAGTTCAACTTGTATTTGTATCGGTTGCATCAGTGATTTCCTTTCAATTACACCCACGCTCAAAAAATAAATACTGGGTAATTAGTTAGTTTGAGAACACAATGATTTTTTATTTATTTATTTTTTATTTTTGGCACATGCATTAAGCAGGGAACGCAAATATTTATTTGGATAACTTTAAATAAAAAAAGACCGTAATATTGCATTCTAATGTTTTCAATGGCATTTGGATAAGGGTGTTATCTTCCGAACAGCAGGAGGCGCTGTCTCGAAAAACGAGGGGTCTGAGAATGCGGGACTCCTAAAAATCATGAAAAAACGAGAAATAATAATAACAACGCATTTCCGCTTATGTACAGGCTCCCGTACGGTCTTGAATGGATGGTTGGAAAATGCCCAATAATTGGAAAAAACCTTGTTGTTCCGCAGAGACCTATATTTGTTTGCACATGCGCTGCGTGGTATTACTGCTCCTGCTTCAGCCTTATTACGGCAGCAAACTTCCTTGACTATTACGCCGGAATGGAAGTGTAGTTCCTAATCTTATCGGCCTAGAAAATTGAAGCTTTGCATTTCCACCGGTCTTAGCACACGATATAACTACAGAAGAGTCAAGTTTTAAATAGGACAAATATGGAAACTCGTTGGTCATTTTTGAACGCGATGCTACTGGTCTCATAGGATTCAATGATCTATGCTAAGCTATGCTAAAAGTGATATCGCCAGAACAGGAGAACGGCTGAATGGATTTCAAAACGGTAAAACTCAACTTATTAACTCGAGTTGGAGAATGAGCCTATTTCCAAAAAAAGTGGAGTGTTCCTTTAAGCCTCTGGGCCTCCTCATTAAGGGGTCACACTTGGCTCCCTCGCGGTCAAAAGTGACCGAAGCCTTAAAAAGTAACTTTTTTTTTTCTTCAGGAAAATCAATTAAGTACATTTCTGTTCAATAATATTTTGTAATTATTATTTAGAATTTTGAGCATTTTTTATGAATCTATGCAATATTTATACAGTTTTAATGAGAATTTTTTTTCCCAGAATTATATTTTATATTATATTTTTTTTATTAATTATGTATTTATTATTTTTCAATAAATACAACATTTCGCATTAAAATAGAGTAAAAGCATTTAAAATCCATTTTTTTAAAGTGAAAATTGCACCATCTAGTGGCATAAAAGATAAAAACTTGTGTAATGCCATGTAAACTCCTGTATCTCCCTATATACATATATACAGGGGCTTTGGGATTCCTATTGTTTTTTTGTTTTGTTTTTTATTGTTTCTTCATTTTATTAGGCTTTGCATTTAGAAATATATTCAGACATTCTAAAAGATAAATTTTGGCAAGGTTTAGATATTTTTTTGATTGGATAAATATCAGGTTTTGCATTTTTCTGCTTATTTCTGTGTGTCTGTGTGTGTGTGTGTGTGTGTGTGTGTGTGTGTGTGTGTGTGTGTGTGTGTGTGTGTGTGTGTGTGTGTGTGTGTGTGTGTGTGTGTGTGTGTGTGTGTCAGTTCTGTACTTTTGTTATTTTAGAGTGTCAGTCCACTTCTTTTCAGCACAGTTGCTCATTTGTAGCTTGTATTACCAAAAGATTATCTGAATTATCACATTTTTTCATATTTCCCATTCATTTCCTATGTCGGTCATTTTTGACCGCGAAGGAGCCAAGAGTGACTAATTTTTTTTTTACCCTTTAACATATCCGAATCATGTCACTGCTTTTTTTTTTTGTACTCACATAGCTAATGCAACAAAAGTCACCAAGTGTCATCTCATTCTGATGAAGCTACGATTTTTAAAAATTCAAAACAAAATTTTTCGGTCAAAAATGACCGAAGAGGCCCAGAGGCCCAGAGGCTCTGTAATGGTGCGTATCTTGACCTGGGGGGTGTTCCATAAACTAGTGTTGCTTTCGTCAACGAAAATTACGACTAATTATCGTCGTCAATGAACCTTTATCACGTGACGAAAACGAGACGAAACGAAAAGAAAATGCTGGTCATGTGATGATGACTATAATAAAATGTATAATGCAATATCGTTGACGAATAAAAACGAGACTAAATGTGGTTTACAAAATAAAAACTATGCTAAAATGTCTCATCATTTTCGGCGGCGAAAACGAGACGAAACAAAATGTTATAACGTTATTTAAGATGTTATTTAACATTAAGATTTTTTGTAAAATTCCTACTGTAAACCTATCAAAATGTAATTTTTGATTAGTAATATGCATTGTTAAGAACTTAATTTGGACAACTTTAAAGGTGATTTTCTCAGTATTTTGATTTTTTTGCAACCTTAGATTCCAGATCTTCAAATAGATGTATCTCAGCCAAATATTGTCCTATCCTAACAAACCATACATCAATAGAAAGCTTATTTATTGAGCTTTCATATGATGTATATATCTCTCAAAATTTAACATTATGACTGGTTTTGTGGTCCAGGGTCACAATTAATCTGTAAATAAACTTATAAAAGTGCAAGCATGATTTGTGTAGCCATAGATGATCAAAGTAAATTAAGAATATTGTTAAATTGACTAATACTATTATTAAATCAGAAGTGCTTTTGAAGCGTGAATTACTGCAAAATGAACACGCACAAAACTACACCTACATATTTATTCGTATTATGATTTATTCTCAATAAAGAAGCGAAGGACACTTGAAACCTGCTCAAGGAGTTTGTGTTGTTTGAATCAGAATACGGAATGGATGTATTCTTGAGCTTATAAGGTAACAATAATATAAGATAACCTTGTTTGAAATGGGTTCGGCTAAAAAAAAAACTTTGGCATCGTCTATACTACTGTACTACAATTATACTATATTGACTGGGTTAAATAAAATTGCATTACTAAAAATAGACTAAAATACAATTTTCATTGACTAAAAGTCATCAGTTTTCGTCGACTAAAACTAGACGAAAATAGTCATGGGTAATTCTGACTAAAATGAGACTAAAATGCTCAGACTTTTAGTCAACTAAAACATACTTGGACCTAAGTGAGGTATACTTCTTTTTGGGGCTGTCTTGTCTATGTTTTTGTTGACCGGTTGATCTATGCACTTCTCTGTTCAGACAGAATTATCCAAAAGTGTTCAGTTCAGCTGGTGAACAAACTCAGCTTCATCAAACACTCTCGGCTCTCATTACGGAGTCATTTATTTGGACGGCTCTTAAGTGTCTCTGTCTGACGCCAGTAGATGTTTATCACTAAATACAATTACAACACTTCCATAAGCTAGACATATATAAATAAGCATGCTCTATGAGGGTCAGTTCAGTTGCTTAATGTACCCGAAGAATTTGACTAAAATACTTTACAAATAATTTACTTAAAATACTTTCTCCTCTGCTCTCTTAACATGCAAAGACAGCTGTAAATAAGCCATTCATAGTTTCATTCTCTCAAAAACTGCATAGAATAAACACTGCGGCACTATGAGACTGCCATCCTGTCAATTATACGCAACAACACAGACTCGACCAATGGAATGAGTTAGTCTTTCAAGTAACTTGTAAAGTAACGCATTAATTTTTAATTTACAAGAAAATATCTGAGTTACTTTTTCAAAAAAGTGTTTCCTTTATGTATTTAATCCCATTTTATTAACCGATGTCTTTGCTGCTGACCTTTGTTGATCCAATTCAACCATACCAATAAGCAAAACTTACTTAAGATTAACATTTGTGCTTCATTTTTCTGATTGCTGAAGAGTGCTGAACGTCCTTTTCCTACAGTTCTACTGCACAGACCTTAGGTTTATTCATGACACTTTTTGGTGTGAAAGAGCTTTTACATTTGCTAAAAATTGTACTTTTTATATATAAAAATTTAAGAAGTAATGCAAAAGTTATGTAACACATCACTTTCCATAAAAAGTAACTAAGTAATGCAATTAGTTACTTTTTTTAGGGAGTAACGCAATATTGTAATGCATTAGTTTAAAAAATAACTTTCCCCAACACTGTGCTGCTAAAATGTCAAAATCTTTACACCGAGCCCATACTTTTCAGTTGTTTTTTTGAAAGTGGACAGCATACATCCTCATTTAATTTCTTCATACGAGAAAAAAATGGCATGAAATTCTCTGGAAGTTTTCAGTTCCACAGAAAGTCTTCGGTTTGAAATGAATTGCGAGTGCTTCACAGTAAAAAAGTGTTCACCAGATTCAACTTAAAAACTTAAGTTTAGCAGATGTCTTAATTTTTTAAGTTAAATCAGCTTAAAACTACAAGGTATTTTAACTTATTACAATAAAAATGAGTTGATTTAACTTGTGAGTTAAAATGACTTAAGTTGATTTAACTTGAAAACTTAAGTTTATCAGCTGTCTTAAATTTTTAAGTTAAATCAGCTTAAAACAAGTTATTTTAACTTATTACAATAAAAATGAGTTGATTTAACTTGTGAGTTAAAATGACTTAAGTTGATTTAACTTAAAAACCTAAGTTCAGCAGCGGTCTTAACATTTTAAGTTAAATCAGCTTAAAACTACAAGTAAATTTAACTTATTACAATAAAAATGAGTTGATTTAACTTGTGAGTTAAAATGACTTAAGCTGATTTAACTTAAAAACTTAAGTTTAGCAGATGTCTTAATTTTTTAAGTTAAATCAGCTTAAAACTACAAGTTATTTTAACTTATTACAATAAAATGAGTTGATTTAACTTGTGAGTTAAAATGACTTAAGTTGATTTAACTTGAAAACTTAAGTCTATCAGCTGTCTTAAATTAAGTTAAATCAGCTTAAAACTACAAGTAAATTTAACTTATTACAATAAAAATGAGTTGATTTAACTTGTGAGTTAAAATGACTTAAGTTGATTTAACTTTAAAACTTAAGTTTATCAGCTGTCATAAATTTTTAAGTTAAATCAGCTTAAAACAAGTTATTTTAACTTATTCCAATAAAAATGAGTTGATTTAACTTGTGAGTTAAAATGACTTAAGTTGATTTAACTTAAAAACTTAAGTTTATCAGCTGTCTTAAATTAAGTTAAATCAGATTAAAACTACAAGTAAATTTAACTTATTACAATAAAAATGAGTTGATTTAACTTGTGAGTTAAAATGACTTAAGTTGATTTAACTTAAAAACTTAAGTTTATCAGCTGTCTTAAATTTTTAAGTTAAATCAGCTTAAAACAAGTTATTTTAACTTATTCCAATAAAAATTAGTTGATTTAACTTGTGAGTTAAAATGACTTAAGCTGATTTAACTTAAAAACTTAAGTTTAGCAGATGTCTTAATTTTTTAAGTTAAATCAGCTTAAAACTACAAGTAAATTTAACTTATTACAATAAAAATGAGTTGATTTAACTTGTGAGTTAAAATGACTTAAGTTGATTTAACTTAAAAACCTAAGTTCAGCAGCGGTCTTAACATTTTAAGTTAAATCAGCTTAAAACTACAAGTAAATTTAACTTATTACAATAAAAATGAGTTGATTTAACTTGTGAGTTAAAATGACTTAAGTTGATTTAACTTAAAAACTTAAGTTTATCAGCTGTCTTAAATTAAGTTAAATCAGCTTAAAACTACAAGTAAATTTAACTTATTACAATAAAAATGAGTTGATTTAACTTGTGAGTTAAATGACTAAAGTTGATTTAACTTGAAAACTTAAGTTTATCAGCTGTCTTAACATTTTAAGTTAAATCAGCTTAAAACAAGTTATTTTAACTTATTACAATAAAAATGAGTTGATTTAACTTGTGAGTTAAAATGACTTAAGTTGATTTAACTTTAAAACTTAAGTTTATCAGCTGTCTTAAATTAAGTTAAATCAGCTTAAAACTACAAGTAAATTTAACTTATTACAATAAAAATGAGTTGATTTAACTTGTGAGTTAAAATGACTTAAGTTGATTTAACTTAAGAACCTAAGTTCAGCAGCGGTCTTAACATTTTAAGTTAAAACAGCTTAAAACTACAAGTTATTTTAACTTATTACAATAAAAAAATGAGTTGATTTAACTTGTGAGTTAAAATGACTTAAATTGAATTAACTTAAACTTAAGTTCAGCAGCTGCCTTAAATTTTTAAGTTAAATCAGCTTAAAACAAGTTATTTTAACTTATTCCAATAAAAATGAGTTGATTTAACTTGTGAGTTAAAATGACTTAAGTTGATTTAACTTAAAAACTTAAGTTTATCAGCTGTCTTAAATTAAGTTAAATCAGCTTAAAACTACAAGTAAATTTAACTTATTACAATAAAAATGAGTTGATTTAACTTGTGAGTTAAAATGACTTAAGTTGATTTAACTTAAAAACCTAAGTTCAGCAGCGGTCTTAACATTTTAAGTTAAATCAGCTTAAAACTACAAGTTATTTTAACTTATTACAATAAAAATGAGTTGATTTAACTTGTGAGTTAAAATGACTTAAGTTGATTTAACTTAAAAACCTAAGTTCAGCAGCGGTCTTAACATTTTAAGTTAAATCAGCTTAAAACTACAAGTTATTTTAACTTATTCCAATAAAAATGAGTTGATTTAACTTGTGAGTTAAAATGACTAAAGTTGATTTAACTTGAAAACTTAAGTTTATCAGCTGTCTTAAATTAAGTTAAATCAGCTTAAAACTACAAGTAAATTTAACTTATTACAATAAAAATGAGTTGATTTAACTTGTGAGTTAAAATGACTAAAGTTGATTTAACTTGAAAACTTAAGTTTATCAGCTGTCTTAAATTAAGTTAAATCAGCTTAAAACTACAAGTAAATTTAACTTATTACAATAAAAATGAGTTGATTTAACTTGTGAGTTAAAATGACTTAAGTTGATTTAACTTAAAAACTTAAGTTTAGCAGATGTCTTAATTTTTTAAGTTAAATCAGCTTAAAACTACAAGTTATTTTAACTTATTACAATAAAATGAGTTGATTTAACTTGTGAGTTAAAATGACTAAAGTTGATTTAACTTGAAAACTTAAGTTTATCAGCTGTCTTAAATTAAGTTAAATCAGCTTAAAACTACAAGTAAATTTAACTTATTACAATAAAAATGAGTTGATTTAACTTGTGAGTTAAAATGACTTAAATTGAATTAACTTAAAAACTTAAGTTCAGCAGCGGTCTTAACATTTAAGTTAAATCAGCTTAAAACTACAAGTTATTTTAACTAATTCCAATAAAAATGAGTTGATTTAACTTGTGAGTTAAAATGACTTAAGTTGATTTAACTTAAAAACCTAAGTTCAGCAGCTGCCTTAAAATTTTAAGTTAAATCAGCTTAAAACTACAAGTTATTTTAACTTATTCCAATAAAAATGAGTAGATTTAACTTGTGAGTTAAAATGACTTAAGTTTATCAGCTGTCTTAAATTAAGTTAAATCAGCTTAAAACTACAAGTAAATTTAACTCATTACAATAAAAATGAGTTGATTTAACTTGTGAGTTAAAATGACTTAAGTTGATTTAACTTAAAAACTTAAGTTTAGCAGCTGCCTTAAAACTTTAAGTTGAAACTGGTGAAAACCTTTTACCGTGTTGACATACGGATGTCTTTTTCATTTATACATCATCTAAATAAATACATAAGCTAAATAAATAAGCTTTCTATTGACGTATGGTTTGTTAGGACTGGACAATATTTGGCCGAGACACAACTATTGGAAAATCTGCAATCCGAGGGTGCAAAAAAATCAAAATATTGAGAAAATCAACTTTAAAGTTGTCCAAATGAAGTTCTTGGCAATGCATATCACCAATCAAAAATTATTTTTTGTTGTATTTACAGGAGGAAATGTATTAACTATTTTCATGGAACATCTTTACTTGCTTAATTCATCCTAATGATTTTTGGCATAAAAGAACAATTGATCATTTTGACCCTTACAATGTATTGTTGGCTATTGCTACAAATACACCCGTGCTACTTAAGACATTATTATTATACATTAAAGTTCGCTCAGACGTTTAAAATCTGTTGTCATTTATTCACCCTCAAGTTGTTCCAAACCATCCATTGACTTCCATAGTACGAGTAAAAGATACCAACGGTTACCAGCATTGTTCAAAAAGTATGCTCAGAAGAAAGAAACTCGTACAGGTTTGGAATGACATGAGGGTGAGAAAACGAGGACAGAATATTCATTTTTAAAGATACGTGTTGCCATTGATTTGTGTAGATCATGCACATGGAAATCAAACCCATTGTCATGTGACTCATTTGATCCACATGCCTGTAATTAATTGTGGCTTCTTTCTGCTCTTGGCCTTTTCTTTTATGTTCTGACTGCAAACAACATTTAACATCTCTCTTATTCTCTGCAGCACAGCTATTAGCATTACAACAAGGCTGTGTCCCCAGGACATGCGTCAGGAGTGGGTGCGGGGCAGAGAGAGAGAGAGAGAGAGAGGGGCGGTCTGGGCTCATGTCTGCAGCTGGGTGCAGGTTCTGTTGTGTGTGCAGCTGGCTCTGCTAATGTGTCCAGATTTCAGCATGGCCTGATCTCAACAAGTCCACAATACTAGCCGCACAGAGCACGCCAGCGGACACATGTGCGCACAAACATGCTCTCAATCTCTCTCAGACTCTTCTCTCATTTTTAAATGACAAAGACAGCTTAAACAAGCCTGCATCGGCATTCATGTGGGCGCAAAGCTTAAATTACAATCCTGAATGCAACCACAGTTTACAAATTTTAGAAACACCACCACTAACCCTAACAATAAAATATTCCAATGCATTTGAATAAGCCAATTCAATTAAAAATGTGGAGTGAGGTATGTTTATTTGCCATGAAAACACCACAAATGCAAAGAATGATCCAACTTTATACGTTTTTAAAGTTATAAAATTAAGATTTGATAGGATGAATTCAGGTCAGAACTTTTACAGAACCAGTTAGTTACATTTGAGATGGGGACACAGCTGTAGGAGTAGGTTGAAGGGCAGATTTATCACAGTTAACAGTGCTTTAAATGCAAGCACTATGTAATAATATGTGACCCTGGAGCACAAAACCAGTCTTAAGTCGCTGGGGTATATTAGTAGCAATAGCCAAACAATACATTGCATGGGTCAAAATTTTTGATTTTTCTTTTATGCCAAAAATCATTAGGAAATTAAGTAAAGATCATGTTCCGTGAAGATTTTTTGTAAAATTCCTACTGTAAACATATCAAAATGTAATTTTTTGATTAGTAATATGCATTGTTAAGAACTTAATTTGGACAACTTTAAAGGTGATTTTCTCAGTATTTTGATTTTTTTGCATCCTCAGATTCCAGATTTTCAAATAGATGTATCTCAGCCAAATATTGTCCTATCCTAACAAACCATATATCAATAGAAAGCTTATTTATTGAGCTTTCATATGATGTATAAATCTCAGTTTTGTCAAATTTAACCTTATGACTGGTTTTGTGGTCCAGGGTCACATATGTAAGTAAACAACATTAAATGTAAGTACATATTAGTTAAAAACAACAAACTCAATATTCTCTTTTTAAGTGAAATATAATTGTGATCCTGGACCACAAAACCAGTCATAAGGGTTACATTTTTTCGAAATTGAGATTCATACATTAACTGAGAGTATAAATGAGCTTTTCCATTGGTGTCTGGTTTGTTAGGATCGGACAATATTTGGCTGAGATACAACTATTTGAAAATCTGAAATCTGAGGGGGCAAAAAAATCTAAATATTGAGAAAATCGCCTTTAAAGTTGTCCAAATTAAGTTCTTAGCAATGCATATTACTAATCAAAAATTAAGTTTTGATATATTTATGGCAATAAATGTACAAAACATCTTCATGGAACATGATCTTTATTTAATATCCTAATGATTTTTGGCATAAAAGACAAATGTTGACCCACACACTGTTGGCTATTGAATATAAGGTGCAAAAAAACAAAAAAAATCTAAATATTGAGAAAATCGCCTTTAAAGTTGTCCAAATGAAGTTTTTAGCAATGCATATTACTAATCAAAAATTACATTTTGATATATTAATGGCAATAAAACATCTTCATTGAACATATTTATTTAATATCCTAATGATTTTTGGCATAAAAGACAAATGTTGACCCACACACTGTTGGCTATTGAATATAAGGTACAAAAAAACAAAAAAAATCTAAATATTGAGAAAATCGCCTTTAAAGTTGTCCAAATGAAGTTCTTAGCAATGCATATTACTAGTAAAAAATTAAGTTTTGATATATTTATGGCAATAAATGTACAAAACATCTTCATTGAACATGATCTTTATTTAATATCCTGATGATTTTTGGCATAAAAGACAAATGTTGACCCACACACTGTTGGCTATTGAATATAAGGTGCAAAAAAACAAAAAAATCTAAATATTGAGAAAATCGCCTTTAAAGTTGGCCAAATTAAGCTATTAGCAATGCATATTACTAATAAAAAATTACATTTTGATATATTTATGGCAATAAATGTACAAAACATCTTCATTGAACATGATATTTATTTAATATCCTAATGATTTTTGGCATAAAAGTCAAATGTTGACCCACACACTGTTGGCTATTGAATATAAGGTACAAAAAAACAAAAAAATCTAAATATTGAGAAAATCGCCTTTAAAGTTGTCCAAATGAAGTTGTTAATAATGCATATTACTAATCAAAAATTAAGTTTTGATATATTTATGGCAATAAATGTACAAAACATCTTCATTGAACATGATCTTTATTTAATATCCTAATGATTTTTGGCATAAAAGACAAATGTTGACCCACACACTGTTGGCTATTGAATATAAGGTACAAAAAAACAAAAAAATCTAAATATTGAGAAAATCGCCTTTAAAGTTGTCCAAATGAAGTTCTTAATAATGCATATTACTAATAAAAAATTAGGTTTTGATATATTCATGGCAATAAAACATCTTCATTGAACATCTTTATTTAATATCCTAATGATTTTTGGCATAAAAGACAAATGTTGACCCACACACTGTTGGCTATTGAATATAAGGTACAAAAAAACAAAAAAAATCTAAATATTGAGAAAATCGCCTTTAAAGTTGTCCAAATGAAGTTTTTAGCAATGCATATTACTAATCAAAAATTACATTTTGATATATTAATGGCAATAAAACATCTTCATTGAACATCTTTATTTAATATCCTAATGATTTTTGGCATAAAAGACAAATGTTGACCCACACACTGTTGGCTATTGAATATAAGGTGCAAAAAAAACAAAAAAAATCTAAATATTGAGAAAATCGCCTTTAAAGTTGTCCAAATGAAGTTCTTAATAATGCATATTACTAATAAAAAATTAGGTTTTGATATATTCATGGCAATAAAACATCTTCATTGAACATCTTTATTTAATATCCTAATGATTTTTGGCATAAAAGACAAATGTTGACCCACACACTGTTGGCTATTGAATATAAGGTACAAAAAAACAAAAAAAATCTAAATATTGAGAAAATCGCCTTTAAAGTTGTCCAAATGAAGTTTTTAGCAATGCATATTACTAATCAAAAATTACATTTTGATATATTAATGGCAATAAAACATCTTCATTGAACATCTTTATTTAATATCCTAATGATTTTTGGCATAAAAGACAAATGTTGACCCACACACTGTTGGCTATTGAATATAAGGTACAAAAAAACAAAAAAAATCTAAATATTGAGAAAATCGCCTTTAAAGTTGTCCAAATGAAGTTCTTAGCAATGCATATTACTAATCAAAAATTAAGTTTTGATATATTTATGGCAATAAATGTACAAAACATCTTCATTGAACATATTTATTTAATATCCTAATGATTTTTGGCATAAAAGACAAATGTTGACCCACACACTGTTGGCTATTGAATATAAGGTGCAAAAAAACAAAAAAAATCTAAATATTGAGAAAATCGCCTTTAAAGTTGTCCAAATGAAGCTCTTAGCAATGCATATTACTAATAAAAAATTAGGTTTTGATATATTTATGGCAATAAAACATCTTCATTGAACATGATCTTTATTTAATATCCTGATGATTTTTGGCATAAAAGACAAATGTTGACCCACACACTGTTGGCTATTGAATATAAGGTGCAAAAAAAACAAAAAAAATCTAAATATTGAGAAAATCGCCTTTAAAGTTGTCCAAATGAAGCTCTTAGCAATGCATATTACTAATCAAAAATTAAGTTTTGATATATTTATGGCAATAAAACATCTTCATTGAACATATTTATTTAATATCCTAATGATTTTTGGCATAAAAGACAAATGTTGACCCACACACTGTTGGCTATTGAATATAAGGTACAAAAAAACAAAAAAAATCTAAATATTGAGAAAATCGCCTTTAAAGTTGTCCAAATGAAGTTTTTAGCAATGCATATTACTAATCAAAAATTAAGTTTTGATATATTTATGGCAATAAATGTACAAAACATCTTCATTGAACATGATCTTTATTTAATATCCTAATGATTTTTGGCATAAAAGACAAATGTTGACCCACACACTGTTGGCTATTGAATATAAGGTACAAAAAAACAAAAAAAATCTAAATATTGAGAAAATCGCCTTTAAAGTTGTCCAAATGAAGTTTTTAGCAATGCATATTACTAATCAAAAATTACATTTTGATATATTAATGGCAATAAAACATCTTCATTGAACATCTTTATTTAATATCCTAATGATTTTTGGCATAAAAGACAAATGTTGACCCACACACTGTTGGCTATTGAATATAAGGTACAAAAAAACAAAAAAAATCTAAATATTGAGAAAATCGCCTTTAAAGTTGTCCAAATGAAGTTCTTAGCAATGCATATTACTAATCAAAAATTAAGTTTTGATATATTTATGGCAATAAATGTACAAAACATCTTCATTGAACATATTTATTTAATATCCTAATGATTTTTGGCATAAAAGACAAATGTTGACCCACACACTGTTGGCTATTGAATATAAGGTGCAAAAAAACAAAAAAAATCTAAATATTGAGAAAATCGCCTTTAAAGTTGTCCAAATGAAGTTCTTAATAATGCATATTACTAATAAAAAATTAGGTTTTGATATATTTATGGCAATAAAACATCTTCATTGAACATGATCTTTATTTAATATCCTGATGATTTTTGGCATAAAAGACAAATGTTGACCCACACACTGTTGGCTATTGAATATAAGGTGCAAAAAAACAAAAAAAATCTAAATATTGAGAAAATCGCCTTTAAAGTTGTCCAAATGAAGTTTTTAGCAATGCATATTACTAATCAAAAATTAAGTTTTGATATATTTATGGCAATAAATGTACAAAACATCTTCATTGAACATGATCTTTATTTAATATCCTAATGATTTTTGGCATAAAAGACAAATGTTGACCCACACACTGTTGGCTATTGAATATAAGGTACAAAAAAACAAAAAAAATCTAAATATTGAGAAAATAGCCTTTAAAGTTGGCCAAATGAAGCTCTTAGCAATGCATATTACTAATAAAAAATTAAGTTTTGATATATTTATGGCAATAAATGTACAAAACATCTTCATTGAACATATTTATTTAATATCCTAATGATTTTTGGCATAAAAGACAAATGTTGACCCACACACTGTTGGCTATTGAATATAAGGTGCAAAAAAACAAAAAAATCTAAATATTGAGAAAATCGCCTTTAAAGTTGTCCAAATGAAGTTCTTAATAATGCATATTACTAATCAAAAATTAAGTTTTGATATATTTATGGCAATAAATGTACAAAACATCTTCATTGAACATGATCTTTATTTAATATCCTAATGATTTTTGGCATAAAAGACAAATGTTGACCCACACACTGTTGGCTATTGAATATAAGGTACAAAAAAACAACAAAAAATCTAAATATTGAGAAAATCGCCTTTAAAGTTGTCCAAATGAAGTTCTTAATAATGCATATTACTAATCAAAAATTAAGTTTTGATATATTTATGGCAATAAATGTACAAAACATCTTCATTGAACATGATCTTTATTTAATATCCTAATGATTTTTGGCATAAAAGAAAAATGTATAATTTTGACCCATACACTGTTGGCAATTATTGAATATAAGGTACAAAAAAAAAAAAAAAAAAAAAAATCTAAATATTCAGAAGACAACCTTTAAGGTTGTCCAAATGAAGTTTTTAGCAATGCATATTACTAACAAAAAAAATAAGTTGGTAGGAAATTCACAAAATATCTTCACGGAACATGATCTTTGCTTTACAAAGTCACTATTTATTTCTTCTTTTTTTTTAAATGTATTTAAATGTTTTGGATAAACATGGCCCTAAACATGTTTTTGACACCATTGACATTCACTCATTAGTGAAGCGACGCACATCGGACAGATGACATCTTAATACCGCGGTAAAACGCCCTGACAAACGGCCAGTGGCTCACGCATGTGCGAGCCTCACAATCGCAAACTCGTTCCCAAAATGTTTGTCAAGGGCTTTCTTACGAGGGTTAATAAGCAGATAAAGAGCTCTTTATGAGCGGCGGCGGCGCTGGGCGAGATGAATGCGTGTCAGGCTGAATGCGGCGCAGCTGGGGAGATGGTGACAGCGGGTACCAGGGCAGACATCCACGGCAGAAAGGCCATCTTTGTTCGGCACAGGTGCTCTCCGCGTCCGCTGGCTCGCACATCCTGTATGCGATTGTGCGGCCCTGATGCATTATGCATGCCGCGTACGTTAAAAATCATGAGCTTCCTGTCAAAAGCTGGAGGGAGAGAGCGGCAACGCCAGCGGCCTCTGACTGAGACGCTCCAAACAAGCCATTGTGGCGCCGTTTAAATAACGCGCAACGCATTTCTGCCGCATATTGCCAACTTATAGCCGCGGTTGGGTTGACCTGCGTCTGAATGAGCCTTTCTCTCCACACTGTAGACGTCTATCATAGCTCTACGCCCAACAAAGGTGCCCTGAATGCGTTTTTGTCAAGCTTTTGTGACTCTTCTTAGTACGGAATTGATACTTCCTCAAGGATACTCCGCTCCCATGAGAAGATGCCTCGGCTCGGTAATTACGGAGGGATTACAATAAGCCTCATGTGTGAGCGTAACCTCCCCGAGCCTTTGTGCTCCAACACGGGATCAACTCAGTACAATTAAGCCATTTTGTTTCACCCTATGAGTCCTCATTAGCATTATCTCCTCTAGTGGAGCCCGTCTCTAAGTTCTCACCGCTCTCTGAGCCGCCACGGTTTTCCGGAGGCCTTGACCAGACGCTCTGGAGTCAACAGACCTCTAGCCTTCAGCCTTGTGCCGTCGTTTCAGAGCAGTTCGATCCTGTCCGCTTGGGTAAGTTCATCAATCTCCAACAGCACTTGACAAAATAATGGTTTCTTCTGAAGGTTTACTTGATAATTCTGTCAGAGAACCACTTTAGCCCACCTTAGATGAAATATCTAAATAAAACTTTAAAATGGAATTGAATTACAAGCCTTTATTGTCTTTGTGTGTTTCTGCATACAGTGAAATTAGGAGCATTACTCCTGACTGGTGTTAGAAAAAAAAAACATGTAATACAGACAATATATGAGACTAGAGACTACAGACTGTACAGTATCATTATAAAAGTATGTACTACAACCGACAATATTTATAACTAGATAAAAAGTTTGTTAGCAAACTTTAAGTTGGCTTGAGAAAGCCTAGCCAGTAAGTTTTAAGTAGTTTTAAAAGCTTTTAGTTTAAAGAAAGTTTAAAGGTTTTCAGTTTGAAATAGTTTTAGTTTGATTGATAAAGTTTGAAGATAAATAGGCTAGATAGATATAAATAGCTTGAAAATAGATAGATTTATAGATATAAATAGTTAGAGGATATAAATAGTTTGAATGTGAATAGATGCTAAGGTGTTGCTATGTGGTTGTTAAGGTACCCAGGGTGGTTGCTAAGGTGTTGCTATGCGGTTGCTAGCATTATTTAAGCAAGACTAGCAAGTCGCTAACATGATTTTTAGCATGACTAGCAAGTCGCTAGCATGATTTTACCATGACTAACAAGTCGCTAGCATGATTTAAGCATGACTAGCGAGTCGCTAGCATGATTTTAGCATGACTAGCAAGTCGCTAGCATGATTTTAGCACGACTAGCAAGTCGCTAGCATGATTCTAGCATGACTAGCAAGTCGCTAGCATGATTTTAGCATTACTAGCAAGTCGCTAGCATGATTTTAGCAAGACTAGCAAGTCGCTAGCATGATTTTAGCATTATTTTAGCATAACTAGCAGTCGCTAGCATGATTCTAGCATGACTAACAAGTCGCTAGCATGATTTTAGCATGACTAGCAAGTCGCTAGCATGATTTTATCATTATTTTAGCATGACTAGCAAGTCGCTAGCATGATTTTAGCATTATTTTAGCATGACTAGCAAGTCGCTAGCATTATTTAAGCAAGACTAGCAAGTCGCTAACATGATTTTTAGCATGACTAGCAAGTCGCTAGCATGACTTTAGCATGACTAACAAGTCGCTAGCATGATTTTAGCACGACTAGCAAGTCGCTAGCATGATTTTAGCATGACTAGCAAGTCGCTAGCATGATTTTAGCATTATTTTAGCATGACTAGCAAGTCTCTAGCATTATTTAAGCAAGACTAGCAAGTCGCTAACATGATTTTTAGCACGACTAACAAGTCGCTAGCATGATTTTAGCACGACTAGCAAGTCGCTAGCATGATTTTAGCACGACTAACAAGTCGCTAGCATGATTTTAGCACGACTAGCAAGTCGCTAGCATGATTTTAGCACGACTAACAAGTCGCTAGCATGATTTTAGCACGACTAGCATGATTTTAGCATTATTTTAGCATAACTAGCAAAGTCGCTAGCATGATTCTAGCATGACTTGATTGATGAATTTTTAACTCTTAAAAATAATGGTTCCTCTGAAGGTTTACTTGATAATTCTGTCACTTTAGCCCACCTTAGATGTTCCATACCATGGTTCAAAACCAAAAAAATCTGTATGAACACGCCAGTGGGGGCAATCGAACTTCGGTTTGGACCAGGCAATTTAACCAAGTGTGAAATCACTAACACACTTTTAAAAATAAAAGGTTCTTTTTTGGCATCGATGGTTCCGTGAAGAATCTTGAACATCCATGGAACCTTTCAAATGCAGAAAAAGTTAAATGACCTTCAACGTGGTTCCTTAAGGTTTCTTGGGGAACCAGAAATGGTTCTTCCATGCCATCACTGCCAATTTTTTAAGAGTGTAGTTGACAAATAGTTAGAGAGTCAGTCGAATGTCTAAAGCTGAAGGGTTACTTGATAATGCTCTAGGAGAACCACTTTAGTCCACCTTAGATGTTCCATACCATGGTTCAAAACCCCCCAAAATCAGTATGAACACACCAGTGGAGGCTGTAAAATATGGGAGCAATTGCACTCGGGTTTTGACCAGGAAATTGAACCAAGTGTAAAATCAAAATTGGCATTGATGGTTCCATGAAGAACCTTGAACATCCATGGAACCTTTCAAATGCAGGAAAAGTTCTTTAGATTTTTTAAATGACCTTCAAAGTGGTTCCTTAAGAACTGTTACTGAAAGGTTCTTGGGAGAACCAAAAACACCCCTTTAGGACCTTTATTTTTTAAGAGTGTAGTTGAAATATAGTTAATTATAGTCCGTAGAAGTTTAACCTGAACACTCTGGAAATGAAATGCAAGTCGCTAGCATGATTTTAGCATTATTTTAGCATGACTAGCAAGTCCCTAGCATGATTTTAGCAAGACTAGCAAGTCGCTAGCATTATTTAAGCAAGACTAGCAAGTCGCTAACATGATTTTTAGCATGACTAACAAGTCGCTAGCATTATTTAAGCAAGACTAGCAAGTCGCTAACATGATTTTTAGCATGACTAACAAGTCGCTAGCATGATTTTAGCAAGACTAGCAAGTCGCTAGCATTATTTAAGCAAGACTAGCAAGTCGCTAGCATGATTTTACCATGACTAACAAGTCACTAGCATGATTTTACCATGACTAACAAGTCGCTAGCATGATTTAAGCATGACTAGCGAGTCGCTAGCATGATTTTAGCATGACTAGCAAGTCGCTAGCATGATTTTAGCACGACTAACAAGTCGCTAGCATGATTTTAGCACGACTAGCAAGTCGCTAGCATGATTTTAGCATTATTTTAGCATAACTAGCAAAGTCGCTAGCATGATTCTAGCATGACTAGCAAGTCGCTAGCATGATTTTAGCACGACTAACAAGTCGCTAGCATGATTTTAACACGACTAACAAGTCGCTAGCATGATTTTAGCATGACTAGCAAGTCGCTAGCATGATTTTAGCACGACTAACAAGTCGCTAGCATGATTTTAGCACGACTAGCAAGTCGCTAGCATGATTTTAGCATTATTTTAGCATAACTAGCAAAGTCGCTAGCATGATTCTAGCATGACTAGCAAGTCGCTAGCATGATTTTAGCACGACTAGCAAGTTGCTAGCATGATTTTAGCATTATTTTAGCATAACTAGCAAAGTCGCTAGCATGATTCTAACATGACTAGCAAGTCGCTAGCATTATTTTAGCACGACTAGCAAGTCGCTAGCATGATTTTAGCACGACTAACAAGTCGCTAGCATGATTTTAGCACGACTAGCAAGTCGCTAGCATGATTTTAGCATTATTTTAGCATAACTAGCAAAGTCGCTAGCATGATTCTAGCATGACTAGCAAGTCGCTAGCATTATTTTAGCATGACTAGCAAGTCGCTAGCATGATTTTCCTTAAGAACTGTTACTGAAAGGTTCTTGGGAGAACCAAAAACACCCCTTTAGGACCTTTATTTTTTTAAGAGTGTAGTTGAAATATAGTAGCACAGTTAATTATAGTCCGTAGAAGTGTTAACCTGAGCACTCTGGAAATGAAATGTCCACAACATTTGCTCGAGCTCCTTGGACAGAGACACCACTCAGCCTGGTGCAGAGGAAATCTGTCTGTAAGACTGGAGAGGACTGTGGAGCTCAGCTTGGCTGGTTAATGGACACCTTGTTGTTGATCCAGTATCCACACTGCACGGCTTTGAGCCAAGATGCTCTGAGTACCTCGTGCATAAGTGGGAAACAAGCCTATTCAGAGACTTCAGTGCCAGATTCTGAGTGCTACATGTAGAACTCCTGTTTGACCGCTCTTCTGGTGGATAGGGTAAGAATTGAAGGAATTAAGTGCACATGCATCAGCGGCAGCGTGGGTTATTGATGACGGGGTCAGCGGGACGTCTTGTCCGTGAGAGGATCTGCAGCCTGAGGGTGAGTCTGACTGACTATCCGCACCGGCAGGAGGGCGGTAAGAACATTAGCCATTAAACAGGTCGCTTTGAACACTGTCTGGAGACCCAGGGATCAGCCGGAGCTCAGCACCATGAGGCCTGAAATGATCTTCTACTGATTGAGCCCCGCAGGTTTCCTCTGGGGGCATTTTGAGCCGCTGGAGAGAGCCAAGCTGGATGGGTGCATTAGGACTTATGTTCAGACTGGTGTAAAAGGTGCAACACTTTAATTTGACATGAAACTTGATTATTTGCTGACAGTATGTCAGAATTTCATTATGATTTCTGCAATGACGGAACCGCAAATTCCAGTCATAAAAACTGAATTTACTGTATATTGCAGAATGCTACCAAATTTGACATATTTTGGATGAATAAATCCAAAGTAGGTCAATTCATGTACATCAAAGCGCAATATAGTCTTAGTTTCTGTGAATATAAATTTTTTCTGAAAAATAAATAAATGAATTTAAGAAAAAAAAAATACTAATGCTAATTTCTCAGGGCTTTAAAGTGTAATTGCTGTTCAACTTTGAATAAGTTGCTATATATTGTTGTAAGTTTTATGATCTTACTTTTAAATAGACATGCTTTTTGGTGACTACCATTAAAACAGAGGCTAGAAAAATTTTTATAAAAAAAAACAATCCAGAAAAATTAAAATGGAAAAAAGCGGAATTTGTTAAAAAAAAAAAAATGTATGGAATTTGGGAAAAAAATAAAATGTCCAAACAATATTACGCCCCTAAATCAAAACAAAAAACAAGGAGGAAACAATCAATTAGATTTTGTTTAAAGAAAATTAAGCCTATTTTTAATTATTTTTTAATTATAATTATGTTTGAGTATTTATGTAATTTTGATGCTGAATTTACTTTTTTTTTTTTTTTTTTTTAAACGAAGAGGGACATTTTTATCTTGTTATCTCACAATAGATTGAGAAAACAGCGAGTTGTGCCCAGAATTTTTTTTATATGTGACCCTGGACCACAAAACCAGTCATAATGTTAAATTTTACAAAACTGAGATATATACATCACATGAAAGCTCAATAAATAAGCTTTCTATTGGTGTCTGGTTTGTTAGGATAGGACAATATTTGGCTGAGATACATCTATTTGAAAATCTGGAATCTGAGGATGCAAAAAAATCAAAATACTGAGAAAATCACCTTTAAAGTTGTCCAAATTAAGTTCTTAACAATGCATATTACTAATCAAAAATTAAGTTTTGAAATCTTCATGGAACATCTTTACTTAATTTCCTAATGATTTTTGGCATAAAAGACAAATGTATCATTTTGTCCCAAACAATGTATTGTTGGCTATTGCTACAAATATACCCCAGCGACTTAAGACCCTGGTCCAGGGTCACATATTAAGTAGCACAGGTATATTTGTAGCAATAGCCAACAATACATTGTTTGGGACAAAATGATATGCCAAAAATCATTAGGATATTAAGATCATGTTCCATGAATATATTTTGCAAATTTCCTACCAAAAATACACCAAAACTAAATTTTTGATCAGTAATATGCATTGCCAAGAACTTCAAAGGCGATTTTCTTGCACCCTCAGATTCCAGATTTTTAATTTATCCAGATGATGTATAAATCTCAATTTCGAAATTTGACCCTTACGACTGGTTTTGTGGTCCAGGGTAAAATAGCAAGCGTCTCAGATCAATGGAAAAGTACTAATAATGACGTTTTCAGTGGAAATTTTTACTAGAAATCTTTCTTTTTCCAAGTTTTTGTTGGATTCACCCTGGTGTGATCACAACACTAGCTTTCAAGGCTTGCAGCCTAAATATAAAATGAATTAACTAGGCCGAAAATGGTTGTGCTTTAGGGCCATTTGCAATAAAAGCTGTGTTTCTGAAATAGTCCGGCCAGAAGGGCGTGTTAATATTTGAAGGAATTCTGACACAAATCTTGGTGAAACTCAACAGGTCATCACTCTGAAGTCTAATGACATCGGTGGGCAATAAAACACGTGGGTGGAAGGGTCTGAGGTCAGTGGAACTAATCGAGCGGAGCTCTGGAGATGCTCCTGCTCAAACGGATGAGAGTGGCTGGGTGCTGCTTTATGGGTCTGGGAGGATTAGAGCTGTAACACCACCTACTGGGCTGACCCTGGAGCCAAGAAGAAGGATGGAGACTCCAAGCAGAGGCCGTGACCTTTCCCTCTACGCCACGCTGTTTCAAGAGGCAACCGCTAACCGCTCTGACCCCCGAACAGCGGCCAGGGGACGATAGGAGCAGCGGCTGATAACATTCTCCCCAGCTTCGACAGGAAACAAGAGGGGGGCGTTTAGTCAGATCCTCACCGGGATAAAAGATTTATCTGGCTGAATGTGGAAATGCCCCGAGCTGCTGGCTCTCCTGAGGCTGAAACGCTCCGCGATCAATCAAGAGGCTCTGGCAGGTACAGGACAAGAGAGACAGATCTGATCAGGAAGCGTTCACGCTTGCCGAAAAGAAAGACTGACTGGAATCATTTACTTTAAACTGGTTAGACGTCATTGAGGCCTTCCCTGATCTACAAGAAGACCATTAGAGTTGTGCAAAATGTTCATTATTTTATCAAAATAAGAGGAAATGCATGTTATTTTTTTATTTTTAAATCCTGTGTTGTTCTCTGAATGATCCACAGCTGTGTTTTATCGTTTAGTGATAGTTGTTCATGAGTCCCTTGTTTGTCCTGAACACTTCAACTGTCTGCTGTTCTTCAGAAACATCCTTCAAATTCTTTGGTTTTCCAGCATTTTTGTGTATTTGAACCCTTTCCGACAATGACCGAGGACAACTGAGGGACTCATATGCAAGTGTTACAGAAGGTTCAAACACTCACTGATGCTCCAGGAGGAAAAAACATGCATTGAGAGCTGGGGGTGAAAACTATTGAATAGAAAGAAGATGTGTGCATTTTTCTGATATGTGACCCTGGACCACAAAACCAGTCATAAGGTAAAATTTTACAAAACTGAGATGTGTGCATCATATGAAAGCTCAATAAATAAGCTTTCTATTGATGTCTGGTTTGTTAGGATAGGACAATATTTAGTCGAGATACATCTATTTGAAAATCTGGAATCTGAGGGTGCAAAAAAATCAAAATACTGAGAAAATCACCTTTAAAGTTGTCCAAATTAAGTTCTTAGCAATGCATTTTACAAATCAAAAATTACATATTGATATATTTATAGCAGGAATTTTACAAAAAATCTTCATGGAACATGATCTTTACTTAATTTCCTAATGATTTTTGGCATAAAAGAAAAATCTATAATTTTGACCCATGCAATGTATTTTTGGCTATTGCTACAAACATACCCCAGCGACTTAAGACTGGTTTTGTGCTCCAGGGTCACATTTTGCCTAAATATTGTCTTTTTTTCCCATTTAGTACTGCCCTTCAGAAGTTACGAAAACACGTGTTTTCTCAGAAAACAAAACAAGTTAAATCGACCCTGATCTTCAAATTCCAAAAGTTTTCACCCCCGTCTCCTAATGCGTGTTTTGTCCTTCTGGAGCATCAGTGAGTGTTACGAAAACACGTCTTTTCTCAGAAAACAAAATAAGTTAAATTCATAAAGTTAACATCCCCCTTGATTCTTAATACTGTGTTGTTCTCTGAATGATCCACAGCTGTGTTTTACTTAGTGATAGTTGTTCATGAGTCCCTTGTTTGTCCTGAACAGTTCAACTGCCTGCTGTTCGTCTATCCTTTAGTTTTCAAGCATTTCTGTGCATTTGAACCCTTTCCAACAATGACTGAATGATTCTGTTTCGTAAGCTCAAAAAACAAGTCTTTTCTCAGAAAACAAAAGTAAAATTTACCCTGATCTTCAAATTCCAAATTCTTAATGCGTGTTTTTTCCTTCCGGAGCATCAGTGAGTGTTTGAACCTTCTGTAATAGTTGCGTATGAGTCCCTCAGTTGTCCCTCAGATGCATCTCAAAATCACACAGTCATTGTTGGTGAAAAGGTTCCTCTAGATGGAGTGAAAAATTAGATTGCATTATGCATTTTGTTAGAACAAGCAGAACTAGATAAAAAAGTTCGTCAAGACAAACTTTGAAGTTGGCTTGAGAAAGTCTGACCAGATAGTTTAAAATAGTTTTTAAAGTTTGTAAAAGTTTTAAAAGTTTGACTGTTTTCAGTCTGAAATAGTTTGAAGTTTTCAGCAGTTTTAAGCTTGAAGATAGATAGATAGATGCTAGGGTGTTCAGGGTGGTTGCTAAGGTGTTGCTAGGGTACCTGGGGTGGTTGCTAAGGTGTTGATATGCGGTTGCTAAGGTACCCATGGTGGTTGCTAAGGTGTTACTATGCAGTTGCTAAGGTACCCGAGGTGGTTGCTAGGGTGTTGCTATGCGGTTGCTAAGGTACCCGGGGTGGTTGCTAAGGTGTTGCTATGTGGTTGCTATGGTACCTGGGGTGGTTGCTAAGGTGTTGCTATGTGGTTGCTATGGTGCCTGGGGTGGTTGCTAGGGTGTTGCTATGTGGTTGCTAAGGTACTCGGGGTGGTTGCTAAGGTGTTGATATGCGGTTGCTATGGTGCCTGTGGTGGTTGCTAGGGTGTTGTTATGTGGTTGCTAAGGTACCCGGGGTGGTTGCTAGGGTGTTGCTATGTGGTTGCTAAGGTACCCAGGGTGGTTGCTAAGGTGTTGCTATGTGGTTGCTATGGTACCCGGGGTGGTTGCTAAGGTGTTGCTATGTGGTTGCTATGGTGCCTGGGGTGGTTGCTAGGGTGTTGCTATGCGGTTGCTAAGGTACTCGGGGTGGTTGCTAAGGTGTTGCTATGCAGTTGCTATGGTGCCTGGGATTGTTGCTAGGGTGTTGCTATGTGGTTGCTAAGGTACTCGGGGTGGTTGCTAAGGTGTTGCTATGCGGTTGCTATGGTGCCTGTGGTGGTTGCTAGGGTGTTGCTATGCGGTTGCTATGATGCCTGGGGTGGTTGCTAAGGTGTTGCTATGCGGTTGCTAAGGTGCCTGTGGTGGTTGCTAGGGTGTTGCTATGTGGTTACTAGGGTACCCAGGGTGTTTACTAGCATGTTTTTAGCATGATGCTAGCATAATTTTAACATGACTAGCAAGTCACTAGCATGATTTTAGCATTACTAGCAAGTCGCTAGCATTTTAAAATGACTAGCATGTCACTAGCACGATTCTAGCATGACTAGCAAGTTACTAGCATGATTTTAGCATGACTAGCAAGTCGCTAGCATGATTTGAGCATGATCAGCATACTGTTAGCATGACTTAGATAGAAAGATAGATGAGCTTGAATGAGTTTGAATGGATTAGAAGTATAGTTCATAGAAGGGAAGCCTGATTGAGTCTCAAAGGATTCTGGGAGTTTAAATTTGAATTTTGACAGTTGGAGTTTGAAAAGTCTTGGCTCATTTGAACATTCCGTCAATGTTAGTCAATGGGATTTTTCCCAGTTTTAATCGGCATTTTTAGGAAAACCGTAAGTCCGATCAGTTAGAAAAGATATAGCAACTCGAGTCAGACCAGACTGAAGATATGGACTGAGTTTGGAGTTTGTAGAGTTAAAGCTCTAGGAGGAGATACAGTCAGAAAATTTTGGATAGGATGAAAATAGAATATCAGTAAGTTGGCTTTCTCAAGCCAACTTAATAACCCACTATATGATCGCACACGATAGCCTCAGGTAACGGATGACAGATCAGATGTGTCTTTCTAATGAACAGGCCAGGCATTGTACCACGCTCTGACTCTTGGAATAACTGTAATGTGGCCCACACACGGCCGATCTGCTGCAGACCCTGCCAGTGCATTAACTGCACTCCCATAATGCATGCATGCAGCTCAGACAGGAAGCCCAGGTCTACTGCCAATTAGTGAGAGGTTTAGACCAGCCCAGCCATCTACATGGGTGATCCCAGCCTTTCTGCGCTCTCAAACGCTCTCTTCAGGCTCTCCGATGCGAGCGTGTGTATCTTCACAGCTCACGTGGCCAAAATCCCACTTTGGACATTTGACCCCTCATTTCTCGCTGTGTTTTTTTCTTCACGGCTCACGCCTCTCCTTTAGCACGGCTACAGAGCTCGAACCAGCGGAAAGCATAATATTTTCTCAAGGGCTCCTGGACGCCAGGCTGCATAAAAGGTTCCACAGCCACTTGCATCAAACCCTCACCGGCAGGACCGCAAATGTTGTTCGTGTTTGCCATAAAATGTGCCCAGAGCAAAAGTGACGTGTCCCTGGAGCACAAAACCAGTCTTAAGTCGCTGGGGTATGTTTGTAGCAATAGCCAAAAATACATTGCATGGGTCAAAATGATTGATTTTTCTTTTATGCCAAAAATCATTAGAAAATTTTCAGATTTTTTTGTAAAATTCCTACTGTAAACATATCAAAATGTAATTTTTGATTAGTAATATGCATTGTTAAGAACTTAATTTGGACAACTTTAAAGGTGATTTTCTCAGTCTTTTTGATTTTTTTGCATCCTCAGATTCCAGATTTTCAAATAGATGTATCTCGGCCAAATATTGTCCGATCCTAACAAACCAGACACCAATCACCAAGCTTTCATATGATGTATAAATCTCAGTTTTGTCAAATTTAAACTTATGACTGGTTTACCATCTAAAATACAGATGTTGAAAAAATGGCCCAAATTGCATAAACTCTATTCCAAATTAGACTGAAATAAAGTAATTTATGTATTTAACCCATTAATTGAATATAAAATTAGAAGATCTGCCTATCTAGGACATATATCTATCATGAAAAACACTCTGCAGTGGTCGCGCCACATGATATTTGGTCGCACCGCATGATGTTTTCAAATTCATTTAAAATTTACAGGCACATAACTGGCCACCTAAAAAAAATAAGCTAGCTTTTCCAAAAAAATGCTACTATGAAATGTATAATAAAAATATATATTTGAAGAGAAAACTTAATATTCATAGTTTTTTTGTGGTCATACCACATGATATCCAAATGTGGTCACTACATAACAGCTGTTAAAAAAGTATTATTTTTCAAAATTTGAAAGAGAGCTACACACCTGCTTGCTGCTTCAGTTCCTTGAATGGATTTCAACATAAAAGTCCCAAAATGGTAGTTTCTTGATGGTCGCACCACATGATATTTGGTCGCACCGCATGATGTTTTCAAATTCATGTAAAATTTACAGGCACATAACTGGCCACCTAAAAAAATAAGCTAGCTTTTCCAAAAAATGCTACTATGAAATGTATAATAAAAATATATGTTTGAAGAGAAAACTTAATATTCATAGTTTTTTTGAGGTCATACCACATGATATCCAAATGTGGTCACTACATAACAGCTGTTAAAAAAGTATTATTTTTCAAAATTTGAAAGAGAGCTACACACCTGCTTGCTGCTTCAGTTCCTTGAATGGATTTCAACATAAAAGTCCCAAAATGGTAGTTTCTTGATGGTCGCACCACATGATATTTTATAAAATGGAAACCATCGGACAAAGTTTGTTTGTATGTTATGATGGAAATATAAATACGAATGCTTTGCAATTTTATACACAATTACAAAACACTGCCAAAATCATGCCAAATGGTGCAGAAAATTCATTTTAATAAATTTGAGGTGATTTCAAAGATGTTTACCAAAAAAAAAGTTATGGCCGGACGGTCGCACCACATGACGTTTTGACACTTCGAATAACAAAAAAAATTACAGATAACTTATGTTTTTAGAAAAGTTAAAGTTGGTCCATATTTGGGAGAGGTACTTCTTACATATGGCATCTTTTTTTGCATTTAAACCAATTTTTTAACAGAAAAAAATAAATCGGACAAAAAAATGTAGGCGTCACGTCAATGACCCATATATGGATTTCATACAAATATGTGTGGTTAAAATTCCTTTTTCATAGTTGTTGTTTTTCCAGCGGACGCAAATGTCTACGTAAATATCTCCCTGAGCTTTTCCTTTTCTGAGTTCCTTTAAAGATCCAACAGGACTAGTATCACTGCAAAAAAACCTTTTCTAACTTAGATTTTTTGTCTCGTTTCCAGCGAAAATATCTAAAAATTCTTGAATCAGGAAGGATTTTCTAGACGAGTAAAAATTATTGTCTTGTTTTTAGTTAAAACAAGTCAAAATTAGGTTTGTTTTTGCTTGAAACAAGCTAAATAATCTGCCAATGGGGTCAGAAAAATAATCTAGTTGTCTGCTTGAAATAAGTTTTTTTTTCTTACCCCATTGGCAGATTATTTTGCTCGTTTCAAGCAAAAACTCACTTAGTTTTGACTTGTTTTTACTAAAAAGTAATCCTTAGAAAATCCTTCCTGATTCAAGAATTTTTAGAAATTTTGGCTGGAAACGAGACAAAAAAATCTAAGTAAGAAAAGCATTTTTTGCAGTGCAAATAAACTGCAAAACAAACACACAAACTTAAATGCTGCTACCACTAGGAAATGACGTGACAGACTAAAAAAGTGCTATATATTTAATTTGTATTTTTGGCGTTTTTTGTATTTATTTACGCTATTGCTTGGTATTTGTTCATCCGCTTCTGTTTTATTATTACTGAATTGTGTTTTTGAAAAATAAAGACGTTACATTCAGGACTTTCAAGCACTGCTTTTTTGACTTTTCAAGGATTTCCGTCAGAGATCTCACTTATGGTTGTTTTGTACTGTTTAAGATGAAAAAAATCAGAAAACGAGATTCGAAACTGCTCTAAAGTCCTAATCTGAATCAAATGATTCGCAAACCATCAGTGAATCGTTCGATTCAAGAACCCACACTAAAGTTCCAATCTAAATCAAATGATGTGCAATACATGCTCTAAAGATCTGAAAATAATGGTTCAGCGGAAGGCAACTTGAGTCGTAAAACATAAAATTACGATCTTAGTCAAATGGTTTGCAAACGATTTGTGATACACGATCTGATCGGAGCGCTTGGAAAAAGTGAATCATGTTGAGACGCCATGTTTTTAAAAATTGTTTAAAATCATTGCAAGCGAAGACGAAATTAGAAAATATTTAAAATTGATCTGGTTTTTGCTAGTGAATCACATAAAACGAAGTCACGAGTTTGAATCAGTTGAAGCGGTTCCAGCGTAAATGACTCACTCAACTGATTCGGTTCATCTGTTCCTTTTTTTTGTGTCTTAAAACCCTCTGGGCCTCTTTGGTCATTTTTGACCGAAAAATTTTATGTTTTGAATTTTTAAAAATCGTAGCTTCATCAGAATGAGATGACACTTGGTGACTTTTGTTGCATTAGCTATGCGAGTACAAAAAAAAATCAGTGACATGATTCGGATATGTTAAAGGGTCAAAAAAAAAATAGTCACACTTGGCTCCTTCGCGGTCAAAAATGACCGACATAGGAAATAAATGGGAAATACGAAAAAATGTGATAATTCAGATAATCTTTTGGTAATACAAGCTACAAATGAGTAACTGTGCTGAAAAGAAGTGTTCAGCAAGCAAGGACTGACACTCTAAAATAACAAAAGTACAGAACTGACACGCACACACACACACACACACACACACACACACACACACACACACACACACACACACACAGACACACACACACACACACACACACACACACACACACACACACACAGAAATAAGCAGAAAAATGCAAAACCTGATATTTATCCAATCAAAAAAATATCTAAACCTTGCCAAAATGTATCTTTTAGAATGTCTGAATATATTTCTAAATGCAAAGCCTAATAAAATGAAGAAACAATAAAAAGAAAAAAAACAATAGGAATCCCAAAGCCCCTGTATATATGTATATAGGGAGATACAGGAGTTTACATGGCATTACACAAGTTTTTATTTTTTATGCCACTAGATGGTGCAATTTTCACTTTAAAAAATGGATTTTAAATGCTTTTACTCTATTTTAATGTGAAATGTTGTATTTATTGAAAAATAATAAATACATAATTAATTAAAAAATATAATATAAAATATAAATCTACTGGGAAAAAATGGCTCATTAAAACTGTATAAATATTGCATAGATTCATAAAAAATGCTCAAAATTCTAAATAATAATTACAAAATATTATTGAACAAAAATATATTTAATTGATTTTCCTGAAGAAAAAAAAAAGTTACTTTTTAAGGCTTCGGTCACTTTTGACCGCGAGGGAGCCAAGTGTGACCCCTTAATGAGGAGGCCCAGAGGGTTAAGCCATGTTTACATGACTCTGTCAGTACTACTACTGGCTTAGCTCGCTTGTTTTACGGCATTAACTGAAACTGGCAAAAAAAAAAAAAAAGTATAATTTTGTTTAATTGTGTGAATTGTGTGTCCACTGTCTTTCAATAATTCAAGCACTTTTTGTACCTATTCAGGACAGTTGCTGTTTCCAATGGTTTTCCAGGCCTTACATTTTCAAAGTTAAATTCAAGCACTTTAAAGCACCTTGTATGAATTGTCACACGAGTCAAAAAACTGCATTTTTAGATGAAAAAAAAACCTTTTGACTGATCTATAAGCCAAGGACCGAATCTATTGGTATTACACAAACACATCTGTGTATTGTTTTTTAACAGCAGGGTGTCTACAGGTTTGACCAAGTTAAATTTAAGACATTTTAAGACTTTTTGAATACCATTTTCAAACAAAATTTAAGACCAAATCGAAATAATTGAAGATATTTTAAATTATTATTTTATTTAACTGATTATTCTTGGGAACATTCAACAGAAAAAACAGAAAATTATTTTCTATTCCATGACAAAGTCAAGGCTCTCCCACACTTTGAAGCCAATGTAACAGTGTAACAAACACGGATTTTGAGTCATGGATCGGATCATTTTTCGGATCAGCAAAAAAAAAAAAAAAAAAAAAGTTAGTTTTTTCCTAATTACTGAATGCTTACTTTAGGTAGGCTACTTCTCATCCACAGCAAAAACCACTAGCTGAACTAAAGTTCAGTAACAAAACAAGAACAATTACACAAATGACAAGTGTAAATGAATACAACATAAAGTTAGTAATAAAAATCAATAACACTAGTATTCAGGAGGGGAAATTTAATAATTAATTGTAAAATAACTAGTGTTTGTCACTGCAGGTATTTATAGGACGCTGTCTCTTTAAGGCCAAATGCACGAACCGAATACTGGCACGCATCTCTTCCTCAGCTGTTTCGGTTCACTGAAGACATAAACGACTGTTAAACAGAATACCAAAACGGGTATTAAGACATGACTTGGTATGTACGCAACGGTAAAAAAAAAAAAAAAAAAAAATTCAGCGTGCGTGTTCCCTTTTTAAATTGTTTGAATTGGTAAAGTGGCAAGACAAAACATGTGCTAATTACAAACTTTTACTCTATGATGGTTAAACTTAACAGTTAATCTGCCAATCAAATGCGTGTAGTTGGGCGGAAACCCGCTAAATCTGGCAACACTGCGGCGTTGTCAAGCAAGCGCGTGTCTGGCAACAGAACAGATTTAGAACCTGCGCAGGAGATTCTCCTCAAAACGATACACTTTTTCCTTTTCAAAGTGTACAAAATTTAAGACCCTTGGATTTAGATTTAAGACAAATTAAGACATTTAAAGGCCTTATTTTAGGACAACGGAATTTAAGACTTAAGACTTTTTAAGGATCCGCGGCCACCCTGTAACACATTTTGACATTTATTACACATAGTTGGCATTTGAAACTCCTTTTTTTTTCACTAAACCTTTTGATTCTGCAGAATTACATAATTTGTGTTGTTTTGTGGTAATCAATTGGCTATCACAAGGGTGCGTTGCATCTGAAGTGAAACCGATGAAGAGCATCACTCAGGGCTGTCAGAGCGCTGGTCAGCATTGGTCAGTGTGCATTATTTTATTTGTTTTTATAGCAATATCTGGCAACACTGCATCGCCGGCACTTATCAAACTAATCAAAAAGCTCATGCAGATTCAGTGAGGCAAATGCAAAAAATATAATGATATAATGATAATCACCAGCCTCCTGTTGATTCAGCAGCGCCTCAAACCCATTAACACCCTCGGAAAGTCAATATGCTTATTAAAGCTTTTTATACGTTTCTGCCAAACCTTCCCACAGTTTACATGAAGCTAAAGCATGCAAAGTGGCTCTCAGAGCAGCTCACTGCAAAAAATGCTTTTCTTACTTAGATTTTTTGTCTTGTTTCCAGCCAAAATATCTAAAAGATCTTGAATCGGGAAGGATTTTCTAGACGAGTAAAAATTATTATCTTGTTTTTAGTAAAAACAAGTCAAAATGAAGTGAGTTTTTGCTTAAAACAAGCAAAATAATCTGCCAATGGGGTCAGAAAAAAAATCTTATTTCAAGCAGACAACTAGATTATTTTTCTTACCCCATTGGCAGATTATTTTGCTTGTTTCAAGCAAAAACTCACCTAATTTTGACCTGTTTTTACTAAAAACAAGACACTCATTTTTACTCATCTAGAAAATCCTTCCTGATTCAAGACATTTTAGATATTTTGGCTGGAAACAAGACAAAAATTCTAAGTAAGAAAAGCATTTTTTGCAGTGTAAAGTTTGGCATCTGTAAGACTTTTTTTTTTAAAGAAGTCTCTTCTGCTCATCAAGGCTGCGTTTATTTGATCGAAAATGCAGAAAAAAACCTGCAATATTGTAAAATGTTATTACAATATAAAATAGTGGTTTTTATGTGAATATATTTGAAAATGTAATTTATTTCTGCGATCAAAGCTGCATTTTCAGCATCGTTGCTGCAGTCTTCAGTGTCACGCGATCCTTCAGAAACCATTCCGTTGGAACCTGTGCTTATTTTCGTTTTAGGATTCTTTGATGAATCACAAGTTAAAAAGAACAGCATTTATTCAAAATGTAAATATTTTCTAACAATACACTGCAAAAAATGCTTTTCTTACTTAGATTTTTTTGTCGTGTTTCCAGCCAAAATTTCTAAAAATTCTTGAATCAGGAAGGATTTTCTAGACAGGTAAAAAATATTGTCTTGTTTTTAGTAAAAACAAGTCAAAACTAAGTGAGTTTTTGCTTAAAACAAGCAAAATAATCTGCCAATGGGGTCAGAAAAAAAATCTTATTTCAAGCAGACAACTAGATTATTTTTCTGACCCCATTGGCAGATTATTTTGCTTGTTTCAAGCAAAAACTCACCTAATTTTGACCTGTTTTTACTAAAAACAAGACACTCATTTTTACTCGTCTAGAAAATCCTTCCTGATTCAAGAAATTTTAGATATTTTGGCTGGAAACAAGACAAAAAATCTAAGTAAGAAAAGCATTTTTTGCAGTGAGCCGTAACATTATTTTTCAGAACGGGAATGTGTTTTGATCGGTCAAGAATTCAATGAAGGAAGCTGGACTTTATCGATTTCCGGCGTGTGCAGAGCAAACATGTTATTCTGTCAAACTGATAGCGCTGGAATGTCAAACAGCGCTCTCAGACGCTATGACACTCACTGAAACTCACATCTCGCTCTCACAGCTTCACATTTGTCCCGTGTAACAGCAGCACAGACACATGATCTTCGTGTAACTCAGCGATACATGTGGGAACACCGAGATCACTGCGTCATTAACCAGTCGCTCCTTTCATGCCTTCATTATAATTACTGCTGTTTGCTGAGTCAAGCTTCATTATTTCCTTTAAACTTCCACATCAGACTTGAAATGTGCGCTCACTTCTCTGAAAGAGGCATCCAGAACAAACGTGGAGAAGAGAATATCATAAAAACTCAATTCTCTAAATAAAAAGCGGTTGCACCGCAGCAAAGTGCGCACTTAAGTAGTGACTTTATTAAACCGTTCAACAGCCCGAACGTAATAATGGTGCTCAGTGGCGTAAACCGAGACGTGAGCCCCAGTGTCCAGCATGGAGATCTATCAGCATCTGAAGGAGACGCTATGGGCTCAGCCCGATCCAATGGAGGCCATTGTTCACGTCACAATGAGATCAGGAAACACAAGCCCGCCATCTCCTCAACGACTAATGTGATAATCACATGACAGCGCTACAGGCCTACAATTAGCTGCCCTGACAGCGCACTGTCATCTGGCCAGCAGAGCGACCTCCGACCCCGTCTGTAATAAGGCCGTAATGATGGACACGAGCACCTCTCATTAGAAGCGAGATGGTTTATGCACTGGGTTTATGCTACTCTATTGCATCTAGTGTTGAGGAAAGTGTCTTTAAAAAGAAGGCATTACAATATTGCATTACTCCTTGAAAAAAGTTACTAATTTTGTAATCCGTTGTTACTTTTGCGTAACTTCTAACTTCACCTGACCTGGGCATTTTCTATTTGTTGTTTACTAATGAAAAAGGCATATTTTTGGCAGCTGTGAAGGTCTATCACACCAAAAGGGAAATGAATGAGCCTCAGGTTGAAAATCTGTAGCCCACTCCTGACTCGTGCTACTCATTTGAACAAGTAACTCAGATATTTCATTGTAAATTTAAAAGTAATGTGTTACCAGTCACTTGAAAATAGTCATCTGATTGCATTGGTAGTGTTACTTTTACTAGTTACTTGAAAATAGTAATGACTGCAGAAGTAATGTTTATTTACTGGTTACTTAAAATAGTAAGTGATGGCAGAAGTAATGTGTTACTTTTGGAAATAGTAATCTGACTGCATGGGTAATGCGTTACACTACTTGTTACTTGCAAATAGTAATGATTGCAGAAGTAATGTTTCTCTACTGGGTTCTTAATTACATAGGTAAAATGTTACTTTGCTAGTTACTTGAAAAAGTAATATGATTGCATAAATGTTACTTTAGGAAGCTGACTGGATATGTAATGTGTTACTTTACTACTTACTAGTTTAATAGTTACTATAAGAATTGTTACACTTTACCAGTTACTTGGAAAAAGTAATTTGATTGCATAAGTAATGTTACTTTACTAGTTACTTGAAAAAAAAGGATTTGATTGCATAAGTAATGTGGTTCTTTACTAGTTACTAGTTTAATAGTTACTATAAGAATTGTTGCACTTTACTAGTTACCTGAAAAAAGTAATATGATTGCATAAGTAATGTTATTTTACTAGTTTACTAGTTACTATAAGTTACTTGAAAATAGTAATTTGATTGCATAAGTAATGTTACTTTACTAGTTACTATAAGTTACTTGAAAATAGTAATTAAATTGCATAAGTAATGTTACTGTACTAGTTACTAGTTTAATAGTTACTACTTACTATAAGTAATGTGTTACTTTTCCAGTTGCTTAAAAATAGTAATTAAATTGCATAAGTAATGTTACTTTACTAGTTACTAGTTTAATAGTTACTACTTACTATAAGTAATGTGTTATTTTACCATTTACTTGAAAATAGTAATTTGATTGCATAAGTAATGTGGTACTTTACTAGTTACTAGTTTAATAGTTACTATAAGAATTGTTACACTTTACTAGTTACTTGAAAAAAGTAATATGATTGCATAAGTAATGGTATTTTACTGGTTACTATATGTAATGTGTTAAATAGTAATTTGATTGCATGTGTTACTTTACTAGTTACTAGTTTAATAGTTACTAGTTACTATAAGTAATGTGTTACTTTACCAGTTACTTAAAAAATAGTAATTTGATTGCATAAGTAATGTTACTTTACTTGTTACTAGTTACTATAAGTAATGTGTTATTTTACCAGTTACTTAAAAATGAGTAATTTAATTGCACAAGTAATGTTACTTTACTAGTTTACTAGTTACTATAAGCAATGTGTTATTTTAACAGTTACTTAAAAATAGTAATTAAATTGCACAAGTAATGTTACTTTACTAGTTTACTAGTTACTATAAGTTACTTGAAAATAGTAATGTGATTGCATAAGTAATGTTACTTTACTAGTTACTAGTTTACTAGTTACTATAAGTAATGTGTTACTTTACCAGTTCCTAGTTTACTAGTTACTATAAGTAATGTGTTACTTTACCAGTTACTTTAAAAATAGTAATTTGATTGCATAAGTAATGTTACTATAAGAATTGTTACACTTTACTAGTTACCTGAAAAAAGTAATATGATTGCATAAGTAATGTTATTTTACTAGTTTACTAGTTACTATAAGTTACTTGAAAATAGTAATTTGATTGCATAAGTAATGTTACTTTACTAGTTACTATAAGTTACTTGAAAATAGTAATTAAATTGCATAAGTAATGTTACTTTATTAGTTACTAGTTTAATAGTTACTACTTACTATAAGTAATGTGTTACTTTTCCAGTTGCTTAAAAATAGTAATTAAATTGCATAAGTAATGTTACTTTACTAGTTACTAGTTTAATAGTTACTACTTACTATAAGTAATGTGTTATTTTACCATTTACTTGAAAATAGTAATTTGATTGCATAAGTAATGTGGTACTTTACTAGTTACTAGTTTAATAGTTACTATAAGAATTGCTACACTTTACTAGTTACTTGAAAAAAGTAATATGATTGCATAAGTAATGTTATTTTACTGGTTACTATATGTAATGTGTTAAATAGTAATTTGATTGCATGTGTTACTTTACTAGTTACTAGTTTAATAGTTACTAGTTACTATAAGTAATGTGTTACTTTACCAGTTACTTAAAAAATAGTAATTTGATTGCATAAGTAATGTTACTTTACTTGTTACTAGTTTACTAGTTACTATTAGTAATGTGTTACTTTACCAGTTACTTGAAAATAGTAATTTGATTGCATTAGTAATGTTACTTTACTAGTTACTAGTTACTATAAGTAATGTGTTATTTTACCAGTTACTTAAAAATGACTAATTTAATTGCACAAGTAATGTTACTTTACTAGTTTACTAGTTACTATAAGTTACTTGAAAATAGTAATGTGATTGCATAAGTAATGTTACTTTACTAGTTCCTAGTTTACTAGTTACTATAAGTAATGTGTTACTTTACCAGTTACTTGAAAATGGTAATTTGATTGCATAAGTAATGTTACTTTACTAGTTACTTGAAAAAAATGATTTGATTGCATAAGTAATGTTACGTTACTAGTTACTAGTTTAATAGTTACTAGTTACTATAAGCAATGTGTTAGTTTAACAGTTACTTAAAAATAGTAATTTAATTGCACAAGTAATTTACCAGTTCCTAGTTTACTAGTTACTATAAGTAATGTGTTACTTTACCAGTTACTTGAAAATGGTAATTTGATTGCATAAGTAATGTTACTTTACTAGTTACTAGTTTAATAGTTACTAGTTACTATAAGCAATGTGATTGCATAAGTAATGTTACTTTACTATTTACTAGTTTACTAGTTACTATAAGTAATGTGTTACTTTACCAGTTCCTAGTTTACTAGTTACTTTAAGTAATGTATTACTTTACCAGTTACTTTAAAAATAGTAATTTGATTGCATAAGTAATGTTACTTTACTAGTTACTAGTTTACTAGTTACTATTAGTAATGTGTTAATTTACCAGTTACTCGAAAATAGTAATTTGATTGCATTAGTAATGTTACTTTACTAGTTACTAGTTTACTAGTTACTATAAGTAATGTGTTACTTTACCAGTTACTAGTTTACTAGTTACTATAAGTAATGTGTTACTTTACTAGTTACTTGAAAAAAATGATTTGATTGCATAAGTAATGTTACGTTACTAGTTACTAGTTTAATAGTTACTATAAGCAATGTGTTACTTTTAACAGTTACTTAAAAATAGTAATTTAATTGCATTAAGTAAATTTACTCTACTAGTTACTAGTTTAATAGTTACTATAATGTTATTTTACTAGTTTACTAGTTACTATAAGTTACTTGAAAATAATAATTTGATAGCATAAGTAATGTTACTCTACTAGTTACTAGTTTAATAGTTACTATAAGAATTGTTACACTTTACTAGTTACCTGAAAAAAGTAATATGATTGCATAAGTAATGTTATTTTACTAGTTTACTAGTTACTATAAGTTACTTGAAAATTGTAATGTGATTGCATAAGTAATGTTACTTTACTAGTTACTAGTTTACTAGTTACTATAAGTAATGTGTTACTTTACCAGTTACTTTAAAAATAGTAATTTGATTGCATAAGTAATGTTACTTTACTAGTTTACTAGTTACTATAAGTTACTTGAAAATAGTAATGTGATTGCATAAGTAATGTTACTTTACTATTTACTAGTTTACTAGTTACTATAAGTAATGTGTTACTTTACCAGTTCCTAGTTTACTAGTTACTATAAGTAATGTGTTACTTTACCAGTTACTTTAAAAATAGTAATGTGATTGCATAAGTAATGTTACTTTACTAGTTACTAGTTTAATAGTTACTAGTTACTATAAGCAATGTGTTACTTTAACAGTTACTTTAAAAATAGTAATTTGATTGCATAAGTAATGTTACTTTACTAGTTACTAGTTACTATAAGTTACTTGAAAATAGTAATGTGATTGCATAAGTAATGTTACTTTACTAGTTACTAGTTTAATAGTTACTATAAGAATTGTTACACTTTACTAGTTACCTGAAAAAAGTAATATGATTGCATAAGTAATGTTATTTTACTAGTTTACTAGTTACTATAAGTTACTTGAAAATAGTAATGTGATTGCATAAGTAATGTTACTCTACTAGTTACTAGTTTAATAGTTACTATAAGAATTGTTACACTTTACTAGTTACCTGAAAAAAGTAATATGATTGCATAAGTAATGTTATTTTACTAGTTTACTAGTTACTATAAGTTACTTGAAAATAGTAATGTGATTGCATAAGTAATGTTACTTTACTAGTTACTAGTTTACTAGTTACTATAAGTTACTTGAAAATAGTAATGTGATTGCATAAGTAATGTTACTTTACTAGTTACTAGTTTACTAGTTACTATAAGTAATGTGTTACTTTACCAGTTACTTTAAAAATAGTAATTTGATTGCATAAGTAATGTTACTTTACTAGTTTACTAGTTACTATAAGTTACTTGAAAATAGTAATTTGATAGCATAAGTAATGTTACTTTACTAGTTACTAGTTACAGAGCGTGTTAAATCAGTACTGTGGACATTTGACGTGTGTTACAGTGCTGCTGGAGAAAGTAGCTGATGTAAAGGGGCGCAGCGGCTTGTACTAGAGACAGGAATCTCACTTTCCCGTCTGACATGTCACACAGATTCCTGCTGTGTTGTCTGAGATCACTGGACTAATCCCTTCCGCACCCTTCTGTCATCTCTGTGTCACTGTGGCATGACGCTCTCATCCGCAACAGACAGACCTAATCTCAGCACAGACTGGGCCGAACGCCAGCAGCAGAGAAACTCTCAAACTGAGAGAGTGTAAAATCACTCATTTTCACCCACGACAGAAGCCAAACGGGAGCTGAGTGGACATTACTCAGGGCGGATGTCGAGGGAGGAGGTTAAGGATTGAAATACAGTCCAAATCTTCTGGATGGATGAACCATGGGTTCGACGCTAAATAAATATGCAACTGATTCCGTGTTCTGAAACAGTTCTGAATAAAGCCTGCAAGAACTAAAACTTGTTGCCAGCTGGAAATAACTGAATATGAGTTCACCTCAGACGACTAAGTGAGAACTGGCCAAAGTCTGGTGAAGTATGAGAGAGCATCAGAACAGCTGCTGAACTGAATGGATCAAGCAGTAACGCTCCAGATCTTTGGGACAAAACAATGTGTCGCTCCTGTGATGGATCAGTCTCTGACTGCTTTGTCAAAACCCCTGCTCCTTATCCAAGCCCTGGGGCACTTCCTATAATCAAAGTCCATGGCCACCCATAGTTAATGACACAAACCCAGAGCCGCTGAGCTAAATCAGTACTGCGGGACTACTGCAAACACAGAGGTGAGCAGATCAATACGGCCCAGCGCTGATATATAATATTACAGCTCTATATTCAATCATCCTGTGCTGCTGCTGCCGCCTGGATAATTCAGTCAATTCATGAACATTACAAATTAAATCTCTCGTAAAATTACGCGTTTTCGTTTTTATTTGGAAATTACAAACTAAAAGATTACAGCTCCACCTTATGCAACACTTTAGAGTTAAAACTCAACTTAAAACAGAACAACTAATGCATACATACAACCCTAAAAATCGATTCATGTAGCTGATATGCTCACTTTTACACCACAAATCAAATTCATTTAGTACATAATTTGCATAATTTCAATGCATCTTTATGTCTTGTACATATATACTGCAAAAAAATGTATTTTTGACTTGTTTTGTAGTACGAAGATCTTGAGAAGCAAAAAGTCTTAGGATATTAAGTCTTCCCTAGTGAAAAACAAATATGTGACCCTGGACCACAAAACCAGTCATAAGGTAAAATTTTACAAAACTGAGATGTATACATCATATGAAAGCTCAATAAATAAGCTTTCTATTGATGTATGGTTTGTTAGGATAGGACAATATTTGGCCGAGACACATCTATTTGAAATCTGAAATCTGAGGATGCAAAAAAATCAAAATCCTGAGAAAATCACCTTTAAAGTTGTCCAAATTAGGTTCTTAGCAATGCATATTACTAATCAAAAATTACATTTTGATATGTTTACAGTAGGAATTTTACAAAAAATCTTCACGGAACATGAACTTTACTTAATTTCCTAATGATTTTTGACATAAAAGAAAAATCAATAATTTTGACCCATACAATGTATTTTTGGCTATTGCTACAAATATACCCCAGCGACTTAAGACTGGTTTTGTGCTCCAGGGTCACATATACTAAAAATATTTAAAATGCATTTATTTCATACTAAGTATAGTATAAATACATTTGCATATTATATACTTAATAAAATACCCTGAAATTGTACTTCTAGTAGACTAAGCTGTTATTCCTAAAGTCTGCTAAACTCATTTTGTACTTGTACTTGTGCAGAAGTAGTCCAACTAAAGACATACTGAAGTATATTTGATTGTGCTAAAGTGGAACCATTGCAATTAAATGTGAGATGCACTTTAAATATTTCGCATTTAAAGACGGTTATTGTTTAAAGATCATACAATCCTCATCAATAGTGACATTAAAGCCTAATTTTAAGCACAAGTAGTACTCCAAATAAAGTTTAAGTACAGTTTTTATATCTAAGTCTCAAGCGATACGTCAGTAAATGTGTTTATAGACTATACTTAGTATATGAGAAATTCATTTTAAAGCTATTACTTTTTTACTAGGGTTGTTTTCTGAAAAAAAAAAAAGAAAAAAGTTTTTGCTTTAAACGAGAAAAAAACTCTTAATTCCTTTACAATCTTAATTTTAAAGGAAAACAAGATCTTTTTTTGCCTCATTGGTAGTATTCTCTCATTTTAAGTAAAAGCTTTTTTACTAAAACAATACTAAATATCTTAAGTCATTGTGCTTCTCTTGATTCAAGAATGTTTTTGTTTGCAAGCAGATCTCTTGTTCTTTCGTTGGATGTTTTTTATGTTCAGATAGTCATATAACAAAATATATACACATTAACACCTAAAGAGGGACATAGTAGTGTACTTAAAGAAAACTTTCATGAGTATACTTGCAGTATAAAACTACTAAACTAGTAGTTTGCTGAGACTATACTTCAAAGGTCACTAAAAACGCATGAAAAGTATTTAATTAGTAAACTATCAAATCGAAATTACAAGAATAAAGTTGAAATGTGAGAATAAATTAAAAATTATAAAAATAAAGTCAAAATGTTTCGAGAATAAAGATGAAATATGTCAACTATAAAATTATGAGAATAAAAGTCGTAATATTTTGAGAATAAAGTCGAAATGATTTGATAATGAATTTATTTTCAAAACATTTTAACTTTTTTATCGTAATTTTGACTTTATTCTCAAAACATTTAGAGTTTATTCTTATAATTTTGACTTTATTGTAGAAATACTTTGACATTATTCTTGTAGTATCAACTTTATTCTCATAATTTTGACTTTGTCTAAATATTTTATCTTTATTCTCAAAATATTTTGACTTTATTCTCATAATTTCAACTTTATTTTTATAATTTTGATTTTATTCTTGAAATATTTCAACTTTATTCTCATAATTTCGACTTTGTCTAAATATTTTATGGCTATTCCCAAAATATTTCAACTTTATTTTCATAATTTCAATTTCATTCTCATAATATTTTTACTTTATTATCATAATTCTGACTTTATATTTTAATATTTAACTTTATTCTTGTAATTTTGACTTTATTGTTGTAATATTTCTACTTTATTCTCATAATTTGGCATTTTAACTTTTTTATCGTAATTTTGACTTTATTCTCAAAACATTTAGAGATTATTCTTATAATTTTGACTTTATTGTAGAAATACTTTAACATTATTCTTGTAGTATCAACTTAATTCTCATAATTTCGCATTTGTCTATATATTTTATCGCTATTCTCTAATTATTTCGACTTTATTCTCATAATTTTGACTTTGTCTAAATATTTTATCACAATTCTCAAAATATTTTGACTTTATTTTCATAATTCTCACTTTATTCTTGAAATATTTTGAATATTCTAATATTTCGACAACATATTTAGACAATAAAGTCCAAATTATGAGAATAAAGTAGAAATATTACAACAATAAAGTCAAAATTACAAGAATAAAGTCTAAGTGTTTCGAGAAAAAAGTAAAAAATTACAAGAATAAAGTTAAATATTAAAATATAAAGTCATAATTATGATAATAAAGTAAAAATATTATGAGAATGAAATTATGAAAATAAAGTCGAAATTATGAGAATAAAGTTGTAATATTTCAAGAATAAAATCAAAATTATAAAAAATACAGTTGATATTATGAGAATAATGTCAAAATACTACATAAATAAAGTGAAAATATTTCTACAATAAAGTCAAAATTACAAGAAAAGTCAAAATATTACAAGAATAAAGTCGAAATGTTTCAAAAATTAAATCAAAATATGACAATAAAGTTAAAATATTTTGAGAATAAAGATAAAATATTTAGACAAAGTCAAAATTATGAGAATAAAGTTGAAATTATGAGAATAAAGTAGAAATATTACAACAATAAAGTCAAAATTACAAGAATAAAGTCTAAGTGTTTCGAGAAAAAAGTAAAAAATTACAAGAATAAAGTTAAATATTAAAATATAAAGTTATAATTATGATAATAAAGTAAAAATATTATGAGAATGAAATTATGAAAATAAAGTCGAAATTATGAGAATAAAGTTGTAATATTTCAAGAATAAAATCAAAATTATAAAAAATACAGTTGATATTATGAGAATAATGTCAAAATACTACATAAATAAAGTGAAAATATTTCTACAATAAAGTCAAAATTACAAGAAAAGTCAAAATATTACAAGAATAAAGTCGAAATGTTTCAAAAATTAAATCAAAATATGACAATAAAGTTAAAATATTTTGAGAATAAAGATAAAATATTTAGACAAAGTCAAAATTATGAGAATAAAGTTGAAATTATGAGAAAAAAGTTGATATTACGAGAATAAATTTGAAATACTACAAGAATAAAGTCAAAGTGTTGAAAATAAAAATATTTAGAGAATAACAACAATATTTTGGCTAAAAAGTCAAAATTATAGAATAAAGTCATAATATTTCAAGAATAAAGTCCACATTATAAGAATAAAGTTGAAATAAAGGAATTACGTCAAAATTATGAAAATAAAATGTAAATAAAGACGAAATTATGAGAATGAAGTCAAAATATTTTGAGAATAAAGTCGAAATTAAGAGAATAAAGTTGTAATATTTCAAGAATAAAATCTAAATTATGAAAATAAAGTTTATATTATGAGAAAAATGCCAAAATACTACATAAATAAAGTCAAAATATTTCTACAATAAAGTCAAAATGATAAGAATAAAGTCTAAAAGTTTTGAGAATAAAGACAAAATATTTAGACAAAGTCGAAATTACAAGAAAAGTCAAAATATTACAAGAATAAAGTCGAAATGTTTCAAAAATGAAGTCAAAATTTGACAATAAAGTTTAAATATTTTGAGAATAAAGTCGAAATTAAGAGAATAAAGTTGTAATATTTCAAGAATAAAATCAAAATTATAAAAAATACAGTTGATATGAGAATAATGTCAAAATACTACAAGAATAAAGTGAAAATATGGCAATAAAGTTAAAATATTTTGAGAATAAAGATAAAATATTTAGACAAAGTCAAAATTATGAGAATAAAGTTGATATTACGAGAATAAATTTGAAATACTACAAGAATAAAGTCAAAGTGTTGAAAATAAAAATATTTAGAGAATAACAACAATATTTTGGCTAAAAAGTCAAAATTATAAGAATAAAGTTGAAATAAAGGAATTACGTCAAAATTATGAAAATAAAATGTAAATAAAGACGAAATTATGAGAATGAAGTCAAAATATTTTGAGAATAAAGTCGAAATTAAGAGAATAAAGTTGTAATATTTCAAGAATAAAATCTAAATTATGAAAATAAAGTTGATATTATGAGAATAATGCCAAAATACTACAAGAATAAAGTCAAAATATTTCTACAATAAAGTCAAAATGATAAGAATAAAGTCTAAAAGTTTTGAGAATAAACAAAATATTTAGACAATAAAGTCGAAATTACAAGAAAAGTCAAAATATTACAAGAATAAAGTCGAAATGTTTAAAAAATGAAGTCAAAATGTGACAATAAAGTTTAGATATTTTGAGAATAGCGATAAAGTATTTAGACAAAGTCAAAATTATGAGAATTTCAAGAATAAAGTTGATATCATGAGAACAAAGTCAAAGTGTTAAAAATAAAAATATTTAGAGAATAATGACAATATTTTGGCTAAAAAGTTGAAATTATGAGAATAAAGTCATGATATTTCAAGAATAAAGTCCAAATTATGAGAATAAAGTTGAAATATGAGAATAAAGTCAAAATTATGAAATTAAAATTTAAATAAAGTCAAAATTATGAGAATGAAGTCAAAATATTACAAGAATAAAGTCGAAATGTTTCGAGAATAAAGTTGAAATATATTGAGAATAAAGTTGATATTACGAGAATAAAGTCAAAATACTACAAGAATAAAGTCAAAGTGTTGAAAATAAAAATATTCAGAGAATAATGACAATATTTTGGCTAAAAAGTCGAAATTATGAGAATAAAATATAAATAAAGACGAAATTATGAGAATAATGTCAAAATATTACAAGAATAAAAGTGAAAATATTTAGACAATAAAGTCGAAATTACAAGAAAAGTCAAAATATTACAAGAATAAAGTCGAAATGTTTCAAAAATGAAGTCAAAATTTGACAATAAAGTTTAGATATTTTTGAGAATAGCGATAAAGTATTTAGACAAAGTCAAGTCTTAATTCTTGTCATTTGGACTTTATTGTAGAAATATTCTGACTTTATTCTCATATCAACTTTATTTTCATCATTTTGAGTTTGTCTAAACATTTTATAAGCTCACTTTCAATATACTTGTAGTACAAACTGAAAACATAGATTTTTATGCTAGAAAGTGCACTAATTGAGTCCCAAGGAGTACTGAAAAAGTACACTTACAAGTATACTACTAGTACACTGATATTTGTATACTTAAGGAAAGTTCAAGTATATTTTCAAGTATACTTTATGTATTAAGTATACTTAATAAAATAAGCGTCTTTTTGGCAAGGGCTGATTTGCAATAAAACATTTAAATATTATACATAAATGTGACCCTGGAGCACAAAACCAGTCTTAAGTCGCTGGGGTATGTTTGTAGCAATAGCCAAAAATACATTGCATGGGTCAAAATTATTGATTTTTCTTTTATGCCAAAAATCATTAGGAAATTAAGTAAAGATCATGTTCCGTGAAGATTTTTTGTAAAATTCCTACTGTAAACATATTAAATGTAATTTTCGATTAGTAATATGCATTGTTAAGAACTTAATTTGGACAACTTTAAAGGTGATTTTCTCAGTCTTTTTGATTTTTTTACACCCTCAGATTTCTGATTTCAAATAGATGTATCTCGGCCAAATATTGTCCGATCCTAACAAACCATACATCAATAGAAAGCTTATTCATTGAGCTTTCATATGATGTATACATCTCAGTTTTGTAAAATTTTACCTTATGACTGGTTTTGTGGTCCAGGGTCACATATATATAATTTATGGGAGGGCTCAGTGGGAACACTGGTGTCAAACAGTTCTTTATAGTGTTTGTATGCACTGTATTCTCTGGTTCTGGACAGGTGAGCTGGACAACAGTTTGGAAAATGAATGAAGGGTACGTGATGAAAGAAATAAATGGATAAAGAAGCTTATTTGGCTTGCTTTCCATCACAGAGGCTTGATCTGAACTCCAAATACAGACCTGACTCCGTGCCTCAGAGTAAAGTGGTCAAAAAGGTAGAGATGGGAGGCTTGAGGAAGCGGTGTTGTGACTTTAAAGCTCTCGTAAATCACTCACCGTATCAGGAACCGAGACTCACCTGCAGCATTTGCTGCATTGTTGGATATACAGTCCTCATCGCATCAGCACTTCCGCTGGAGATCTCTTCTCATGGCACAGCTGTAGTGTACGTGCGAACCGCCGCTGAGGTAACACTACTCTGCCATGAGAACGACAAGAGCGGCTACTCCACAGCTTCGGGTTGCAGTTGATCCGGGTATTAAAGGGATTGTAGCGGACAAACAAGGTGAAATCTGAAAGGGCCCCTGTCTTTAATCTTTGAGAAAATGTCCCGGCTAATTCTCCCACACGCTACAGCCTCAGTTATAAAATCATTTCATTGTCCGTATTGAGCGTCACAGATGAGCCCTTTACCAAAATCAACACGGCATCCAGCGAATTCGTCCCTGGTAACCTCTGGTTGGTAGGCACTCATTTGGCCATTGTCACACAGCTGGAAGCGAGTAGAGCTCTTGGGGCCGTGCGGCTGTGATTGGAAGCGACCCGCTGTAACCCAACTCAGGGGCCAATTAAAGATAATTTAAGACTTAAGCAATTTGGACAGATTTCTGGAAATTACAGCCAAGGTCTTGCTGCCGTCACCTCGACACGTCTGACGGCGAGAGAGAGGGGTATTTTGACAGGTTTGGGCAGAAACACCCAGGACAGTGGAGAGTTACGAGCGGCTGACGCTGATTGGGGCCGAGGCTCGGGGTCAGGCCGGGTCTAGTTTTTCTAACTCTGGATTAACAGAAGAAGAATCAGTCCCCAATTACTCCTGCATAACACGCGCTCCACTAGGTGGTCACACGTCTCTCGTTGACGGTCCACCCTAACCCTAACTCTTTGGCAGGTGAAAACCATATAAAAGGGCACACCTCGCCACGGTTTCAGGAATCGTTTCAAAAGCCAGACCTCGTAAACATACGCTGCTGTTCAAAAGTTTAGGCTCAGGGCGATTTTTTTTTAATGTTTTTGAGACTTTGGGGTCAGCTGTTTTTTTCTTTCTTTTTTGGAAGCAATTAATTCAGCGAGGATGCATTAAATTGGTAATAAAGACTTTCGTTGGAAGATATTTCTATTTTGAATAAATAAAAACATTAAGCGGTAAAGTGGCTGTGATTTCTGAAGGGTCATGTGACCCTGAAGACTGGAATAATGATCACAGGAATAAATTACATGCCACGTTAAAAGGAAATCTAAGATTACGAGATTAATAATATTTAAAGCATGAAGTCGAAATTACGAGAATAAAGTTGAAATATATTTTAAAAGTAGATATTTTGAGAATAAAGCCAGAATTATGAAAATAAAGTAAAAATTTAAGTAAAAAGTTATTTCGCACATAAAGTCAAAATTACAAGAATAAAGTCAAAATATATATTTTTCAAACTTGATATTTCGAGAATGAAGCCGAAATTACGAGAACAAAGTCAAAATATTTAAAAAGTTGATATCTCAAGAATGAAGCCAGAATTACAAGAATAAAGTTGAAATATAAAAAACTGTTGATATTTCGTGAATCAAGCCAAAATTACAATAAAGTCAAAATATTAAAAAATGTGATATTTCGTGATGAAGCCAATTTTACGGGAACAAACTCAAAATATATATATTTTTTAAACTTGATATTTCGAGAATGAAGCCGAAATTATGAGAATAAAGTCAAAATATTAAAAAAGTTGATATCTCAAGAATAAAACCAGAATTACAAGAATAACGTTGAAATATAAAAAACTGTTGATATTTCGTGAATGAAGCCTAAATTACAAAAATAGTCAAAATATTTTTTAAAGCTGATATTTCGAGAATAAAGCCGAAATTACTAAAATAAAGTCAAATAATTAAAACAAGTTGTTATTTCGAGAATAAAGCTGAAATTACGAGAATAGTTGAAATATTACGAGAATAAATTCAAAATATAAAAAAGATGATTTTCGAGAATAAAGCCGAAATTACGAGAATAGTTGAAATATTACGAGAATAAAGTCAAAATATAAAAAAGATGATTTTCGAGAATAAAGCCGAAATTACGAGAATACAGTTGAAATAGTAAAAAAAGTTGATATTTTGCAAATAAAGCCAAAAATTACAAAAATAAAGTCAACATATTACGAGAATAAAGTTGATTTTTTTTAGTTAATGTCAAGAATAAAGCTAAAATATTTAGTCAATAAAGTCGAAATTACGAGAATAAAGTTGAAATATATTTTAAAAAGTAGATATTTCGTGAATAAAGCCTAAATTACCGGAAGTCAAATTATTTTTAAAAATTACATTTTGTGATAAAACCGATATTACAAAAATAGTCAAAATATTTTTTAAAGCTAATATTTCCAGAATAAAGCCGAAATTACGAGAATAGTTGAAATATTACGAGAATAAAGTCAAAATATAAAAAAGATGATTTTCGAGAATAAAGCCGAAATTACGAGAATACAGTTGAAATAGTAAAAAAAGTTGATATTTTGCAAATAAAGCCAAAAATTACAAAAATAAAGTCAACATATTACGAGAATAAAGTTGATTTTTTTTAGTTAATGTCAAGAATAAAGCTAAAATATTTAGTCAATAAAGTCGAAATTACGAGAATAAAGTTGAAATATATTTTAAAAAGTAGATATTTCGTGAATAAAGCCTAAATTACCGGAAGTCAAATTATTTTTAAAAATTACATTTTGTGATAAAACCGATATTACAAAAATAGTCAAAATATTTTTTTAAAGCTAATATTTCCAGAATAAAGCCGAAATTACGAGAATAGTTTAAATATTATGAGAATAAAGTCAAAATATAAAAAAGGATGATTTTCAAGAATAAAGCCGAAATTACGAGATTAAAGTTGAAATATTACGAGAATAAAGTTGAAATATATTTTAAAAAGTAGATATTTTGAGAATAAAGCCAGAATTATGAGAATAAAGTAAAAATTTAAGAAAAAAGTTATTTCGCAAATAAAGCCAAAATTACAATAAAGTTGAAATAGTAAAAAAGTTTATATTTTGCAAATAAAGCCAAAATTACAAAAATAAAGTCAACATATTACGAGAATAAAGTTGATTTTTTTTAGTTGATATGTCAAGAATAAAGCTAAAATATTTAGTCAATAAAGTCGAAATTACGAGAATAAAGTCGATCTATATTTTAAAAAGTAGATATTTTGAGAATAAAGCCAGAATTATGAGAATAAAGTAAAAACTTAAGAAAAAAGTTATTTCGCAAATAAAGCCAAAATTACAAGAATAAAGTCAAAATATTAAAAAATGTGATATTTCGTGATGAAGCCAATTTTACGGGAACAAAGTCAAAATATATTTTTTTTTAAACTTGATATTTCGAGAATGAAGCCGAAATTATGAGAATAAAGTCAAAATATTAAAAAAGTTGATATCTCAAGAATAAAGCCAGAATTACAAGAATAAAGTTGAAATATAAAAAACTGTTGATATTTCGTGAATAAAGCCTAAATTACAGGAAGTCAAATTATTTTTAAAAATTACATTTTGTGATAAAACCGATATTACAAAAATAGTCAAAATATTTTTTAAAGCTGATATTTCGAGAATAAAGCCGAAATTACGAGAATAGTTGAAATATGAGAATAAAGTCAAAATATAAAAAAAGTTGATATCTCAAGAATAAAGCCAAAATTACAATAAAGTTGAAATAGTAAAAAAGTTGATATTTTGCAAATAAAGCCAAAATTACAAAAATAAAGTCAACATATTACGAGAATAAAGTTGATTTTTTTTTTAGTTGATATGTCAAGAATAAAGCTAAAATATTTAGTCGATAAAGTCGACTTAATTTTGAAATTACGAGAATAGTTGAAATATTACAAGAATAAAGTCAAAATATAAAAAAAGATGATTTTCAAGAATAAAGCCGAAATGACAAGAATACAGTTGAAATAGTAAAAAAAAGTTGATATTTTGCTAATAAAGTCAAAATTACAAAAATAAAGTCAACATATTACGAGAATAAAGTTGATTGTTTTTAGTTGATATGTCAAGAATAAAGCTAAAATATTTAGTCGATAAAGTCGAAATTACGAGAATAAAGTTGAAATATATTTTAAAAAGTAGATATTTTGAGAATAAAGCCAGAATTATGAAAATAAAGTAAAAATTTAAGAAAAAAGTTATTTTGCAAATAAAGCCAAAATTACAAGAATAAAGTCAAAATATTAAAAAATGTGATATTTCGTGATGAAGCCAATTTTACGGGAACAAAGTCAAAATATATATTTTTTAAACTTGATATTTCGAGAATGAAGCCGAAATTATGAGAATAAAGTCAAAATATTTTTAAAAAAAATTATATTTTGTGATAAAACCGATATTACAAAAATAGTCAAAATATTTTTTAAAGCTGATATTTCGAGAATAAAGCCGAAATTACGAGAATAGTTGAAATATGAGAATAAAGTCAAAATATAAAAAAGATGATTTTCGAGAATAAAGCTGAAATTACGAGAATAGTTGAAATATTACGAGAATAAAGTCAAAATATAAAAAAGATGATTTTCAAGAATAAAGCCAAAATGACAAGAATACAGTTGAAATAGTAAAAAAAAGTTGATATTTTGCAAATAAAGCCAAAAATTACAAAAATAAAGTCAACATATTACGAGAATAAAGTTGATTTTTTTTTAGTTGATATGTCAAGAATAAAGCTAAAATATTTAGTCAATAAAGTCGAAATTACGAGAATAAAGTTGAAATATTACGAGAATAAAGTTGAAATATATTTTAAAAAGTAGATATTTTGAGAATAAAGCCAGAATTATGAGAATAAAGTAAAAATTTAAGAAAAAAGTTTTCGCAAATAAAGCCAAAATTACAAGAATAAAGTCAACATATTAAAAAATGTGATATTTCGTGATGAAGCCAATTTTATGGGAACAAAGTCAAAATATATATATATATATTTTTTAAACTTGATATTTCGAGAATGAAGCCGAAATTATGAGAATAAAGTCAAAATATTAAAAAAGTTGATATCTCAAGAATAAAGCCAGAATTACAAGAATAAAGTTGAAATATAAAAAACAGTTGATATTTCGTGAATAAAGCCTAAATTACAGGAAGTCAAATTATTTTTAAAAATTACATTTTGTGATAAAACCGATATTACAAAAATAGTCAAAATATTTTTTAAAGCTGATATTTCGAGAATAAAGCCGAAATTACGAGAATAGTTGAAATATGAGAATAAAGTCAAAATATAAAAAAAGTTGATATCTCAAGAATAAAGCCAAAATTACAATAAAGTTGAAATAGTAAAAAAGTTGATATTTTGCAAATAAAGCCAAAATTACAAAAATAAAGTCAACATATTACGAGAATAAAGTTGATTTTTTTTTTAGTTGATATGTCAAGAATAAAGCTAAAATATTTAGTCGATAAAGTCGACTTAATTTTGAAATTACGAGAATAGTTGAAATATTACAAGAATAAAGTCAAAATATAAAAAAAGATGATTTTCAAGAATAAAGCCGAAATGACAAGAATACAGTTGAAATAGTAAAAAAAAGTTGATATTTTGCTAATAAAGTCAAAATTACAAAAATAAAGTCAACATATTACGAGAATAAAGTTGATTGTTTTTAGTTGATATGTCAAGAATAAAGCTAAAATATTTAGTCGATAAAGTCGAAATTACGAGAATAAAGTTGAAATATATTTTAAAAAGTAGATATTTTGAGAATAAAGCCAGAATTATGAAAATAAAGTAAAAATTTAAGAAAAAAGTTATTTTGCAAATAAAGCCAAAATTACAAGAATAAAGTCAAAATATTAAAAAATGTGATATTTCGTGATGAAGCCAATTTTACGGGAACAAAGTCAAAATATATATTTTTTAAACTTGATATTTCGAGAATGAAGCCGAAATTATGAGAATAAAGTCAAAATATTTTTAAAAAAAATTATATTTTGTGATAAAACCGATATTACAAAAATAGTCAAAATATTTTTTAAAGCTGATATTTCGAGAATAAAGCCGAAATTACGAGAATAGTTGAAATATGAGAATAAAGTCAAAATATAAAAAAGATGATTTTCGAGAATAAAGCTGAAATTACGAGAATAGTTGAAATATTACGAGAATAAAGTCAAAATATAAAAAAGATGATTTTCAAGAATAAAGCCAAAATGACAAGAATACAGTTGAAATAGTAAAAAAAAGTTGATATTTTGCAAATAAAGCCAAAAATTACAAAAATAAAGTCAACATATTACGAGAATAAAGTTGATTTTTTTTTAGTTGATATGTCAAGAATAAAGCTAAAATATTTAGTCAATAAAGTCGAAATTACGAGAATAAAGTTGAAATATTACGAGAATAAAGTTGAAATATATTTTAAAAAGTAGATATTTTGAGAATAAAGCCAGAATTATGAGAATAAAGTAAAAATTTAAGAAAAAAGTTTTCGCAAATAAAGCCAAAATTACAAGAATAAAGTCAACATATTAAAAAATGTGATATTTCGTGATGAAGCCAATTTTATGGGAACAAAGTCAAAATATATATATATATATTTTTTAAACTTGATATTTCGAGAATGAAGCCGAAATTATGAGAATAAAGTCAAAATATTAAAAAAGTTGATATCTCAAGAATAAAGCCAGAATTACAAGAATAAAGTTGAAATATAAAAAACAGTTGATATTTCGTGAATAAAGCCTAAATTACAATAGTCAAAATATTTTTTTAAATTATATTTTGTGATAAAACCGATATTACAAAAATAGTCAAAATATTTTTTAAAGCTGATATTTCGAGAATAAAGCCGAAATTACGAGAATAGTTGAAATATGAGAATAAAGTCAAAATATAAAAAAGTTGATATCTCAAGAATAAAGCCAAAATTACAGTAAAGTTGAAATAGTAAAAAAGTTGATATTTTGCAAATAAAGCCAAAATTACAAAAATAAAGTCAACATATTACGAGAATAAAGTTGATTTTTTTTTTGTTGATATGTCAAGAATAAAGCTAAAATATTTAGTCAATAAAGTCGAAATTACGAGAATAAAGTTGAAATATATTTTAAAAAGTAGATATTTTGAGAATAAAGCCAGAATTATGAGAATAAAGTAAAAATTTAAGAAAAAAGTTATTTCGCAAATAAAGCCAAAATTCTAAGAATAAAGTCAAAATATTAAAAAATGTGATATTTCGTGATGAAGCCAATTTTACGGGAACAAAGTCAAAATATATATTTTTTAAACTTGATATTTCGAGAATGAAGCCGAAATTATGAGAATAAAGTCAAGATATTAAAAAAGTTGATATCTCAAGAATAAAACCAGAATTACAAGAATAACGTTGAAATATAAAAAACTGTTGATATTTCGTGAATGAAGCCTAAATTACAAAAATAGTCAAAATATTTTTTAAAGCTGATATTTCGAGAATAAAGCCGAAATTACTAAAATAAAGTCAAATAATTAAAACAAGTTGTTATTTTGAGAATAAAGCTGAAATTACGAGAATAGTTGAAATATTACGAGAATAAAGTCACAATATAAAAAAGATGATTTTCAAGAATAAAGCCAAAATGACAAGAATACAGTTGAAATAGTAAAAAAAGTTGATATTTTGCAAATAAAGCCAAAAATTACAAAAATAAAGTCAACATATTACGAGAATAAAGTTGATTTTTTTTAGTTGATATGTCAAGAATAAAGCTAAAATATTTAGTCGATAAAGTCGACTTAATTTTGAAATTACGAGAATAGTTGAAATATTACGAGAATAAAGTCAAAATATAAAAAAAGATGATTTTCGAGAATAAAGCCGAAATTACGAGAATAAAGTCAAAATATAAAAAAGATGATTTTCAAGAATAAAGCCAAAATGACAAGAATACAGTTGAAATAGTAAAAAAAAGTTGATATTTTGCAAATAAAGCCAAAAATTACAAAAATAAAGTCAACATATTACGAGAATAAAGTTGATTTTTTTTTAGTTGATATGTCAAGAATAAAGCTAAAATATTTAGTCGATAAAGTCGAAATTACGAGAATAAAGTTGAAATATATTTTAAAAAGTAGATATTTTGAGAATAAAGCCAGAATTATAAAAAAAGTAAAAATTTAAGAAAAAAGTTTTCGCAAATAAAGCCAAAATTACAAGAATAAAGTCAAAATATTAAAAAATGTGATATTTCGTGATGAAGCCAATTTTACGGGAACAAAGTCAAAATATATATTTTTTAAACTTGATATTTCGAGAATGAAGCCGAAATTATGAGAATAAAGTCAAGATATTAAAAAAGTTGATATCTCAAGAATAAAACCAGAATTACAAGAATAAAGTTGAAATATAAAAAACTGTTGATATTTCGTGAATGAAGCCTAAATTACAAAAATAGTCAAAATATTTTTTAAAGCTGATATTTCGAGAATAAAGCCGAAATTACTAAAATAAAGTCAAATAATTAAAACAAGTTGTTATTTCGAGAATAAAGCTGAAATTACGAGAATAGTTGAAATATTACGAGAATAAAGTCAAAATATAAAAAAGATGATTTTCAAGAATAAAGCCAAAATGACAAGAATACAGTTGAAATAGTAAAAAAAGTTGATATTTTGCAAATAAAGCCAAAAATTACAAAAATAAAGTCAACATATTACGAGAATAAAGTTGATTTTTTTTAGTTGATATGTCAAGAATAAAGCTAAAATATTTTAAAGTCGACTTAATTTTGAAATTACGAGAATAGTTGAAATATTACGAGAATAAAGTCAAAATATAAAAAAGATGATTTTCGAGAATAAAGCCAAAATGACAAGAATACAGTTGAAATAGTAAAAAAAAGTTGATATTTTGCAAATAAAGCCAAAAATTACAAAAATAAAGTCAACATATTACGAGAATAAAGTTGATTTTTTTTAGTTGATATGTCAAGAATAAAGCTAAAATATTTTAAAGTCGACTTAATTTTGAAATTACGAGAATAGTTGAAATATTACGAGAATAAAGTCAAAATATAAAAAAGATGATTTTCGAGAATAAAGCCAAAATGACAAGAATACAGTTGAAATAGTAAAAAAAAGTTGATATTTTGCAAATAAAGCCAAAAATTACAAAAATAAAGTCAGCATATTACGAGAATAAAGTTGATTTTTTTTTAGTTGATATGTCAAGAATAAAGCTAAAATATTTAGTCGATAAAGTCGAAATGACGAGAATAAAGTTGAAATATATTTTAAAAAGTAGATATTTTGAGAATAAAGCCAGAATTATGAGAATAAAGTAAAAATTTAAGAAAAAAGTTATTTCGCAAATCAAGCCAAAATTACAATAAAGTCAAAATATTAAAAAATGTGATATTTCGTGATGAAGCCAATTTTACGGGAACAAAGTCAAAATATTTTTTTAAAGCTAATATTTCGAGAATAAAGCCGAAATAAAGACTTTGGGGTCAGCCATTTTTTTCTTTCTTTTTTGGAAGTAATTAATTCAGCGAGGATGCATTAAATTGGTAATAAAGACTTTCGTTAGAAGACATTTCTATTTTGAATAAATAAAAACATTAAGTGGTAAAGTGGCTGTGATTTCTGAAGGGTCATGTGACCCTGAAGACTGGAACAATGATCACAGGAATAAATTACATGCCACGTTAAAAGGAAATCTAAGATTACGAGATTAATAATATTTAAAGCATGAAGTCGAAATTATGAGAATAAAGTCGAAATATTTAAAAAGTTGATATCTCAAGAATAAAACCAGAATTACAAGAATAAAGTTGAAATATAAAAAACAGTTGATATTTCGTGAATGAAGCCTAAATTACAAAAATAGTCAAAATATTTTTTAAAGCTGATATTTCGAGAATAAAGCCGAAATTACTAAAATAAAGTCAAATAATTAAAACAAGTTGTTATTTCGAGAATAAAGCCGAAATTACGAGAATAGTTGAAATATTACGAGAATAAAGTCAAAATATAAAAAAGATGATTTTCAAGAATAAAGCCAAAATGACAAGAATACAGTTGAAATAGTAAAAAAAAGTTGATATTTTGCAAATAAAGCCAAAAATTACAAAAATAAAGTCAACATATTACGAGAATAAAGTTGATTTTTTTTAGTTGATATGTCAAGAATAAAGCTAAAATATTTAGTCCATAAAGTCGACTTAATTTTGAAATTACGAGAATAGTTGAAATATTACGAGAATAAAGTCAAAATATAAAAAAGATGATTTTCAAGAATAAAGCCAAAATGACAAGAATACAGTTGAAATAGTAAAAAAAAGTTGATATTTTGCAAATAAAGCCAAAAATTACAAAAATAAAGTCAGCATATTACGAGAATAAAGTTGATTTTTTTTTAGTTGATATGTCAAGAATAAAGCTAAAATATTTAGTCAATAAAGTCGAAATTACGAGAATAAAGTTGAAATATATTTTAAAAAGTAGATATTTTGAGAATAAAGCCAGAATTATGAGAATAAAGTAAAAATTTAAGAAAAAAGTTATTTCGCAAATCAAGCCAAAATTACAAGAATAAAGTCAACATATTAAAAAATGTGATATTTCGTGATGAAGCCAATTTTACGGGAACAAAGTCAAAATATTTTTTTAAAGCTAATATTTCGAGAATAAAGCCGAAATTAAGACTTTGGGGTCAGCCATTTTTTTCTTTCTTTTTTGGAAGTAATTAATTCAGCGAGGATGCATTAAATTGGTAATAAAGACTTTCGTTAGAAGATATTTCTATTTTGAATAAATAAAAACATTAAGTGGTAAAGTGGCTGTGATTTCTGAAGGGTCATGCGACCCTGAAGACTGGAACAATGATCACAGGAATAAATCACATGCCACGTTAAAAGGAAATCTAAGATTACGAGATTAATAATATTTAAAGCATGAAGTCGAAATTATGAGAATAAAGTCGAAATATTAAAAAAGTTGATATCTCAAGAATAAAACCAGAATTACAAGAATAAAGTTGAAATATAAAAAACAGTTGATATTTCATGAATGAAGCCTAAATTACAAAAATAGTCAAAATATTTTTTAAAGCTGATATTTCGAGAATAAAGCCGAAATTACTAAAATAAAGTCAAATAATTAAAACAAGTTGTTATTTCGAGAATAAAGCTGAAATTACGAGAATAGTTGACATATTACGAGAATAAAGTCAAAATATGAAAAAGGATGATTTTCAAGAATAAAGCCGAAATTACGAGATTAAAGTTGAAATAGCAAAAAAAGTTGATATTTTGCAAATAAAGCCAAAAATTACAAAAATAAAGTCAACATATTACGAGAATAAAGTTGATTTTTTTTTAGTTGATATGTCAAGAATAAAGCTAAAATATTTAGTCAATAAAGTCGAAATTACGAGAATAAAGTTGAAATATATTTTAAAAAGTAGATATTTTGAGAATAAAGCCAGAATTATGAGAATAAAGTCAAAATATAAAAAAGGATGATTTTCAAGAATAAAGCCGAAATTACGAGATTAAAGTTGAAATATTACGAGAATAAAGTTGAAATATATTTTAAAAAGTAGATATTTTGAGAATAAAGCCAGAATTATGAGAATAAAGTAAAAAATTAAGAAAAAAAGTTATTTCGCAAATGAAGCCAAAATTACAAGAATAAAGTCAAAATATAAAAAAATGTGATATTTCGTGATGAAGCCAATTTTATGGGAACAAAGTCAAAATATATATTTTTTAAACTTGATATTTCGAGAATGAAGCCGAAATTATGAGAATAAAGTCAAAATATTAAAAAAGTTGATATCTCAAGAATAAAGCCAGAATTACAAGAATAAAGTTGAAATATAAAAAACTGTTGATATTTCGTGAATGAAGCCTAAATTACAAAAATAGTCAAAATATTTTTTAAAGCTGATATTTCGAGAATAAAGCCGAAATTACTAAAATAAAGTCAAATAATTAAAACAAGTTGTTATTTCCAGAATAAAGATGAAATTACGAGAATAGTTGAAATATTACGAGAATAAAGTCAAAATATTAAAAAAGATGATTTTCGAGAATAAAGCCGAAATTACGAGAATAGTTGAAATATTACGAGAATAAAGTCAAAATATAAAAAAGATGATTTTCAAGAATAAAGCCAAAATGACAAGAATACAGTTGAAATAGTAAAAAAAAGTTGATATTTTGCAAATAAAGCCAAAAATTACAAAAATAAAGTCAACATATTACGAGAGTAAAGTTGATTTTTTTTAGTTAATATGTCAAGAATAAAGCTAAAATATTTAGTCAATAAAGTCGAAATTACGAGAATAAAGTTGAAATATATTTTAATAAAGATAAGATATTAAAAAAGTTGATATCTCAAGAATAAAGCCAGAATTACAAGAATAAAGTTGAAATATAAAAAACTGTTGATATTTCGTGAATAAAGCCTAAATTACAGGAAGTCAAATTATTTTAAAAAATTATATTTTGTGATAAAACCGATATTACAAAAATAGTCAAAATATATTTTTAAACTAATATTTCCAGAATAAAGCCGAAATTACGAGAATAGTTTAAATATTATGAGAATAAAGTCAAAATATAAAAAAGGATGATTTTCAAGAATAAAGCCGAAATTACGAGAATAAAGGTGAAATCTTACGAGAATAAAGTTGAAATATATTTTAAAAAGTAGATATTTTGAGAATAAAGCCAGAATTATGAGAATAAAGTAAAAACTTAAGAAAAGTTATTTCGCAAATAAAGCCAAAATTACAAGAATAAAGTCAAAATTACAATAAAGTTGAAATAGTAAAAAAGTTTATATTTTGCAAATAAAGCCAAAATTACAAAAATAAAGTCAACATATTACGAGAATAAAGTTGATTTTTTTTTTTTTGTTGATATGTCAAGAATAAAGCTAAAATATTTAGTCAATAAAGTCGAAATTACGAGAATAAAGTTGAAATATATTTTAAAAAGTAGATCTTTTGAGAATAAAGCCAGAATTATGAGAATAAAGTAAAAAATTAAGAAAAAAAGTTATTTCGCAAATAAAGCCAAAATTACAAGAATAAAGTCAAAATATAAAAAAATGTGATATTTCGTGATGAAGCCAATTTTATGGGAACAAAGTCAAAATATATATTTTTTAAACTTGATATTTCGAGAATGAAGCCGAAATTATGAGAATAAAGTCAAAATATTAAAAAAGTTGATATCTCAAGAATAAAACCAGAATTACAAGAATAAAGTTGAAATATAAAAAACTGTTGATATTTCGTGAATGAAGCCTAAATTACAAAAATAGTCAAAATATTTTTTAAAGCTGATATTTCGAGAATAAAGCCGAAATTACTAAAATAAAGTCAAATAATTAAAACAAGTTGTTATTTCGAGAATAAAGCTGAAATTACGAGAATAGTTGAAATATTACGAGAATAAAGTCAAAATATAAAAAAGATGATTTTCAAGAATAAAGCCAAAATGACAAGAATACAGTTGAAATAGTAAAAAAAGTTGATATTTTGCAAATAAAGCCAAAAATTACAAAAATAAAGTCAACATATTACGAGAATAAAGTTGATTTTTTTAGTTGATATGTCAAGAATAAAGCTAAAATATTTAGTCGATAAAGTCGACTTAATTTTGAAATTACGAGAATAGTTGAAATATTACGAGAATAAAGTCAAAATATAAAAAAGATGATTTTCAAGAATAAAGCCAAAATGACAAGAATACAGTTGAAATAGTAAAAAAAAGTTGATATTTTGCAAATAAAGCCAAAAATTACAAAAATAAAGTCAACATATTACGAGAATAAAGTTGATTTTTTTTAGTTGATATGTCAAGAATAAAGCTAAAATATTTAGTCAATAAAGTCGAAATTACGAGAATAAAGTTGAAATATATTTTAATAAAGATAAGATATTAAAAAAGTTGATATCTCAAGAATAAAGCCAGAATTACAAGAATAAAGTTGAAATATAAAAGACTGTTGATATTTCGTGAATAAAGCCTAAATTACAGGAAGTCAAATTATTTTTAAAAATTATATTTTGTGATAAAACCGATATTACAAAAATAGTCAAAATATATTTTTTAAACTAATATTTCGAGAATAAAGCCGAAATTACGAGAAAAGTTTAAATATTATGAGAATAAAGTCAAAATATAAAAAAGGATGATTTTCAAGAATAAAGCCGAAATTACGAGAATAAAGTTGAAATATATTTTAAAAAGTAGATATTTTGAGAATAAAGCCAGAATTATGAGAATAAAGTAAAAATTTAAGAAAAAAGTTATTTCGCAAATAAAGCCAAAATTACAAGAATAAAGTCAAAATATTAAAAAATGTGATATTTCGTGATGAAGCCAATTTTACGGGAACAAACTCAATATATATATTTTTTAAACTTGATATTTCGAGAATGAAGCCGAAATTATGAGAATAAAGTCAAAATATTAAAAAAGTTGATACCTCAAGAATAAAGCCAGAATTACAAGAATAAAGTTGAAATATAAAAAACTGTTGATATTTCGTGAATAAAGCCTAAATTACAGGAAGTCAAATTATTTAAAAAAATTATATTTTGTGATAAAACCGATATTACAAAAATAGTCAAAATATATTTTTAAACTAGTATTTCCAGAATAAAGCCGAAATTACGAGAATAGTTTAAATATTATGAGAATAAAGTCAAAATATAAAAAAGGATGATTTTCAAGAATAAAGCCGAAATTACGAGAATAAAGGTGAAATCTTACGAGAATAAAGTTGAAATATATTTTAAAAAGTAGATATTTTGAGAATAAAGCCAGAATTATGAGAATAAAGTAAAAACTTAAGAAAAGTTATTTCGCAAATAAAGCCAAAATTACAAGAATAAAGTCAAAATTACAATAAAGTTGAAATAGTAAAAAAGTTTATATTTTGCAAATAAAGCCAAAATTACAAAAATAAAGTCAACATATTACGAGAATAAAGTTGATTTTTTTTTTTTGTTGATATGTCAAGAATAAAGCTAAAATATTTAGTCAATAAAGTCGAAATTACGAGAATAAAGTTGAAATATATTTTAAAAAGTAGATCTTTTGAGAATAAAGCCAGAATTATGAGAATAAAGTAAAAAATTAAGAAAAAAAGTTATTTCGCAAATAAAGCCAAAATTACAAGAATAAAGTCAAAATATAAAAAAATGTGATATTTCGTGATGAAGCCAATTTTATGGGAACAAAGTCAAAATATATATTTTTTAAACTTGATATTTCGAGAATGAAGCCGAAATTATGAGAATAAAGTCAAAATATTAAAAAAGTTGATATCTCAAGAATAAAGCCAGAATTACAAGAATAAAGTTGAAATATAAAAAACTGTTGATATTTCGTGAATGAAGCCTAAATTACAAAAATAGTCAAAATATTTTTTAAAGCTGATATTTCGAGAATAAAGCCGAAATTACTAAAATAAAGTCAAATAATTAAAACAAGTTGTTATTTCGAGAATAAAGCTGAAATTACGAGAATAGTTGAAATATTACGAGAATAAAGTCAAAATATAAAAAAGATGATTTTCAAGAATAAAGCCAAAATGACAAGAATACAGTTGAAATAGTAAAAAAAGTTGATATTTTGCAAATAAAGCCAAAAATTACAAAAATAAAGTCAACATATTACGAGAATAAAGTTGATTTTTTTAGTTGATATGTCAAGAATAAAGCTAAAATATTTAGTCGATAAAGTCGACTTAATTTTGAAATTACGAGAATAGTTGAAATATTACGAGAATAAAGTCAAAATATAAAAAAGATGATTTTCAAGAATAAAGCCAAAATGACAAGAATACAGTTGAAATAGTAAAAAAAAGTTGATATTTTGCAAATAAAGCCAAAAATTACAAAAATAAAGTCAACATATTACGAGAATAAAGTTGATTTTTTTTAGTTGATATGTCAAGAATAAAGCTAAAATATTTAGTCAATAAAGTCGAAATTACGAGAATAAAGTTGAAATATATTTTAATAAAGATAAGATATTAAAAAAGTTGATATCTCAAGAATAAAGCCAGAATTACAAGAATAAAGTTGAAATATAAAAGACTGTTGATATTTCGTGAATAAAGCCTAAATTACAGGAAGTCAAATTATTTTTAAAAATTATATTTTGTGATAAAACCGATATTACAAAAATAGTCAAAATATATTTTTTAAACTAATATTTCGAGAATAAAGCCGAAATTACGAGAAAAGTTTAAATATGAGAATAAAGTCAAAATATAAAAAAGGATGATTTTCAAGAATAAAGCCGAAATTACGAGAATAAAGTTGAAATATATTTTAAAAAGTAGATATTTTGAGAATAAAGCCAGAATTATGAGAATAAAGTAAAAATTTAAGAAAAAAGTTATTTCGCAAATAAAGCCAAAATTACAAGAATAAAGTCAAAATATTAAAAAATGTGATATTTCGTGATGAAGCCAATTTTACGGGAACAAACTCAATATATATATTTTTTAAACTTGATATTTCGAGAATGAAGCCGAAATTATGAGAATAAAGTCAAAATATTAAAAAAGTTGATACCTCAAGAATAAAGCCAGAATTACAAGAATAAAGTTGAAATATAAAAAACTGTTGATATTTCGTGAATAAAGCCTAAATTACAGGAAGTCAAATTATTTAAAAAAATTATATTTTGTGATAAAACCGATATTACAAAAATAGTCAAAATATATTTTTAAACTAGTATTTCCAGAATAAAGCCGAAATTACGAGAATAGTTTAAATATTATGAGAATAAAGTCAAAATATAAAAAAGGATGATTTTCAAGAATAAAGCCGAAATTACGAGAATAAAGGTGAAATCTTACGAGAATAAAGTTGAAATATATTTTAAAAAGTAGATATTTTGAGAATAAAGCCAGAATTATGAGAATAAAGTAAAAACTTAAGAAAAGTTATTTCGCAAATAAAGCCAAAATTACAAGAATAAAGTCAAAATTACAATAAAGTTGAAATAGTAAAAAAGTTTATATTTTGCAAATAAAGCCAAAATTACAAAAATAAAGTCAACATATTACGAGAATAAAGTTGATTTTTTTTTTTTGTTGATATGTCAAGAATAAAGCTAAAATATTTAGTCAATAAAGTCGAAATTACGAGAATAAAGTTGAAATATATTTTAAAAAGTAGATCTTTTGAGAATAAAGCCAGAATTATGAGAATAAAGTAAAAAATTAAGAAAAAAAGTTATTTCGCAAATAAAGCCAAAATTACAAGAATAAAGTCAAAATATAAAAAAATGTGATATTTCGTGATGAAGCCAATTTTATGGGAACAAAGTCAAAATATATATTTTTTAAACTTGATATTTCGAGAATGAAGCCGAAATTATGAGAATAAAGTCAAAATATTAAAAAAGTTGATATCTCAAGAATAAAGCCAGAATTACAAGAATAAAGTTGAAATATAAAAAACTGTTGATATTTCGTGAATGAAGCCTAAATTACAAAAATAGTCAAAATATTTTTTAAAGCTGATATTTCGAGAATAAAGCCGAAATTACTAAAATAAAGTCAAATAATTAAAACAAGTTGTTATTTCGAGAATAAAGCTGAAATTACGAGAATAGTTGAAATATTACGAGAATAAAGTCAAAATATAAAAAAGATGATTTTCAAGAATAAAGCCAAAATGACAAGAATACAGTTGAAATAGTAAAAAAAGTTGATATTTTGCAAATAAAGCCAAAAATTACAAAAATAAAGTCAACATATTACGAGAATAAAGTTGATTTTTTTTAGTTGATATGTCAAGAATAAAGCTAAAATATTTAGTCGATAAAGTCGACTTAATTTTGAAATTACGAGAATAGTTGAAATATTACGAGAATAAAGTCAAAATATAAAAAAGATGATTTTCAAGAATAAAGCCAAAATGACAAGAATACAGTTGAAATAGTAAAAAAAAGTTGATATTTTGCAAATAAAGCCAAAAATTACAAAAATAAAGTCAACATATTACGAGAATAAAGTTGATTTTTTTTAGTTGATATGTCAAGAATAAAGCTAAAATATTTAGTCAATAAAGTCGAAATTACGAGAATAAAGTTGAAATATATTTTAATAAAGATAAGATATTAAAAAAGTTGATATCTCAAGAATAAAGCCAGAATTACAAGAATAAAGTTGAAATATAAAAAACCGTTGATATTTCGTGAATAAAGCCTAAATTACCGGAAGTCAAATTATTTTAAAAAATTACATTTTGTGATAAAACCGATATTACAAAAATAGTCAAAATATTTTTTTAAACTAATATTTCCAGAATAAAGCCGAAATTACGAGAAAAGTTTAAATATTATGAGAATAAAGTCAAAATATAAAAAAGGATGATTTTCAAGAATAAAGCCGAAATTACGAGAATAAAGTTGAAATATATTTTAAAAAGTAGATATTTTGAGAATAAAGCCAGAATTATGAGAATAAAGTAAAAATTTAAGAAAAAAGTTATTTCGCAAATAAAGCCAAAATTACAAGAATAAAGTCAAAATATTAAAAAATGTGATATTTCGTGATGAAGCCAATTTTACGGGAACAAACTCAATATATATATTTTTTAAACTTGATATTTCGAGAATGAAGCCGAAATTATGAGAATAAAGTCAAAATATTAAAAAAGTTGATACCTCAAGAATAAAGCCAGAATTACAAGAATAAAGTTGAAATATAAAAAACCGTTGATATTTCGTGAATAAAGCCTAAATTACCGGAAGTCAAATTATTTTAAAAAATTACATTTTGTGATAAAACCGATATTACAAAAATAGTCAAAATATTTTTTTAAACTAATATTTCCAGAATAAAGCCGAAATTACGAGAAAAGTTTAAATATTATGAGAATAAAGTCAAAATATAAAAAAGGATGATTTTCAAGAATAAAGCCGAAATTACGAGATTAAAGTTGAAAAATTACGAGAATAAAGTTGAAATATATTAAAAAGGATGATTTTCAAGAATAAAGACGAAATTACGAGAATAAAGTTGAAATAGTGAAAAAAGTTGGTATTTTGCAAATAAAGCCAAAAATTACAAAAATAAAGTCAACATGTTACCAGAATAAAGTATTTTTTTTTAGTTGATATGTCAAGAATAAAGCTAAAATATTTAGTCAATAAAGTCGAAATTATGAGAATAAAGTTGAGCTGAGATTTTATTTATATTAAAAGTACCAAAAGCACAAAGCTTATTGCTATTATCGGGTGGCTGGCACACTACAAATATTATTTGAAGCATACTGTCCCTGTGAGTATAACGCATTGATGTGATTTCTGCTAATTATCCCACATATATTCAAATCAATTGGCTGATGGCTTGGCAACTTTTCCCAGTGCTCCCAGTCTGGGCCACTCTCAAAATATTACAACTTTAATTACTCTAAATTCTTTAAACATTTGGACTTTATTCTCGAAATTTCAACTTTACTCTCAAAATATTTCAACTTTATACTCAAAACGTTTCGACTTTATCGTAATTTCGACTTTATACTCGAAACATTGCAACTTTATTATCGTAATTGTAACTTTATTCTCAAAACATTTTGCGTTATTGTAATTGCTACTTTATTCCCCAAATATTTTTTGACTTTATCCTCAAAACAATTAAACTTTTTTATCGTAATTCAGAACATTACAAATGTATTATCATAATGTCTACTTTATTCTCAAAGCATTGACTTTATTCTCGAAACTTAGACTTTATTCTCGAAACATTTCACACTTATTATCGTAATTTCTACTCCTTTCTCGAAATGTTGACTTTAAGACATTTCAACTTTACTGTATTATCATAATTTTGATCGCATTCTCAAAACATTGACTTTATTTCACAATTTCAACTGTATTTTAGAAACATTTCAACATTATTCCCATAATTCTGACTTTATTAACAAAATATTTTGACTTTATTCTCAAAATATTAAATCTTCAAATCTCAGATTTTTAGAATTTGTTTTTCACATTTTTCTAACGTGAGACTAAAATGCCATTGTTACTTTAAATTGTCAAAATATTTGACAATTTTACTGGGGTTTTTTTCACTCCAAATTATGAGATTTTCTATAAAAGAATAAATCCACAGTATGTTATAAAGACGTGTCGTATAGTTCAGACTCAAGAAAGATGGCTTCAAGATAGGCTTTCTGTGCAGGGCTTTCTGAGACCTGGACAACATCAACAAGTTCCTTCCCATAGACCCATCCACCAACAATCACATCCGATCTCTGACATCGCCTGCGGCCAAATGTGTGTGTGTGTGTGTGTGTGTGTGTGTGTGTGTGTGTGGTCTCCCCCAAGCGCTGGTCAGCACTGAATGCCCAGATGCGGGGTTATTACCCGATCTGGAATAAATGGGCTCCGGCCAGCTTTCCCTCATGTGAACGCTGTTTAGCGGGCCGCCTGTCAGAGCCCTGCACAAGAGCAATCCGTCTGCACAGGGCAGAAAACACACACACACACACACACACACTCACTTCAGTTTATACCGGTGTTGCAGATACTGCTCTCCGACATCCATGAGACACGCGCCTTACCGGCATTCGCTTCAGAAGAAAAGGAAGCGAACACTTCATAATTCAGCTGAAACAGCTAATTGTCTGTATCCTGAAGGCAGGAGCGCTTCCCGCTGACACACTCCTGGACAACAGCTGGAGGCCAGAAACCTTTACATGGGTCCCACACATCTGCAGCGTCAACTAAAATATCACTCAACAGTTTATGCAAAAAAATGACATACATCTGAGCAGTGTTGGGGAAAGTTACTTATAAAAGTAATGCGTTACAATATTGAGTTGCTCCCTAAAAAAGTAACAAGTTACAACACTTAGTCACTTTTTATGGAAAGTAATGCGTTACAATATTGAGTTACTCCCTAAAAGAGTAACAAGTTACGTCACTTAGTCACTTTTTATGGAAAGTAATGCGTTACAATATTGAGTTACTCCCTAAAAGAGTAACAAGTTACGTCACTTAGTCACTTTTTATGGAAAGTAATGCGTTACAATATTGAGTTACTCCCTAAAAGAGTAACAAGTTACGTCACTTAGTCACTTTTTATGGAAAGTAATGCGTTACAATATTGAGTCGCTCCCTAAAAAAGTAACATGCTACGTCACTTAGTCACTTTTTATGGAAAGTAATGCGTTACAATATTGAGTCGCTCCCTAAAAAAGTAACATGCTACGTCACTTAGTCACTTTTTATGGAAAGTAATGCGTTACAATATTGAGGTACTCCCTAAAAGAGTAACAAGTTACGACACTTAGTCACTTTTTATGGAAAGTAATGCGTTACAATATTGAGTTACTCCCTAAAAGAGTAACAAGTTACGTCACTTAGTCACTTTTTATGGAAAGTAATGCGTTACAATATTGAGTCGCTCCCTAAAAAAGTAACATGCTACGTCACTTAGTCACTTTTTATGGAAAGTAATGCGTTACAATATTGAGGTACTCCCTAAAAGAGTAACAAGTTACGACACTTAGTCACTTTTTATGGAAAGTAATGCGTTACAATATCGAGTTGCTCCCTAAAAGAGTAACATGCTACGTCACTTAGTCACTTTTTATGGAAAGTAATGCGTTACAATATTGAGTTGCTCCCTAAAAGAGTAACAAGTTACGTCACTTAGTCACTTTTTATGGAAAGTAATGCGTTACAATATTGAGTTACTCCCTAAAAGAGTAACAAGTTACGTCACTTAGTCACTTTTTATGGAAAGTAATGCGTTACAATATTGAGTTACTCCCTAAAAGAGTAACAAGTTACGTCACTTAGTCACTTTTTATGGAAAGTAATGCGTTACAATATTGAGTTACTCCCTAAAAGAGTAACAAGTTACGTCACTTAGTCACTTTTTATGGAAAGTAATGCGTTACAATATTGAGTCGCTCCCTAAAAAAGTAACATGCTACGTCACTTAGTCACTTTTTATGGAAAGTAATGCGTTACAATATTGAGTCGCTCCCTAAAAAAGTAACATGCTACGTCACTTAGTCACTTTTTATGGAAAGTAATGCGTTACAATATTGAGTCGCTCCCTAAAAAAGTAACATGCTACGTCACTTAGTCACTTTTTATGGAAAGTAATGCGTTACAATATTGAGTCGCTCCCTAAAAAAGTAACAAGTTACGTCACTTAGTCACTTTTTATGGAAAGTAATGCGTTACAATATTGAGTTGCTCCCTAAAAGAGTAACATGCTACGTCACTTAGTCACTTTTTATAGAAAGTAATGCGTTACAATATTGAGTCGCTCCCTAAAAAAGTAACATGCTACGTCACTTAGTCACTTTTTATGGAAAGTAATGCGTTACAATATTGAGTTACTCCCTAAAAAAGTAACAAGTTACGTCACTTAGTCACTTTTTATGGAAAGTAATGCGTTACAATATTGAGTTGCTCCCTAAAAAAGTAACAAGTTACGACACTTAGTCACTTTTTATGGAAAGTAATGCGTTACAATATTGAGTTACTCCCTAAAAAAGTAACAAGTTACGACACTTAGTCACTTTTTATGGAAAGTAATGCGTTACAATATTGAGTTACTCCCTAAAAAAGTAACAAGTTACGACACTTAGTCACTTTTTATGGAAAGTAATGCGTTACAATATTGAGGTACTCCCTAAAAGAGTAACAAGTTACGACACTTAGTCACTTTTTATGGAAAGTAATGCGTTACAATATCGAGTTGCTCCCTAAAAAAGTAACAAGTTACGTCACTTAGTCACTTTTTATGGAAAGTAATGCGTTACAATATTGAGTCGCTCCCTAAAAAAGTAACATGCTACGTCACTTAGTCACTTTTTATGGAAAGTAATGCGTTACAATATTGAGTCGCTCCCTAAAAAAGTAACATGCTACGTCACTTAGTCACTTTTTATGGAAAGTAATGCGTTACAATATTGAGTCGCTCCCTAAAAAAGTAACATGCTACGTCACTTAGTCACTTTTTATGGAAAGTAATGCGTTACAATATTGAGGTACTCCCTAAAAGAGTAACAAGTTACGACACTTAGTCACTTTTTATGGAAAGTAATGCGTTACAATATCGAGTTGCTCCCTAAAAGAGTAACATGCTACGTCACTTAGTCACTTTTTATGGAAAGTAATGCGTTACAATATTGAGTTGCTCCCTAAAAGAGTAACAAGTTACGTCACTTAGTCACTTTTTATGGAAAGTAATGCGTTACAATATTGAGTTACTCCCTAAAAGAGTAACAAGTTACGTCACTTAGTCACTTTTTATGGAAAGTAATGCGTTACAATATTGAGTTACTCCCTAAAAGAGTAACAAGTTACGTCACTTAGTCACTTTTTATGGAAAGTAATGCGTTACAATATTGAGTTGCTCCCTAAAAGAGTAACAAGTTACGTCACTTAGTCACTTTTTATGGAAAGTAATGCGTTACAATATTGAGTTACTCCCTAAAAGAGTAACAAGTTACGTCACTTAGTCACTTTTTATGGAAAGTAATGCGTTACAATATTGAGTCGCTCCCTAAAAAAGTAACATGCTACGTCACTTAGTCACTTTTTATGGAAAGTAATGCGTTACAATATTGAGTCGCTCCCTAAAAAAGTAACATGCTACGTCACTTAGTCACTTTTTATGGAAAGTAATGCGTTACAATATTGAGTCGCTCCCTAAAAAAGTAACATGCTACGTCACTTAGTCACTTTTTATGGAAAGTAATGCGTTACAATATTGAGTTGCTCCCTAAAAGAGTAACATGCTACGTCACTTAGTCACTTTTTATAGAAAGTAATGCGTTACAATATTGAGTCGCTCCCTAAAAAAGTAACATGCTACGTCACTTAGTCACTTTTTATGGAAAGTAATGCGTTACAATATTGAGTTGCTCCCTAAAAGAGTAACAAGTTACGTCACTTAGTCACTTTTTATGGAAAGTAATGCGTTACAATATTGAGTTGCTCCCTAAAAGAGTAACAAGTTACGACACTTAGTCACTTTTTATGGAAAGTAATGCGTTACAATATTGAGTTACTCCCTAAAAAAGTAACAAGTTACGACACTTAGTCACTTTTTATGGAAAGTAATGCGTTACAATATTGAGGTACTCCCTAAAAGAGTAACAAGTTACGACACTTAGTCACTTTTTATGGAAAGTAATGCGTTACAATATCGAGTTGCTCCCTAAAAAAGTAACAAGTTACGTCACTTAGTCACTTTTTATGGAAAGTAATGCGTTACAATATTGAGTCGCTCCCTAAAAAAGTAACATGCTACGTCACTTAGTCACTTTTTATGGAAAGTAATGCGTTACAATATTGAGTCGCTCCCTAAAAAAGTAACATGCTACGTCACTTAGTCACTTTTTATGGAAAGTAATGCGTTACAATATTGAGTCGCTCCCTAAAAAAGTAACATGCTACGTCACTTAGTCACTTTTTATGGAAAGTAATGCGTTACAATATTGAGTTGCTCCCTAAAAGAGTAACATGCTACGTCACTTAGTCACTTTTTATGGAAAGTAATGCGTTACAATATTGAGTTGCTCCCTAAAAGAGTAACAAGTTACGTCACTTAGTCACTTTTTATGGAAAGTAATGCGTTACAATATTGAGTTGCTCCCTAAAAGAGTAACAAGTTACGACACTTAGTCACTTTTTATGGAAAGTAATGCGTTACAATATTGAGTTACTCCCTAAAAAAGTAACAAGTTACGACACTTAGTCACTTTTTATGGAAAGTAATGCGTTACAATATTGAGGTACTCCCTAAAAGAGTAACAAGTTACGACACTTAGTCACTTTTTATGGAAAGTAATGCGTTACAATATCGAGTTGCTCCCTAAAAAAGTAACAAGTTACGTCACTTAGTCACTTTTTATGGAAAGTAATGCGTTACAATATTGAGTCGCTCCCTAAAAAAGTAACATGCTACGTCACTTAGTCACTTTTTATGGAAAGTAATGCGTTACAATATTGAGTTGCTCCCTAAAAGAGTAACAAGTTACGTCACTTAGTCACTTTTTATGGAAAGTAATGCGTTACAATATTGAGGTACTCCCTAAAAGAGTAACAAGTTACATCACTTAGTCACTTTTTATGGAAAGTAATGCGTTACAATATTGAGTCGCTCCCTAAAAAAGTAACATGCTACGTCACTTAGTCACTTTTTATGGAAAGTAATGCGTTACAATATTGAGTTACTCCCTAAAAGAGTAACATGCTACGTCACTTAGTCACTTTTTATGGAAAGTAATGCGTTACAATATTGAGTCGCTCCCTAAAAAAGTAACATGCTACGTCACTTAGTCACTTTTTATGGAAAGTAATGCGTTACAATATTGAGTTGCTCCCTAAAAGAGTAACAAGTTACGTCACTTAGTCACTTTTTATGGAAAGTAATGCGTTACAATATTGAGTTGCTCCCTAAAAGAGTAACAAGTTACGTCACTTAGTCACTTTTTATGGAAAGTAATGCGTTACAATATTGAGTTACTCCCTAAAAGAGTAACATGCTACGTCACTTAGTTACTTTTTATGGAAAGTAATGCGTTACAATATTGAGTTGCTCCCTAAAAGAGTAACAAGTTACGTCACTTAGTCACTTTTTATGGAAAGTAATGCGTTACAATATTGAGTTGCTCCCTAAAAGAGTAACAAGTTACGTCACTTAGTCACTTTTTATGGAAAGTAATGCGTTACAATATTGAGTTACTCCCTAAAAGAGTAACAAGTTACGACACTTAGTCACTTTTTATGGAAAGTAATGCGTTACAATATCGAGTTACTCCCTAAAAGAGTAACAAGTTACGTCACTTAGTCACTTTTTATGGAAAGTAATGCGTTACAATATTGAGTCGCTCCCTAAAAAAGTAACATGCTACGTCACTTAGTCACTTTTTATGGAAAGTAATGCGTTACAATATCGAGTTGCTCCCTAAAAAAGTAACAAGTTACGTCACTTAGTCACTTTTTATGGAAAGTAATGCGTTACAATATTGAGTCGCTCCCTAAAAAAGTAACATGCTACGTCACTTAGTCACTTTTTATGGAAAGTAATGCGTTACAATATTGAGTTGCTCCCTAAAAGAGTAACAAGTTACGTCACTTAGTCACTTTTTATGGAAAGTAATGCGTTACAATATTGAGTTGCTCCCTAAAAGAGTAACAAGTTACGTCACTTAGTCACTTTTTATGGAAAGTAATGCGTTACAATATTGAGTTACTCCCTAAAAAAGTAACAAGTTACGTCACTTAGTCACTTTTTATGGAAAGTAATGCGTTACAATATTGAGTTACTCCCTAAAAGAGTAACAAGTTACGTCACTTAGTTACTTTTTATGGAAAGTAATGCGTTACAATATCGAGTTACTCCCTAAAAAAGTAACAAGTTACGACACTTAGTCACTTTTTATGGAAAGTAATGCGTTACAATATTGAGTTACTCCCTAAAAAAGTAACAAGTTACGACACTTAGTTACTTTTTATGGAAAGTAATGCGTTACAATATCGAGTTACTCCCTAAAAAAGTAACAAGTTACGTCACTTAGTCACTTTTTATGGAAAGTAATGCGTTACAATATTGAGTTACTCCCTAAAAAAGTAACAAGTTACGTCACTTAGTTACTTTTTATGGAAAGTAATGCGTTACAATATTGAGTTACTCCCTAAAAGAGTAACAAGTTACGACACTTAGTCACTTTTTATGGAAAGTAATGCGTTACAATATTGAGTTACTCCCTAAAAGAGTAACAAGTTACGTCACTTAGTCACTTTTTATGGAAAGTAATGCGTTACAATATTGAGTTACTCCCTAAAAAAGTAACAAGTTACGTCACTTAGTTACTTTTTATGGAAAGTAATGCGTTACAATATTGAGTTACTCCCTAAAAAAGTAACAAGTTACGTCACTTAGTTACTTTTTATGGAAAGTAATGCGTTACAATATTGAGTTACTCCCTAAAAGAGTAACAAGTTACGACACTTAGTCACTTTTTATGGAAAGTAATGCGTTACAATATTGAGTTACTCCCTAAAAGAGTAACAAGTTACGTCACTTAGTCACTTTTTATGGAAAGTAATGCGTTACAATATTGAGTTACTCCCTAAAAAAGTAACTAATTACGTTACTTAGTCACTTTTTATAGAAAGTAATGCGTTACGTTACTTTTGCGTTACTTTTTAAATCTGGGCAGGGTTTGCTTGTTTGTTTTTAATATAAAAAGTTGTATTTTTGTCAAATGTAAAAGCCTTTTCACACCAAAAGCCTCAGGTTTAGAGAAAAGTTAAAAGTTACTTATTTGAAAAAGTAACTATTTTCTTGTCAATTAAAAAGCAATGCATTAATTTACTAGTTACTTGGAAAAGATGCTCTCACATGTGCTTTTGTTGCATGTGGAAGAAAGCCATGTATGATTGTGAATAAATGAAATCACACTGTTTTTGTCATATTCATTGTGGCCTAAAGACACCTCTTCCAGCTTTGTGTGGAAAACACGTCATTATTCGAGTGAGCGTCTAACTGGAGGTTAATGTTTGACATCCACGTACAACTTGCGTGTTGTTCGTTTACGAGACGTCAGAAAGGTGTTTATTTTGAGTTTCCGTCTGCAGGCATTCGGCTGTAAAGCGACACCACTCGCTCTGATGCTCTTCAGACGCTCTTACCTCAACCGCAGAGACACGAGAAACGCCGGGTCCTGTCCCTCGCTTCTTCTTCCCATCCGTGAGCGCCGCTGAGAGCGGGAGTGGCGTTTGTGCGGTGACTCAGTAATGCCAGACACACTGACTCACATCGGCACACAGGCCTAGCCCTGACAGATCTACCAACAGGAAACAAGATCAAATTCATTTAGAGAGTGTTTCCCCCCACAAATTATATGCTATTGCACTTATAGCTCTGAACGCTTGTCTGACTGATGTTTTGGTGCACTTCCTGCAAATACGGAAAAAATAAAGAGTCTCAGTTAAATATGTGCAGTGTCACGTGATACATAAGGCTAGTAAAGTATGTTACAGTTTTTCTCAGTTGCTTAAACACATTTCTTGAAATTATGCCTCTTATTTGCGAAACTCTAAACACAAATCCACAACTCCTAACTCAATTCCCCAAACTTCCTATATTGATGTCAAAATGAAGCTCTCCACTCAAAACAATTCAATCTTGCTGAAAAACCAAACTTTGCTCTCAGACATGACACACAAATCCTCAAAAACACACACACTACAACACAGTTTTACACACCGATGAGACAAATTCAAAACAATACTACGAAAACAATACAAATAAAAAACTTTTCACATGATGAACACAACAAATCTATGCCGAAGGTTCTGATTGGTGTCCACTTGGGTAATTGTGTGCTAATTGAGCTCAAACTTCGCAGACTTGAGTGAACAATGTTGAATGCTTGTGCTTTCTAAATGACATCATGGTGTAAGCACTGAGAAATGTAGGTATTTGTGTGTAGAGTTTTGCAGTAACAGTTCACCAAATATAACTCATGTGTCAAAGCAGGGAATAGTGTTTATTGTTTAGGGAAATGGGTGTGCTTTTTCAAAAATGGCGTTATTGTTTTGAAATTTTAGTTCAAAAGACTGGTTATAGTGTTTTAGCAATTGAGAAAAACTGTAACATAAAGATAAGACTACGATTTTTGGTACACATTATCTCTTAGGTGTCTAGTATTGATATATAAACTCACATATATTCAGTTTTACATATGAACCGAATTGCAGTTGTTAGTGATGTTGCAATGACACAAAATATTGCACTGAATCAAAAGTTCAAATGTTACAAATAAGTAACAATATTGATGTTGCAATACTGCTAGCACTAATGTAACAATTTGATGATATGTGTTACAATAAAGTAACAATTTTGAATTAAAGCTGCGAGCAGCGATGAACGGGCCCTCGCACCCGGGCTCACCGCCGACCGGTGGCTTCAGGAAAACAGCAATCGGTGGGCAGTATGCTTTTAATACAGTAAATATAGAAAAAATATGTCATAAGTCATTTAAATGTGCCAAAATTGCTGCTGCCAGCTGGTGGCGCTATGCCTATAACTGATTATTGGCATGTAGATGTGTTCAGGCCAGCACTATTATCAAACATATGAAGTTTGGTGCAGATTGACCTTGGTGTGTTTGAGTTAGTGAAATATATGAGATATCCTGCTGCCAACAGGTGGCGCTATGATAATATCTGAATATTGGTCTTTAGGTGTCTTCAGGCCAGGACTCTTACCAAACCTGTGAATTTTGTGGCAGATCAGACATTTTCAGGCTAAGTTATAACCACTTCTATGTCTATGCAGAAACATCAAACTTTGTCAGGCCACCACGGACATGCCCTTTAATGAAAACTCAAGATCTTCACAATTTAACATCTCTAAGGCCTCAAGATCAGACTGACCAAATATAATGTTGATTTAATTAAATGCAATCAATGCAAGGACTTCAGATAGATGCCAACTGTGAACCAGTATGCTACAAATAAGAACATGTAATTCATGATGATAGCAAAATGTTATTATTGCTTCCTTTATATCCACCACTTCTGCTTAAATGTCATTGTTACCTATCTGTACAATTTTTGTATAATATATTTTTGTATAAAATCAATTGTTGTCATAACTAAGAATCAATAAGGAAGACGGTGCCCAGTTGGCACATGCATTCACAGTAACCATCTGCTAGTTTGGATTTTAAGTTTACAGAATTGAAAGGGTTACACTTTAAAATCAACACACAGACACATACACACAAAATATAAAATGTTGCCATCCAGTTTCATTTGTTAAAATTAACTATATCAGTTAACATGACCAATAAATAAATAGCATTTATTAATGTTAATTAATATTAAGCTAAAAAAAGTATTCATATAAAGTTTATGTACTGTGAATTAACATGAACATGAACACAGTTCATGTGGGTGTACAGCAATACACAATAAAGTGCTCTATAAACGCTTTCTTTCAAAATATCTTTAAAAATCAAGTTGAGTATTTTAACGGGGTGATACATATATATAACTGATCTTAAAATTATGGTTTTCAGATGTTTTGAAGAGATAACAGTAACGTTTGTTTTGTTGTCAAAGTTTGTCTTAATTTTTTATTATTATGATTTTATATTCAATAAATAACACTATGTAAATATTGTCTATCAATGAAGATAAATTGATCATGCTAAAAAGTTGTATTTTTTTAAGTCTTTTGCTATGTGACTGAATAGGACAAGTTCATGGTACAGTTAAGTAAAAAATAAATAAAAAACAACAACTGCAAAAAATGAACAATGAAAGACTTAGTGACCCTTTATATTTTCTCAAAATATCAGACTCTCAAAGATCAGACATATTTATGTAATTACACTACATACAGTATGTGCATTTTGTTCAAAGATGGTCTGTAGGATGGCTCTCTACTCTGTCACCCTCTCTGCCTCTCACCCCTCCCCCCTGCAAAAATGAGCTTCTCTGTGCCTGACTGAACGCACATACATACAGTAGAGACATTCACCAGAGTGACAGCAGGTTTCTGAGTTCTTTTTTAAATTTTCTTTAATTCATAGAAGCTTGTATACATTTTTTATTTCCAGCACTTGCTCAGAATGATTAGATCTCTGTGTGAAAAAAGTTTTAAAGAGTTTGGATGCTGCACTTTAAAGATATAAAAATATTTTTTACTATATCTTTAAAAAATCACCACGTCCACACCGTTCAAGATATCCAAAATCCGCTCGCAATTTAACATCTTCAGAATATTCTCTTCATGTTAAAAAAGTTTGGTGTGAACAGCTGGTTGTTCTTAGAAGTAGTGTGCATTTGTTTACAGCCTGATTTTTCCAAAAATCCACATTCAAATCAAAATAGCCGGCTTCCTGTTGGTCTTAGCTAATGAGTTTAATTTAGAAAGTTGTCCAAATTGATGAGATTAATATATGTACAGAGTTTGGTGACTGTAGGAAAAACTAACCCCCCAACTTTTGTCAAAAGATGGCGCTATAGAGTGCCTGCTCCACGCCCATTTATGACCTTTTGCCAGTGTCTAACTATCATTAATATTGATGTGTGTGTTGAGTTTCATGAAATTCTAAGCATGTTAACTGCCTCGAAAAGACAGGAATCTAATTTTAAAGTTTGACATGTTGCCATGGCAACAGCATTCGATTTATCATCGACCCCTTTACATATTCTCATCGGCCGTGTTTTGACATGATTTTGATGAAGTTTAAAGAAAATCGAGTAAAATTAAGAGGCTGATTTCAAAGCATTTTGAAAATGACACACTTCCTGCTGCCAGTTGGTGGCGCTATAACTTTGACTCATAATAGTCACATTTATGGAATCGGCATCATACAACGAACAAACTGGTGAAGTTTCATCAGAATCAGGCAATGTGTGCAACAGTTATTAGACACTTCCTGTTTCTCATTTCTCGCCATAACTTTGTCGCCTTGCCACGGCCAAACCGTTCGAGATATCAAAAATCTCCTCGCAATTTAGCGTCCCCAATGTCTTGAGATCATGCTGACCGAGTTTGGTGACAATCCTATAGAAATCCTGGGAGGAGTACGTTAAATTCCAGAGCATGCGCTTTTTAAACAGCCCTAAATATCTCACTTCCTGTCAGGTGGAGCCTATGACATAGAGTACAAAAGTTGTTTGGCTCAGTGAGATCTATATGTGTACCGAGTTTCATATCAATACATGCAAGTATGTGTGCGCAGTACATCAAGTTTTCAAACTGTGTTCCAGGGGGCGCTGTAGAGGCCCTGAACCACGCCCGGGTCCCAGCCTCTTTGGCGTCCTGATGGCCGCAGATTCCGACGTGTGTGCAAATTTTCAAGAGTTTTTGAGTATGTTAAGGCCCCCAAAAGTGCCCGGAAGGTTGAAAAAAAGAAAAAAAAAAAAAAAAAAAAAAAAAAAAAAAATAATAACCCTTAGAAGAACAATAGGGCCTTCGCCCTTTTGGGCTCGGGCCCTAAATATGCTAATGATTATATTTTTTTAGCCTTTCATCTCAGTAAGTCGCGTCTGCTAAATGACTTGTAAATGTATTCCTGTCAATGTTGTATAAAGGTTTTTTATGCATAGAATGTGATCAAAGAGTTTAAAATAGCCGGGCTAAGATATATAACCATTTTTATGACTGCAGAAATATGTTAGTTCAGAATACACATAGTTACAGACTATAAAACACCATTTTTCACACACTTTTCCCAAAAAAAGATGATTAATTATTTCAAAGGGCTACTAATGACACGTGATTAGTTTATTTTCATATAATGTGCGTTTGTAAAAAATGCATTGAAAATGCTTCCTTTTGAATATGAAATATAATGTTGGCGTTCAATGTTATATTTCTAACTTGTACTTCCAATAAAGAGCACAAAACCAGTCTTAAGTCGCTGGGGTATATTTGTAGCAATAGCCAAAAATACATTGCATGGCTCAAAATTATTGATTTTTCTTTTATGCCAAAAATCATTAGGAAATTAAGTAAAGTTCATGTTCCGTGAAGATTTTTTGTAAAATTCCAACTGTAAACCTATCAAAATGTCATTTTTGATTTGTAATATGCATTGTTAAGAACTTAATTTGGACAACTTTAAAGGTGATTTTCTCAGTATTTTGATTTTTTTGCATCCTCAGATTTCAGATTTTCAAATAGATGTATCTCGGCCAAATATTGTCCTATCCTAACAAACCATACATCAATAGAAAGCTTATTTATTGAGCTTTCATATGATGCACATATCTCAGTTTTGTAAAATTTAACCTTATGACTGGTTTTGTGGTCCAGGGTCACATATATGTTGGGTAATTGTTTCACATCAACTCTAAAGCAGTACTGGTCAATCCCTCAGTAGTACACTAACTAGGCTATGAAATGTGACGCTGCACTAATCAAACACACTGAAGGACATACGTTCAGGATTCATTAAAGTAGCGATTTTATGTTGATTTTCAGTGTGACTAACCTGTGTGAAGAAGTTTATTAAGGGTGTTTCCTACTTTGGCTCGAAGTCGCTGAAGGCATTCAGGGCAGGTGGGGTTTCCATCGTCTCATCAGGAAAAAGATATCGCCCAAATAATTCTAAATTTAGCCACATAAATTGCTGTTAAAACTTCTCACGCTTAAACGTGGTATTTATATCTATTAGGAAATGGCAAATGAAGTGGAATCAGACGCGTCTGTGAACCGACGAACAACACGCAATAGCCAACAAAGGCGCGAATTCTAACCAGACTTTCGCGGGGAAAAAAAAACACTTTCGCGCTCTTAAAGGGGACAGGACGGTGAAAGCAGAGGACTACTTTTTGTTTGTTTTTTGAAGCTATTGAAGCTTTAGTGTCGCAATAATACTACTAGAGTACCAGAGATTGTCTTATTGGGAGAGGAGAGGGTCTGTATTAACATTGAAAAAATCAAAACTAACTTGGATCACGTGAGGCACCTCAGCCAATCAAACAGTTGATGCGTTTCCGTTACAGATTTAAACACAAATGGAAACGTGCCAATTGTGCAAAAACTTTATATTACAAGAAAGTTTTTACACTCGCATGAGGTAGTTTTTCAGGCAATTCGGAAAATAAAGGAATATTTTGGAAAATGCATTTCGCATTTACGGGTCACATTCCATTACATATAGCCACAACCCCAAAAGAATCCATTGCCATGATTTAAAAATTACGTTTGATTTGCAAACCTGTAATGGAAACAGCAATCATACAAAGACAGTCAATAGCTGCGTTTCCATTACAGATTTGCGCAGAACTTTGGAGCTATTTAATAAATGTCGATTAAACGTATTTTGAAAATTGATTTTTGTGAAATTTTCGCTATATTTAATCAAACGTGACCTGTTAATGTGGAAAAAAAAAACGATTGCTGTTTGCAAAAATATTCCTTTTTCTAATTGCCTGAAAAACCACCTCATGTGAGCGCAAAAACTTTTTTGCAATATATGGGAGTTTTTGCAGAATTAAAGCGTTTCCATCAGGCATATTTTCAGTTTTCAATTTTAATTTACACAATTTAAAGGGTTTTGGAAATACAGCTAGTGACTGTCTTATAAGGAGATGAGAGGGTCTGTATTTCCATTGGAAAAAAAGCATAACTAACTTCGACCACGTGAGGCACCTCAGCCAATCAAACAGTAGCTGCGTTTCCGTTACACTTTAAATTGTGCGTATTGAAATTGTCAATTGAAAATACGTCTAATGGAAACGCGTCAATTGCGCAAAAACTCCCATATGTTGCAAAAAGGTTTTTACGCTCGCATGAGGTGGTTTTTCAGGCAATTCGAAAAAGGGATGGAATTATTATTATTTTTTTCACATTTACAGCTGAAATTCCATTAAATATAGCCAAAATCACACAAAAATCACATGCAAAAAATTACGCATAACAGTCAGTCGCATAACATCGGTTAATGGAAACGATGTCATTTCGCAATACATTTTATTCAACATTTATAAAATAGCGCCAAAGTTTTGCGCAAATCTGTAATGGAAATGCAGCTAGTGACAGCGATCATACAAAGACATTAGCTGCGTTTCCATTACAGATTTGCGCAAAACTTTGGCGCTGTTTAAAAAATGTCAATTAGAAAGTATTGCGAAATGATGGCATTTATATTAACCGGTATTAACTAAAACGTTTTTTTTTCCTCTCACGATAAGTCATGGCAACTGATTTTTGTGGGATTTTGGCTATATTTAATCGAATGTGGCCTGTAAATGCGAAAAAAACGTTTCCATTACTGTTTTGCGAAATATTACCTGAAAAACCACCTCATGCGAGCATTAAAAGATTTTTGCGACGTATGGGAGTTTTTGCGCAATTGACGTGTTTCCATTAGGCAATGGAAACACAGCTAGTTACTAGTTTACAGAACAAATTGCTGCAATTTAAGATTTTTATTCTGTTCATTTAAAAATTGGACAAACATGCTGCTTTTTAAATGAACAGAAGATCCAAAAGATATGGAGGTGCCAAGTTGTTGAGTGCTTTATAGGTTAGAAGTAATATTTTAAAATTTACACGGGATTTAACTGGGAGCCAATGCAAATTTTGTAAAACAGGAGTGATATGTTGAGAAATGGAAATTTTTAGGGTTAGGGTGCAGAATGCAGAACGGGTAACACTATTAATATGAGCTTCAAAGACAAAGTTTGATCAAAGATGACTCCCAAACTTTGAACCTGGTTGGACAATGGAACGTTAGAATTGTCAATTAAAACAGACGAAATGTTTGACTTACCTAACATTTTTTTGTACCAACAAGAAGAATTTCTGTTTTACTATTATTCAGTTTGAGAAAATTACTAGAAAACCAAACGTTTAATTCTTTGAGCAGAAGGGAGAAACGTTGAAGAAGGTTTAGAAGAGAGATAAAGTTGGGTGTCATCTGCGTAACAATGAAACTGAATGCCACGTTTCCTAAAGATGGTGCCTATTGGAAGAAGATAAATAAGAAACAAAAGAGGTCCCAAGACAGAGCCCTGTGGAACACCAGTGACAACTGGAGAAGTGGTTGATTGAAACTGTGTAAGTTGTACAAATTGTGTCCGGTCTGTAAGATAAGAACGAAGCCAAGAGAGGACTGTACCAGTAATTCCAATAGATTCCAATCTGTTTAACCCTCTGGGCCTCTTCGGTCATTTTTGACCGAAAAATTTTATGTTTTGAATTTTTAAAAATCGTAGCTTCATCAGAATGAGATGACACTTGGTGACTTCAATCAGTGACATGATTCGGATATGTTAAAGGGTCAAAAAAAAAAATAGTCACACTTGGCTCCTTCGCGGTCAAAAATGACCGACATAGGAAATAAATGGGAAATACGAAAAAATGTGATAATTCAGATAATCTTTTGGTAATACAAGCTACAAATGAGCAACTGTGCTGAAAAGAAGTGTTCAGCAAGCAAGGACTGACACTCTAAAATAACAAAAGTACAGAACTGACACACACATGCACACACACACACACACACACACACACACACACACACACACACACACAGACACACACAGACACACAGAAATAAGCAGAAAAATGCAAAACCTGATATTTATCCAATCAAAAAAAATCTAAACCTTGCCAAAATTTATCTTTTAGAATGTCTGAATATATTTCTAAATGCAAAGCCTAATAAAATGAAGAAACAATAAAAAGAAAAAAAAAACAATAGGAATCCCAAAGCCCCTGTATATATGTATATAGGGAGATACAGGAGTTTACATGGCATTACACAAGTTTTTATTTTTTATGCCACTAGATGCAATTTTCACTTTAAAAAAATGGATTTTAAATGCTTTTACTCTATTTTAATGTGAAATGTTGTATTTATTGAAAAATAATAAATACATAATTAATTAAAAAATATAATATAAAATATAAATCTACTGGGAAAAAATGGCTCATTAAAACTGTATAAATATTGCATAGATTCATAAAAAATGCTCAAAATTCTAAATAATAATTACAAAATATTATTGAACAAAAATATATTTAATTGATTTTCCTGAAGAAAAAAAAAAGTTACTTTTTAAGGCTTCGGTCACTTTTGACCGCGAGGGAGCCAAGTGTGACCCCTTAATGAGGAGGCCCAGAAGGTTAATAATATAGTGCGTGAGACAGTATCAAATGCTGCGCTAAGATCCAGAAGTATAAGAATTGATAAAAGTCCAGAATCGGCAGCTAATAGTAAATCATTTGAAATTTTCACAAGTGCGGTCTCAACACTATGCTGAGAACGAAACCCAGATTGGAACCGTTCAAATTAACTATTACTGGAAAGATGACCAAGAAGCTGGGAAGCAACAATCTTTTCAAGAATTTTAGACAAAAACATGTTTTAAGGCAGAGTTGCAGACCCATAGACATCAGCAGACTCTTGGTCTCATGCTTTGAACTGCTTTTTCCCAGCCTTTAATGCAGCCAGTACCAACTGTTGCTGGTTCTGGGGAGTTTCTGCCTTTAGTCTCCTCTTCAGCCGGTGAAATTCATGTTCAATCAGATTTAAATCTGGAGATTGATTAGGGCAATCTGAGACTTTCCATTTGTTTGCCTTGACTGAACTGGCAGGGTGTTCTGGGTTATTGTCCAGATCCAATATGAAGTACTTCCTGATGAGTCTGGTGGCATTTTCTTGATTATATGGTTTTATACCCATCCAAATTCATTCTGCTACTGTCATCATACATTAAGTCATTATTAAAACTGAGAGGGCCTGTTCCAGAAGCAGCCATTCATGCCCACGTCCATGACATGAGGTTGTTTACTTGGGATCATTTGCAGTTCCCTTTTTTCTCTCCACACTTTTGCTTTCCCATCACTTAGATAAAGCTTCATCTTTCTCTCATTGGTCCATAAACTCAGCTCTTTTGCCAACTCTAATCATTTTGACAGCTTTTATGATTTCTCTGCCATAAAACTGTTGTTTTTCTCAGCCGATCAGGTCGTTGTTGGCTGCTGATGCCAGGTAACTCCTGAAAACCAGAGAAAGAAAATGACAGCATATCTTTATTAAATGTAACGTGACACACATTTGGCCAGACGAAAGCATCCGAGGCAGTGTGTAAACGTGATTGACACAACATGAGGTCGTATTTATTTTTCGACAGGCAAACATTTTGGACGAGAATTTCAGACTCAGTGTGACTCAAGTGATGACTTATCAACCCTGTCTGTGCAAAGGAATATGCAACACATGCTGTCAGATCACTCCAGGACCAGCTAAAAAAGAAAAACCTGAACCTTTTGCTTGGTTTTACTTCTTGAAAACAAGAGCACACCTCAAAAAGACGCCCCAAAGGATGATTCAGAAGCCTAAACTATTAAATCATTGAAAAAAACTTCTTTGACGCTCAAAAGTTGTATTTATCAGTGACTTTCCAAAAACTTTGCATTCAAAATACATTTATTTCATGCTAAGTATACTACAAATGCAATAACATATTATGTACTTAATACAAATGGTCCTTTTGGTATATTTAAGGTCTGCTAAATTCACTGCAAAAAATGCCTTGTCTTATCTTAAAATTCTTGAATTAAGAAAGATTTTCTAAACGAATAAATAATTTTCTTGTTTTTAGAAAAACAAGTAAAAAAAAAAATGAAGTGATTTTTTGCTTAGAACAAGCAAAATAATCAGCCAATGGGGTAAGCAAAAAAAATCTCATTTCAAACAGAAAACAAGATTATTTTTCTTACCCCATTGGCAGATTATTTAACTTGTTTCAAGCAAAAACACCTAATTTTGACTTGTTTTTTTTTCTGAAAACAAGATTATTTTTACTCGTCTAGAAAACCCTTCTTGATTTGTGACCCTGGAGCACAAAACCAGTCTTAAGTCGCTGGGGTATATTTGTAGCAATAGCCAAAAATACATTGCATGGGTCAAAATTATAGATTTTTCTTTTATGTCAAAAATCATTAGGAAATTAAGTAAAGATCATGTTCCATGAAGATTTTTTGTAAAATTCCTACTATAAATATATCAAAATGTAATTTTTGATTAGTAATATGCATTGCTAAGAACTTAATTTGGACAACTTTAAAGGCGATTTTCTCAGGTTTTCAAATAGATGTATCTCAGCCAAATATTGTCCTATCCTAACAAACCATACACCAATAGAAAGCTTATTTATTGAGCTTTCATATGATGTATATATCTCAGTTTTGTAAAATTTAACCTTATGACTGGTTTTGTGGTCCAGGGTCACATTTAAGAATTTTTAGATATTTTGACTGGAAACAAGACAAAAAATCAAAGTAAGAAATGCTTTTTTTGCAGTGCTGGAACAACTTTAGTACTTCATGCACTTTAATTGTGCTGAGGTCCAACTAAAGATATACTGCAGTATTTGTGGAATTATTGCAATTAAATGTTAGGTGCACTATCTTTTGCATTTGAAGACCGATAGTTATTAAAAATCTTACAATCCTCATCAGTAGTGATATTAAAAGACATTTTAGGCTTAATATTAAGAAATGTGCATTGTGCACAAGTAGTACTCCAAATAAAGTTTAACTACAGTTTTTGTATGAGTTAGTCTCGAGTGATATGTCAGTAAATACGATAATAGACTTGAACTAAACTTAGTACACTGCAAAAAATGCTTTTCTTACTTAGATTTTTTTGTCTTGTTTCCAGCCAAAATATCTAAAAATTCTTGAATCAGGAAGGATTTTCTAGACAAGTAAAAATTATTATCTTGTTTTTGGTAAAAACAAGACAGAATTAAGTGTGTTTTTGCTTAAAACAAGCAAAATAATCTGCCAATGGGGTGAGAAAAAAAATCTTATTTCAAGCAGACAACTAGATTATTTTTCTGACCCCATTGGCTGATTATTTTGCTTGTTTTAAGCAAAAACTCACCTAATTTTGACTTGTTTTTACTGAAAACAAGACACAAATTTTTACTTGTCTAGAAAATCCTTCCTGTTTCAAGAATTTTTAGATATTTTGGCTGGAAACAAGACAACAAAATATAAGTAAGAAAAGCATTTTTTGCAGTGATAGCTTTACTATCTGCATTTGAAGACTGATGTTTATAAAAAATCTTACAATCCTCATCAGTAGTGATATTAAAAGACATTTTAGGCTTAATATTAAGAAATGTGCATTGTGCACAAGTAGTACTCCAAATAAAGTTTAACTACAGTTTTTGTATCAGTTAGTCTCGAGTGATATGTCAGTAAATACGATAATAGACTTGAACTAAACTTAGTACACTGCAAAAAATGCTTTTCTTACTTAGATGTTTTTGTCTTGTTTCCAGCCAAAATATCTAAAAATTCTTAAATCAGGAAGGATTTTCTTGACAAGTAAAAATTATTATCTTGTTTTTGGTAAAAACAAGACAGAATTAAGTGTGTTTTTGCTTAAAACAAGCTAAATAATCTGCCAATGGGGTAAGAAAAAAAAACTTATTTCAAGCAGACAACTAGATTATTTTTCTTACCCCATTGGCAGATTATTTTGCTTGTTTCAAGCAAAAACTCACCTCATTTTGACGTGTTTTTACTAAAAACAAGACACAAATTTTTACTTGTCTAGAAAATCCTTCCTGATTCAAGAATTTTTAGATATTTTGGCTGGAAACAAGACAAAAAATCTAAGCAAGAAAAGCATTTTTTGCAGTGATAGCTTTACTATCTGCATTTGAAGACTGATGTTTATTAAAAATCATACAATCCTCATCAGTAGTGATATTAAAAGACATTTTAGGCTTAATATTAAGAAATGTGCATTGTGCACAAGTAGTACTCCAAATAAAGTTTAACTACAGTTTTTGTATGAGTTAGTCTCGAGTGATATGTCAGTAAATATGATAATAGACTTGAACTGAACTTAGTATAAAGTAAATGCATTTTAAATCTATTGCTTTTTTAATAAGGTGTCTTTTCCCTTTTTTTATTAGGAGTGCAAAACGTAAAACATGGTGAACACAAAAACAGCAAAACAGCAATGATAATAAATTAAAATAAGCGAAAATGACAATCTGAATAATAATAATGGATAAGTAACAACAACAATAACACTACTAAAGATAGTGCTGATAACGATGATATTTTGTGAAGACAGTAATAAGGCGTCTTTTCCAATGGAAGGACGATCCTTTATTCATTTGGTTAAGTGGCTGGAAAACTTGACAAGATCAACTGACCTCCAGAAGTTCAGTTCTGAGCTACATCCACAGTATGGTATCTACGTCATGTGTGCTTGTGTCAGCCATCAGGACTAAGTGACAAAATTCTGCATTGACAGTGACAAACCCATGAAATTAAATACATGCAGCAAATCTCCCAGTAAATCAACACATACGCCAATGCCAGCGAATATTTCACAGTGGGTTCAGGCCGCATTGACGATGAGCGATCGTGGCATCGGGAATGAAACTGCAATATCGGCTCTGCCAAACAAAGCCTGTGCCTCACGCAATATGGTAACAATTACGTTTTGGCAGGTCTTTGGTTACATATTGTGCGTGTCTGCATATGCAACTCGCCTGACATAAAAACGGCAATAATCGAACCGACGAGCGACGCACATCCTAACATCTGGCCTTTAAAGGTTAGGGACGCGCTCCAAAATCGCTCATAACGCTGAGTCCACAAACAAGCACTACTGGCCACCTAAACTGTTCCTCAGACGGCCGCACCAGCGTCTCATACTGGGACGACGAGCGCGCGTATAATTGCAGGAAAGGGGGCGCACGTGAAAAATGAAAATTGGGCTTTTGCGAGCAGGCAAACGAAGGGCTGGATGATTGATGAGGTGTAGGGTGCCCTAGCGAGGCTCAGTGAGGGGGACTGAGGGGGTGAAGCCAGGGACAGTAAACAGGAGAAGGCAGCGTAATGACAAATAAAGAAAATACAACGCCGGCTTACAGACCCCCGCGGGAGGACTTAAAAACCAATAAAATAAAGTTCACTAATGCATAAAGCCCTAATAAGTATCCCTTTCAGAATTTTACAGGACGTGGCAACTTTACGAGACGCCGGCACAGCCCCGCAATCTGGGGTTTAGCACATGCGCCATGAGAAAGCAATCACCAAATTATATCTACTCAACTAATAACACACAAAGACAACGATTGCAAATTTGCACATTTGCGAGAGCCAATCAAAACACGGTAATCAGGAGCAGCCCTGCGCTCAACTCTGACCCTGTTTACCGGCTGACTGAAACGCAGCGGCCGTCCACTTTGTCCGGCGCATTTAATAAGACGTCTTAACAAATTGAAGTGAAGTGGCTGCCGAGGGAAATCGGACAGAGGAAATTAGCTACTGGGGTCTGCGCTCTGTTTACACTGAGTGATTGTGATTGGCTGGGGGCGGGGCTGGGGGCGGGGCTTCGGGGAACAAGCGACAGCCAATTATACTTGGAAACTGTGAGCACGCATGGTTTTCCTCATCTCGCTAAAGCCGCTCTACATGGAGAAACAGCCGTAAAGCAGGACGCTTTGGGAAGAGATGATTGACTCCTGAATCCTGAATCCGTCTGGTATCTGGCCAGAATCAGTGCTTTCACCTCCTCAGAGACGCCTGAGAGAAAACACCATGGACATCCGTAACTTCACCTCGAAATGCTCATCGCAGCCACACCTTACGAAAAAGAAGTTAATTCAAGTGTTCTATTAGTATACTTCTTTTAGACTAAAAAATATACTTTCAGTCTACTTCTCAGACATATACTTAAAATATCATCTAAGTATGCTTTACTTATACTTAGAAAAAGTCTAAGTACAGAATTTCCAAAAAGACATGCAAAGAAGAAACCGAAACAACAGATGCCTAATCTAACAGACATAAACAGCATCAAAAACATAGATATGGAAAACTGTTGAACGCAATGAATACAATGTAAAAAAGACTGTCAAGCTTCGGGGGTTTTGTTTGCAAGCAGATCTCCTGTTCTTTCTTTTGATGTTTTGTTCAGATATTCATAAACATAATATATACTAATTAACACCTAAATAGCGAGATAGTAGTATACTTAAAGTTTCACGTAAAGAAGACTTACGAGTATACTTGCAGTATAAAACTACTAAACTAGTAGTTTACCGAGACTATACTTCAAAGTGTACTATTTAGTATACTTGCGGTACAAACTGAAAAAAGATGTAAACTAGTTGTGCACTCAAAGTTGACTACTGTTATACTTAAAAGTATACTTTTATATACTAGAAAGTCGGCCAATTTAGTCCGAAGGGGTGTTGAGATAGTACACTTCAAAGTATACTACTAGTACACTGATATTTGTATACTTACTACATAAAGTATACTTAAAATATACTTGAACTTTACTTAAGTATACTTAATAAAGTAAACTAGTTTACTGAGACTATACTTCAAAGTGTACTATTTAGTATACTTGCAGTACAAACTGAAAACATAGATGTAAACTAGTTGTGTACTCAAACTTTACTACTGTTATACTTAAAACTATACTTTTATATACTAGAAAGTGGGCCAATTTAGTCCGAAGGGGTGTTGAGATAGTACACTTCAAAGTATACTACTAGTACACTGATATTTGTATACTTACTACATAAAGTATACTTAAAATATACTTGAACTTTACTTAAGTATACTTAATAAAGTAAACTAGTTTACTGAGACTATACTTCAAAGTGTACTATTTGGTATACTTGCAGTACTAACTGAAAACATAGATGTAAACTAGTGTACTGAAACTTTACTACTGTTATACTTAAATGTATACTTTTATATACTAGAAAGTGGGCCAATTTAGTCCGAAGGGGTGTTGAGATAGTACACTTCAAAGTATACTACTAGTACACTGATATTTGTATAGTTATTACATAAAATATACGTGAACTTTACTTAAGTATACTTAATAAAATAAGCTAGTTTACTGAGACAATACTTCAAAGTGTACTATTTAGTATACTTGCAGTACAAACTGAAAACATAGATGTAAACTAGTTGTGTACTGAAACTTTACTACTGTTATACTTAAAAGTATGCTTTCATATACTAGAAAGTCGGCCAATTTAGTCCGAAGGGGTGTTGAGATAGTACACTTCAAAGTATACTACTAGTACACTGATATTTGTATACTTACTACATAAAAAACTTGATGTATACTTCTTTTTGGTAAGGGACAGAATCCAAAGTCGAGTGCAAACCAATGCTGAACTACTCTTCATAGACTCTTCGTCTTGCAAGTTGGTCTGAAGAGCAGCATTATTGAGTGGCATGTTTTCTGAGGAAATGTCCTTTAGTCCAATCAAAGCCTCTGGCTAGTATGCTTCAGCAGCACTGGCTTTACGAACTCAGCTTCTTCAAACAACATCAGACTCAGAAACGTAACTCGCAGTGCTCATCTCTCAGTGTTTTGGTCTGGAGCGGTAAGTAGTCTTGTAATTGGCGGTGCTGGGTGGCTGAGTGTGGAGGGTAATTAGACGGAGGTACAGCAGTGCACTGACTCACACAGGGGATAAATCTCTCTCAGGGGCCCTGCGGGGCCTCATTGCTTCCAATATAAATCAGACAAATGAGGGTGTTGGCGGAGGTGCGGAAAGAGGCTGTAGGAACCAGAGCGCAGACGCTGAGACTAAAAAACTTCAGCTTCCCAGAGGAAAAACTCTATTGCCCACAATAGCTAATCCAGCTCTCACTTATGCTTCTTTTCAAATTTCATAGTACAAAAAAGTAAAAAACATTGCCCCTTTTTATGTTGATGATTTTGATTATGTCCCAAAAATGAGCACAAGTTGAGACAAGATATGAAAAAGGTCTTACCATTGTCTTATTTAGTTTTTTGGCTTGTGTTATAACACTGCAAAAAATGCTTTTCTTACTTAGATTTTTTGTCTTGTTTCCAGCCAAAACATCTAAAAATTCTTGAATCATGAAGGATTTTCTAGACGAGTAAAAATTTGTGTCTTGTTTTTAGTAAAAACAAGTCAAAATTAGGTGAGTTTTTGCTTAAAACAAGCAAAATAATCTGCCAATGGGGCAAGAAAAAAAATGTTATTTCAAGCAGACAACTAGATTATTTTTCTTGCCCCATTGGCAGATTGTTTTGCTTGTTTTAAGCAAAAACTCACCTAATTTTGACTTGTTTTTACTAAAAACAAGACACAAATTTTTACTTGTCTAGAAAATCCTTCATGATTCAAGATTTTTTAGATATTTTGGCTGGAAACAAGACAAAAAAATCTAAGTAAGAAAAGCATTTTTTGCAGTGCATGGAGATTTCACATTAAAAGTTAGTTACACTGAAAAAAGAAAACAGTCAAGATTTAAAAAAAAAAACTTTAATCAAGAGAAAAGTTTTGTTTTCTGAAAAATGTATCAAAATTAAGTGATTTTTTTTTATTTTAAACAAGAAAAATATCCGCCAATGAGGCAAGAACAATAAACTTGTTTTGCCTTTGAATAAAGATTATATTTCTGACCTTATTAGCTGATTTCTTTCTTGTTTTAAGCTAAAACTAACATAATTTTGAAACATTTTTCAGAAAACAAGACTTTGCTTCTCAAGTACACTGCAAAAAATGCATTTCTTACTTAGATTTTTTGTCTTGTTTCCAGCCACGATATCTAAAAATTCTTAAAAATAAAAACATAAAAAATTGTTTTTAGAACAACCTAAATAATAAGATGAGAAAAAAAAAATAAAGATCTTTAAAAAAAATCTTGAATCAATATGCATTTATTTGAAAGAAAAGTTTTGTTTTCTAAAAAAAAAAAGTATCAAAATTAAGTGAGTTTTTTTGCTTTAAATTACAAAAATATCTGCCATTAAGGCAAGAAAAATAAACTTATTTTGCCTTTTGAATTGAGGTTATTTTTCTGACCTTATTAGTAGATTTTTCTTTTCTTGTTTTAAGCAAAAACTAACCAAATTTTTATACATTTTTCAGAAAACAAGATTTATTATCTTAAATCACTTTGCTTCCCAAGTACACTGCAAAAAAAAAATAAAAATACTTTGATTATTTGCCAAAATATCTAAAAATTCTTAAATCAAAAAGGATTTTCTAGACAAGTAAAAATGATTGCCTTTTACAAGCAAAAGTGATTATTTTTAGAACAAGCCAAATAATAAGTTAGTTACACATACAAAAAAAAAACAATCAAGATCTTAAACAATCTTTAATCAATTTTCAATCAAAAAGATCAATCAAATTTTTGGGGCTTAAAAAAGGAAAAATATCTGCCGATAGGGCAAGAAAAAAACAACAACAACAAAAAACAATCAAGATCTTTAAAAAAATCTTTCATCAATATGCATTTACTCCAAAGAAAAATTTTGTTTTCTGAAAAATGTATCAAAATTAAGTGGATTTTTTTTTGCTTAAAACAAATAAAAAAATGTGTTTCTTACGGGATTTTCTAGACGAGTAAAAAGTATTGTCTTTTACAAGCAAAATAAGTATTTTTAGAACAAGCTAAACAATTAGTTAGTTACACTGAAAAAAAAAAAAAAAAACAATCAAGATCTTAAAAAAAATATTTAATCAAGATGTATTTACTCCAAAGAAAAGTTTAGTTTTTTTCTGAAAAAATGTATCAAAATCAAGTGAATTTTTTTGCCTAAAACAATAACAATATCTGCCAATGGGGGAAAGGCCGTTGAATTAAGATTATTTTTCTAACTTTATTAGCAGAAAACAAGACTTAGGCTTGGTTTGACAGACAGGGCTTCAATTAGGACATTTAAGTGATTTTCATAAACATTGTGTCATAAGACGAAATAAAGGCACTGATATCATTTTAGTTCAGTTAAAAACAGCTCAGACAACTCAGACTAGGCTTAAGCCTGGGGTTAATATCTTAAATCACTTTGCTTCTCAAGCACACTGGAAAACAAAATCTTCTTATTTACATTTTTTGTCTTGTTTCCAGCCAAAATGTCTAAAAATTCTTAAATCAAGAGCTAAAAAGTATTATCGTTTACCAGCAAAAATAATTGTTTTTAAAACAAGCAAAATTCTTACCCCATTGGCAGATTATTTTGCTGGTTTCGAGCAAAAACTCACTTAATTTTGACTTGTGTTTCTGAAAACAAGACGATAATTTTCACTTGTCTGGAAAATCCTTCTTGATTTAAGAATTTGTAGATATTTTGACAAGAAAAGCATTTTGTTCCCAGTGTAAATGCATCTTCATTGAGTGAGGTTTGGATATTTGTCCTATAGAAAGCAAGACCGAAGAGCTGAGGGAGATGTTTTGTCTGAGTGTATCTGTGTGAAGTGTGTTTGGGTTGAGAGAGAGCACATGTGATGATGCAGTAAGTCATACGTCAGTCTTGATTGGCTGTGATTTGAGAAAGAGCTGGTTGAGATCATGGGGTTGACCCTCTGACGTCCCGTCTGTCGGAGCCCTACTGACAGGACCGGCCCAACTGTTTAGAGAGACGAGAATTCCCCAGCTCTGCTAATTAATGCTTGTTTTCAACTGTTCATATTACAATCCCAACCTCAACCATTCAGATCAATCAGGGTCAAAGTTCACAAATCAAACACAAGTGAAGTCTACCTGTCTCTAGTTTAGATACATTATAGACATGAGCAGCAAGGCATGTTTTCTTCAGAAACTGTAAACATTTAGTTTCAATATATTTGTTTTAGTGGAGTAATTCTCACTGTGAATTGCTTATTAAGTTATCTGGAGAAAGCCAACTCACTGAAATGCTATTTAAACTTATAGTTGTTACTCTGAGACTGCTCCTCCTAGAGCTGCAACTCTCCAAACTCCAAACTCAGGCCAGATCTTTTCAGACTGATCCGACTCACGCTTTTCCTAAAAATGAGGATTAAAAACGTCTAGCATGAATCTCGGCTCAGGTGTTTATTTTTATTGAGATTTTAACATTTCTCCCTCATTTCCTTCAAAAAAACTATTTTACCCTCTGTACAAAAAATACTGACACTCAGGACCTTAAGAACAAAAATGTCCACATTGAAGAAATCCCATAGACTTACATTGAGGGAATGTTCAAATGATCAACACTATTCAAACTCCAACTGACAAAACTCAAACTCCAACTATCAAAATTCAAACTCAAACTGACAAAACTCAAACTCCAACTATCAAAATTCAAACTCCAACTGACAAAACTCAAACTCCAACTATCAAAATTCAAACTCCAACTGACAAAACTCAAACTCCAACTGACAAAACTCAAACTCCAACTATCAAAATTCAAACTCCAACTGACAAAACTCAAACTCCAACTATCAAAATTCAAACTCCAACTGACAAAACTCAAACTCCAACTGACAAAATTCAAACTCTAACTGTCAAAACGTCTCAGGTTACGTATGTAACCCTAGTTCCCTGAGAATAGGGAACGAGACACTGCGTCCTCTAGAGGGCGCTTTTGGGGGGGGGGGACGCTGCAGCGTGCCTCGAGTCTGAAGAATGCATAGAAAAACTACATGAAATGGCCGGCGCCAGCGTATGACGTCACCGCGGCGCGTCAGTCGCTGCCGTTGCGTCACTACCGGGCGACCATAACATAAAGAGGCGCCCGTGCAACACAATACATCTTCAAAGTCTGAAGCTTTATCGTCCGAAGCATGGCGAAGAAGCCTAGAGGACGCAGTGTCTCGTTCCCTATTCTCAGGGAACTAGGGTTACATACGTAACCTGAGACGTTCCCTTCCGAAGGGAACTCTCACTGCGTCCTCTAGAGGGCGCTTTTGGGGAACGGTATACCAACACTGCCATGCTGAGGGGAGTGCATGCTAAGCCAGCGAGCACTAAGCAACAATTCTGAGAGGAATTGCCCCTACTAGGACGTGGTGACGGCTGTCAAAACGTTACCCCTCCCGGCCAGAGGCCTGACCTGTTACCCACTTACCAGACTGGGTAGAACCCAGGGCACAGCTCAGGCTTGGAATTATAGTAATTCCTTCTGAGGGAAACGGCTAAGCTTCGATGGAAACTTAGACTTGTCAGAACCAGAAACTACCGCAACATAGGGCCTAGTTCCCTCAGGAACTGGCTCCCATATGAGGGCAGAAACCTGTCCTGGGTCCGTTCAAAGGGCCACTAGTAGTGGCGCGCCCTAATAGTGGATGGTCAGCAGACATCAGCTAAGATATCAAAGGAGTCGAACCCAGGGAACCGGGGTTGTGAGCCGACTCCAATAGATGGGAACAAGGCAAAACGTGTGACCCATACCAAAAAGGGATTTAAAAGAGGAACCCAAACTTGGTGGGAACCTACCAACACGTGGATTTTATAGAAGTGCCCCAGGTGTGTGTGCACTTACCACACTTGTGGTTTTAACTGGAAGACGCCCAGGCATAGCGTGGGACGCTTACCGACATGATCGGATTTAAGGAGAGTGTTTTCCCAGAGGGTTTCACTATCAGCTCCATGCCGTCTGAAGAGACGGAAAGGGGATAACCCTGAAGGTGAGGGGATTGCCACACTAACCCTCCCCTGGACAGAAGCTCGCAAGCTATCTGTCAACAGAGAAGAACATGGAGCTGAGACCATCCTGCAATAGTGGACGACAGTGGAGGACAAAAATCCTGACCCTGATCCACAGGGAGAATCGCTTCTCCAGAAGGGGGCACTGCTGTCTTTTTAGGGAACCCTTAATGAAAAGGGGAAGCGTGCACAGCCCGGTCCACGCGACCTGTATGAAGGTCTGGCAATCTCACGAAGGTGGGTTGGCGCTCATAGAAGACCCTTCCCAGAAGGGGAGCTGCACAACCGAACAGGAGCGAATGCTCTCACTGTTACCCTTCATAGAGGGGAGCATACATCCAGAATAAAGGCTGGAGAGTAGAAACCTGAAGCATGAAGGTCAAGCTCCTACCCTGGGAAACAGGGAGGAGAACTTGGCCACCAAGGAGTGGTGCTCTTATAAGTGAACCCTGGAAAGGGGGCACGCCAACATCCTTGTAGCAGGTCCATAACTCTCAAAGGTCTGTCCCTGGTAGATTCCTACCCTCAGGAGGGAGGAAGCATTCAGTCCTGGGAAGTTGCTCTGAAGGAAACCCTGAATTAGGGGAGCTCAGGTCCGTTCCAGCAATCCTGCGCACAGGGAGGAACGTGAGCTCTTAACCTTAACAAACCCATTCCTCAGAAGGGGGAGCACTCAGTCCTGGGAAGTTGCTCTGAAGGAAACCCTGGATTAGGGGAGCTCAGGTCCGTTCCAGCAATCCTGCGCACAGGGAGGAACGTGAGCTCTTAACCTTAACAAACCCATTCCTCAGAAAGGGGAGCACTGTTTGCCTTGAAAGTTTCTGGGAAGCTCCGAAATGAATAAGGGCAGCTTCCTAGTTCAGACACTTCGTAAACCTTTCCTCAGAAAGGGAAGTGGAACTAGGCCTGGGGAGCGAGAATCGATCCTAAAGTGACGGCTTTCTAAGGTGTTAAACACCGAAGGATGCTCAAACCCTCTGTAGGGGAGACATTCGACAGCCTGGGTGTAGATCCTACATCAAGTGCTGCTTCAGCCCTCAGGCTTAGAATGAGGCGACTTGAAGAGAGTCTCAAAGTAGCGCTCAGATAAAAACCCCTTTCCTCAGAAAGGGGAGCGCACACCGAGAATCAAGACCCCAGCTGGAAAGCGTGTCACCAGGTGGTGCTCAAATAAAAAGCCTTTTCCGCAGAAAAGGGAGCAACCAAACCTGCTCTGAGTCCGCAGCGAGCACTCCGGACTGCTGGTACTCCTATGTAAGTGAACACCTGTCTCAACAGGTGTAGACACTCAGTTTCCATAGAAACCGTATTTAGGAGAGGACACGAAGCGGATCCTCGCACGCAGGCCGTCTGCAACAGAGTTAAACATACTAGTGCAATCTTAAATATAAATATCTTAAGATGCTTACCTAGGGAGAAAGGAAAAATTTCCTTTTGCTCGTTTAACCACTGAAGGGAGAAGCCCGATTGTGCTGGAACGAGTGTTGTGTAGACGGACACCACCATACAACCGGAAGGGAGGGGTGCTCCGTTGAGATGTTTCCACATTCCTTTTCTGAGGGAAAAACACAACACGCAACCCAAACCCTGCAGGCAACACGCCTATCCAGCCATAAGGGGGGCGTAACTAGGGAGTTATGCTCCTGTCTCAACAGGACATAAGTCTACACTAGGCCTGCAAAGGACAGCATAAACATACCAAGGGCAAACCTAAGAAAAACTTAGGGAGCTTACCTTGAAGAGGACAGAGGTCCTATGTGTAATATATGCTGTAAGGGTTGATTTACCGCACAGCCTGTGGAGTGGAGAGGGCAAACACTGCCGTAACCTTAATCCATAGGATCAGAGGGGGCGTCTGCCGTAGACTCGTCGTATTTCTTCTGTGAATAGAGAAAAACATACACAGGTCTGAGACAGTATGAAGTTCCTTCACGTAAAAAATGGATCATACTCACCCATTTAAAA